>NC_141107.1:35991339-36016021 GCF_041138505.1 Cibotium barometz | reverse complement strand
TGTGTGTGTGTTGAGAGAGAGAGTGTGTGTGAACGTCGCGACCTGCTCGCCTGGCTCGCCTGCTCCCTCGACCTGCTCGCATGCTGGTCTGCTCGACCTACTCGCCCCATGTGTGTGAGCACGTCTGGTAAGGCGCGCCTGCTTCCTGTTCTGTGTCGGGCCTGCAGCCCTCTTCGCCACAATCTGAGGGTTCCTTCTTAGCGCACAGAAATACTGTATTCTCTTCGTCAATCTGCCCTATCTTCCTCTCTTCTGCGACCTGTCTGCGTGTGTAGGAGTGCGTGCGTGCGTGCGTGTGTGTGTGCGCGCGCGCGCGCGCGCGCGCCTCGCTTCAGGTCTCTGTTTTCCCTTCTGTGTAAGATAGTATTCCAATAGCGCTGTCCCCTTTTTTCTGATCTGTGTCTTCTTGCTGAATCGAATAGTCTCCATGGCAGAAACAAGCAAGTATTATGTCAAGAGAGCTCTTTCTCCTGAACCTAAAAGACAATCAAGGGAAACTCTGCCCCCCATAGCTCCTTCATCTGAAGATGCTTCCTATGTGTTTGACATGTTGAATGAGGATTTTCAACAAAGTAGAAGAGAATGGATACTACCTGCTCTGGAACTCACTTACAAGATGAAGTTTCCCTCTATTGTGCATCCTCTGAAGAAGCTTTCTCAAACTGCAGTCATCATCTTTTTTCCAGGTAAAATACCCTCGGGTAATGATGTGGGACAATGGGTGAATTCTCTCCTAGGTGGATGCTATGTAGAAGGAGTCTATTTTGCCTCCAGAGGATTTTATGAGGTTCATCTCTTGGATGCATTGACAAAACAAAAGTCGTCAAATGGTGCATATCATGCCTTGGTCTCCTAATAAGGATTATCAGAGTCTCATTAAACATCACTGCCCTGTATGGGTTGAAGTCGTTGATTTTCCAGATTACATGAGAACAGAGCTTCCAGGCTTAGTGATGACATTGGGACAAGTGATCTGTCCCCCTCGTCCCACAGGTAATAAAAATCGTTTTTGCATCTTATGGGATACTGATAGACCAACCCTCTCTTCTATTGCAGTTGAGATTGAGGGTGTTAATTTGGGAAAGAAATATTTTACTTTGAAATGGGGCATCTTTGTTGGAGCTTGTTTCTCTTGTCACAAGTTCGGGCATCTAGCTTCTGAGTGTCCCTCAATCCTTCATCCGCCTCCTCCAGCTGCCATTCCTCAGTCATCTAATAAAGGAGGTCAAAAGACTTATGTGGAAAAGACTGAAGGTAAAGGAGCAAAGCCTTCAGTTCATACAGGGAACCAAGCCAATTCAGCTCAAAACAAGGATAAAGGAAAAAGCAAGCTAGTGGAGAATAATTCATCTTCTCACGAGGGTTGGCAGAATGCAAAGAAGACGGTGCCTCTCAAACAAAGACCTCTCCAATCTCGTAATTGGGATGCTTCTGCTTCATCTCCTGGTCAACCTTCTACCTCTTCGGACAGCCCCATCTCAAAGGCATGGGTCAATGCAGTTAAGAAGGGTATTCCACTTTGTGAAGAAGATGATCTAGTCAGGGAATTGGATTCTGAGGGTCAGCAAGACCCTGTGGCAATGGCAGAGGCCTGATGCCTCCCTTTCTCTTTGAGGACTGCTCATCTCTTGTACATATTTTCATGCGTACTTCTCTTAAATGTTTTTCTTATAACATACAGGGCCTCTGCAATCAGCATAAATGGAGGCTCCTATGGCATTATAAAAATAATACTCATCCAGATGTTGTGTGTCTGCAAGAGCATAATCAGCATTCTTTTGCTGGCCAGCATGGGTTCTTTTCAGGATATGATATATTTTATGCAGGATCTGGATAATTCTCTGGGTTGTGTATTTTAGCCAGGCATGGTCTGTAGCCCTGTGTAGCATATAATGATCTTTGTGGCCAATGGATGATTATCCAATGTATGATCAATGGAGAGATTTTTGAAATAGGCTCCTTGTATGCCTCTCAAATTTCAGCTCCCAGAGCTCAAATGTGGGACTCCATAAACCAATATCCTTGGTCCTCAAATGCTCTTCTTTGTGGTGACTTTAATAATTCTCCTCACTGGAAGGACAATACCACACATAAATCCCATATGCTTCCCTCTGAAATCCAGCAATGGGAACATATGACTTCATCACTTCATACTGCAGATTTATGGACAGCAACTCACCCTTCGGTTTTGGGATTCACATATCATCATAATGCTTTTACAGAATATTGGGCCAGGCTTGATAGATGGTATCTTATTCATGCTCAGCAATATGATGATTATACATGTCAAATGTGGACTGATTATTCTCAACAACTATCTGATCACACTCCACTTTGGCTCAACCTTTCATTTGGTATGCCTCTGGATGATATTCAGCTCTCTTTAGCCAGACATTTGCAGGTTAATCAATTATATCTTTCTCATGAAAAATTCCAGCAAATGATCAGATTGGCTTGTAAGCCATTGTTATCCCATGCTCAGGAGGATCTGGATTTCGCTTGGAACTCTTTTGTACATCGTATTCAAAATGTCATTAAGAAATATGGAAGATGGTACATGGCAGAAACCAGACAGCATATCCAATGGGCAAAATCATACAAGCAGTCCTTGGTACAGATTAGCCATCGAAGGTCTCTTTCTGCTTCTGAACAGAATTCATTGTCTTGTGCTTCTTCCATAATTGATGCTAATGATAAACGCAAGCTTTCCAAATGGTAGACAAGGGCTAGAGTTAAACCTATGCTAGATAAGGGTTGCTCCTCGAAATCTTTCTTTCGAAATTTACACACGTACAGACAAAGTCAATCTATCATGAGAGTCAGGAAACCCGATGGTCTTTGGACCCAAACTTTATCACAGCTAGAAAAACAATGTCTGGATCATTTTTAGCTTCTTTTTTCTCTACCATCTTCTTCTACACCTCAGGTTGCATTGGCTCGGAGCAGATTTATTGAGCTTGTTTCTCCTATTGTTTCTTTGCAAAAAGCTTCAATGTTGGAAATGTCCTTTTCAGATACTGAATTGGATGAAGCCCTCAAGCATTTGGATAAACATAAATCCCCAGGCTGGGATGGTTTGACGGTTGAATTTTTTGTAGCCTTCTGGGCTGAATTGAAGGGTCCAATCTTGAAGCTCATTAATGTAGCCTGACAGCATCAACATCTTCCCTCAGCTTGGAAGCATGGTCTGGTTAAGCTTCTGTCCAAAAAACCTCTGTGTGAGACAATGGATGACTGGAGGCCTATCACTTTGATGCCTGTTATATATAAACTTATTGCTAAAATGTTGGTACATCGGATAAAGGATATCCTTCATGATGGACTTCATCCCAGGCAATATGGTTTTGTTCCAAGAAGGCATATACATGATAATATCTCCAACTCTCATTGCAATGGAATATGCAAAATACTCTGTTCAGGATGTCCTGGTCATGCAGGTGGATGTGGCAAAGGCATTTGATACGGTGCAGTGGGATTATGTTTCTCAAATCATGTCTAAACTTGGTTTTGGGCCAAAGCTAGTTAATGTCATATATTGGCTTTTCTCAGATTCCACTGCTCAATGCTTTATAGGGAAATATTTGTCTGAGTCTTGGACTCTAGAACGATCAGTTCGACAGGCATGCCCTCTCAGTGCTTTGTTCTATGCTATTGCTTCACATCCTTTGCTTCTTTATATGGATCATCTGGTTGATACTAGACAGTTAGAGGGGCTTCAGATTGCTGGCTCACGGCCTTTCATTGCACAGGCTTATGCAGATGATTCATTCTTCATGCCAAAGAACAGTCCTCTGGAGCTTCGCCTATTGATGGATACTCTTTCAGATTTCGGGTTGGCAGCTGGTCTAAAAATTAATTTTCAGAAATCAAATTCTTACCTCTCAAGCATTGTGACTGGCATGCTATCCTGTGGCCCGGCCAGATTATTTATCCGGAAAGCATAGTAAGACATTTGGGTTATCCCATTGGCTGGAAAATCAGAAATAAGCAACAAATATCTTGGGTGCTAAACAAAATTCAGGACAAATTAGAATATTGGAAGATCTCCACTTGGCCATTGCACGTACGGCTTCGAATTGTTCAGTCCATTGTTCTGGCTTATGTCCAGTTCTACCTTCCTCTCTTACATTGGTCATCTTGAGATCTTTCTTCTTTTATGTCTCAAGCCATGGAGATTTTTTGGAAAACTAAGCTTCATAAAAAAGCTTTAAGGTTGCTCAAAATGGACCTGCTTTGCTCACCAAGAATGCATGGTGGTTTGAATATTATAAACATCAAATTTCACGTGCTGGCAAGAAAGATCACTATGCTCAAAACCTTTTTTCAACAAGAGCAGCCTTGGTCTATCATGTTGGCAATTTTGTGTGGTCAGATGCGCACAAATGCTTATGGTCGTTGGTTAGTTGATCCATCGGAAGTAGTACTTGGCAAATTTCAAGGTAAAATCCCTGGTTGTCCATTCTCTACTTCCTTGATTCAGGATTGGAAGAAAGTGCTCTCTCGCATCAAATGGTCTCCCCATCCTGCCTCTATAGCTTCCTCGCTTCGAATGGAAAGTATACATTGGAGTGCTGTTTTTTTACTCTCCCCTTGCTGTACAACAACCAATCAGAGCTTACAATCTTATGAAGTTGGGTATCCGGTTCATTGACGACGTGGTAGATACTCGAGGGCAAATTCTTTCTTTTCCGGCAGCATGCCAACAATACAATCTTCGGATGCATCATAGATCTATATGGAAAGCTATTGCAGATCTCTTACACCCTTTCATTCCGATTCCAACATTGGATGTAAGAGACAGGCTTCAAGATTGGCATCTTCAGTCTTCAAGTTCAAGATTATCCTCTCAGCCTTTGCATCGATTGACTTCTATACAGGCTTATCGATTGATATTACCTCCTCCATGGATTGCTCATCATGCTAATTCTCTTTGGCATCTGGATAAGTCTTTAGCTTGGTGGCAAGGAAAACTGACATTGATATGGAAGTTGAAAATGCCATTGAAGCAGCTTTTCTTTTACTGTTTCTGATGGATAGGGCATAGGCTCTTTTCTTGAGCACTGCCCTGTTCTTGCATAGAACTTTTTTACTACTGTTTTTAAGTTCTAGGGTTTAGACATCCTCTTGATGTCAAACCCTTTTGTACATTTATGATATAATGCAATTTCAATGGTTTTACCCAAAAAAAAAAGTGTGTGTGTGTATTGATTTTTTTGGGGGCTTTTCGATGTTCTTGCTTACGTGCTCATGTTTTCAATGTCATCATTCATGCTTCAAAGTTCAAGCTTTATAATTTCAGATTCTGGACTGCCTAAAGGCACCCAGGTTAGGTTTGGTTAGGGGGGTAGGGTTGGAGCCACGAAGCAAACGTTTTCATACCTATCATTCTTCCAAAAGTTTGTGGTTTTTAGGCAATGATTGGAACTATGGGGAGAATGATGTTAGTGGTCCAAAAGGGGGGAAAAGGGAGGGGTCAAGCCCTCACATAAGGCCCTATTGAAGATATGAGTGAGGATGGGGTCCAAGATGGTGTAGTAGCCATGTGTGAAATGCTTCATGCTGAGGTCTTCATAATCCTTGGCTCTACTATTGTGCAGATTTAGAAGGGCTTTAGTGAAATGAGATGCGGATGTGGGGTGTATGGTGTGGGTTAAGGTTTGGTATGTTATACACGTGGTGGGCGTAAGATTCCCAAATGAGAGGATCTGTGGTGAGGATGGATGGCTTCTTTTCCTGAAGGAGCTGCTTGGCGTCTGAGCTATCCACACTCGAGAAGAGTCGATACAGCTGTGCCTTGCATTAGGCTTGAAATGCATGCTTCTTCAAACGAGTGAAATGACGGAAGTATCTTTGCATCTTGTGTGCAGAGACCCGTTGCCATGCCCTTTCCTAGACAACGAGCTTAACGTCTGAAAAAGCACACAAGGGTCAATCAGACCATAGTGATACAAAGATGGTCTGATAGTCCACATGTCAAGTGACATGTAAGAAGCTAAAGCAAACAAACAAAAGAGGTCAAACAGGTGTGAACAAGGATCTCCTCATGCAAGACCTCATAACAAGCCTTTACCAAGCTGAAATTGGGGGCACGGCCTGATATCATGCTATTGCCTGAGTGAGGTTGCCTTTCTTTGTTGAGCTATTGATGGTCTTCGCCGGCGAGGGTGTGAATGTTTTTCCTCCTGAGCACTTGAATTGTATGCTGGGGCATTCTTTGTATGACTCGCCTGCCAGGGGTCTGCCCCTCCATTGGTCTGCCCCTTCATCTGGTCAAAAGAAACACGTGACAAGTTTCTGTTTATCTTGTTTAGACTCAGGAGCAGTGGCTCTTATCAATCTCTCCAGTAATCGCCTCATCATATTCCCAAGCATCTCTTATCAGTGCAGTGGAAGAGTCACTTAGGAGGCCCCAATCCCTCTCTGAAAAGGCAGTGATATCTCCTTCTGATCTCATAGTATGCCGGGCATCATTAGGGATAATGCTCTTTGATCTCCACCTCCACCATGTCACAACTGGCAAAGACTGTGTCCCAGCTCCATACAACCCCCTCTTTGCACCAAGTTAGCAAGACAGAATGTCCAAATGAAATCCTCATACCGTGCGCTGGATGGTGAATGAAGCCATCATTCAAAAGATTTAGAAAGTGATCCTTGTTAAATTGTATCTTCATTGAAAAATGCTGTGGCTCCATTGGGGTATGAGATGTGTATAGCTGAAGTAAATCCAGTCTAATGATCTGATAGATCTTCTTTGGACTAAGGCATTGTCATGTGCATCCTGCACTTGGATGCCCTATGGACATATCTATACGGCAGGTGCAGGACCTGGAGTGGTTAACTGGTCCCTTGTGAGCCCTAGTCGGGGATGAGTCAGCCAGGGTTCCACTCTAAGTGTCAGGGTGAGGTGTACAAGTCCCGTACATGGTCTTGGTTAGGTGTGCAAGTCCCGCACATGCAACAGTTCCGTATTGTGAGTCACCCACTGGAATGATGAGAGGTGTTCCGGGCATTAATAGGCTTGCAGCCAGATGCAAGGGCACCTAGGATATCAATAGATGCATGTAGAGCAGGGGCATGGGGTTATCCATGCTGCCCTACACTTGGGCCACAGTTAGGGCAGGCCATGGGCCATGGCATTGGCCCACACACGTCCTACAACATTGTCAGCCAGTGTTTATAAGGCATAGGCCCAGTCGGCCAGCCTGTAGGAGGCATGGGCCACACAAGTCCTACAACATTGTCGGCGGCCAGCCCTAACAGGGCATAGGTCTAGTCGGCCAGCCTCTAGGAGGCATGGGCCACAGTTGGCCAGGCCTGGGGGCTTTCAGCTGCAAGGCAGCCGAGCTTTATGGGCAGAGACGCAAGGCGGCCAGCTTCTGGGCAGCCAGATACCGGCCAGCAGCGGAAAAGGTGCCAGCATTTATGATGTTATTCAGGTCGTGGAGCCTTTTTCCAGCAGGTTGACAGCTTCTGCAACCCACCGACCAGCACCCTTTTGCCCTATATAAACATAGGTTAGCAAATGGTTTAAACATCTCATTATTCACAGAAGTGTTGAGGACTCCAAGGGCCAGGACAGCCAGGGGAGAACCAAAGCAGGGTGAAGTTGAAGGTCATAATTAGGTCATCTTCAGGCTAGCTGCTACAGCGAAGCAAGATCTCCAAGAAGTCAGTCTTTTTCATCATTCAATAAAGCAAATACACCAGTCCTTGGTGGGGGCCCTTCAGAGGGTATTTGGGACCCAATTAGGTGTACTTGTCTTTGTTCTCTCTCTTTCTCTCTCTCTCTCTCTCTCTCTCTCTCACACACACACACACACACGCGCGCGCACACACACACACACACACTCCTATCTCTGCTACATTGTGCAATCGTCAAGAACCAAGGTGCTGAATATTCCTTATCAAAGTATAATCCTGTCTGCACGCTTTTGCATGTTACAGTGGTATCAGAGCTTTGCCTTTTGGTGAAGAGATTCAGCCAAGAAAAGAAAAGAAAAGAAAAGAAGATTTTTTTTTTCGCATGTGGTTGGTTTTCAGATGCCGGTTGCATTCCCATTCTATAGTGACTCTTGTTCCTCAAAGGATGGGTGGTTTATAGCTTCCAGAAGTGACCGAAAATGTCTCACGCACACACAGTGGATGGTTTTATTGCAGATAGGGAAAAACTTGACCACTCCCACTATGGGGAATTTTGACGATGAGAGAGAACAAACCCCCGAAGAAATTGTTTCTTCGACAACAATTGCATCAAGAAGCCAGGTTACGAGTGTGGATACAAATGCCATGCTCCAAGAATTTATATGCATCATAGTGTAACGAGGGCAACAGATGCATGTGTGCACTTCTTCTATACAGGCCTCGGGGAAATGGATACCTCTTCAGGATACCTTGACACCCATCCCCCACCCCCCCCCCCTTCCCCGGCTAGTTATCACCACGATCCCTTTCTAGATACGTGCTTCGGCTATCTCCATTGCGGAGTTAACATAGTAGTCCCGTTTATTACATGATTTACAGGTACGAGAATTAGAGCTTCGAACATAGGCAGCAGCTTGTGCTGCCATAAAGGAGGAACAACGATGACAAGTGGAGCATGAGTGATTCCTTGCAACTCTCCACTCAAGGATGATACCAGCCACTTCTTCGACTCACCTTCACGAAAGGGCGAATTTTTGTAAGTGTAACGGTAAACTCGATTCCACGACTTTGTACTCTTGGATTCATTAGTTTGAAGCCTATTTTGCTGTTGGTAAGAAGTCAGACATAGAAAAGGTTGTGTTAGCTAGTTGCTACATAGAAGGGGAAGCCATCTCTTGGTGGGCACATTAGGTCGAGGCAAATTCCAAGATGGGACCAATTTGTCTCACAGACCTCAAGAGGCAGTTCCTACCATCTCACTATCTTTAGCAGCTCGAGGATGAGTATTGGGGATTGCGGCAAAATGTGTAGCCAGTCCTCCAGTTTGCCAATAAAGTCACCCACTTGGCTACATAGTTGCAAAAATCAGACGAGGAGAAGAGAGGTCAATCATGTATGGTTTAGACATTCAAATCCAATGGGATGTGCATATGTTTGAGCCACAGACTTTTGATCAAGCACTTTTGCTTGTGCAAAGTGTTGAGATGAAATATAACAATGGAAAACCAAAGACCTCCCAGTCCGGAGTAGCCAAGGCAGTTCCCACTGCCAATGGCAAAGACCCAATCAGGGTCTATCCCGGGAGCCACTAGCTTCAAGAACTAGAGCAATGGACCTTGCTTTACTCTAGATGAGAAGGCCAGCAAGACAGATGGTAAGCTCAGTCCTGAGGAACACGAACAGTATAAGGATGGGCGATGTTTCTTTTGTCATACAAAAGGACATACTTCTAAGGCATGCCCTTAGAAGACCCCCGCATAGACCACCGCCCCGGCCTCCATAGCTTCTGTGGTGAGCTAGTCTCCCACATGGAGCCCCTAGGTTGTCGCGACTCCTCCAGCTCCCACTCCTACGGTTGGTGCTATTGTCAACCGAGAGCTCAAAGATAAGCAGAAGGACAACCATGACCAAGAGTATGAGAAAAATGAGTTGCTCAAGACATTTGGCTACATAGGTGGCCAGAGAGTTGTCGTCCTATTTGACAGTGGCAATACAAAGGACGTGGTCATGGAATAGGCCACTCGGCGAGTTTATTTCCCGTTGACCTCGGTAAATTAGCAAGTGGAGGGATTTAGCATAGACATGCAATCAACATCGTGTTTGAAGCTCGTCGTGCTAAATTAGTCATCCAAGGCATATAATTTGTGTGAGATTTCATGGTTGCCCTTGGTGTAGGTGCAAACATTATCTTAGGAATCCAGTGGTTTCACAAGTTTACCCTAGATGTTGATTGGGAGCAGCAATACCCGAAATGGTTGCCCCTCTTGTAGGTCGAGTGGTTTCACAAGTTTACCCCAGAGGTTGACTGGGAGTAGCACATGTTCCAGATTACCGGAAATATGTCCAAGGCTCTCGTGATCATTAAATGTGAGCCAGGGATATCTAACTTTCCGGTCTCTAGCCATATCTAGACTAAATGAGAGATTCAGAAAGGTGCACAGTGTGTAGTGATCTATGTTCAGACCACCCAGACATGTACTAGTGGAGCTCGTATGTGTCTTCTGCTTGTGTCCACCTCTCTGTGTGTGTGTGAATATTCCTTAAACAAGATGTGAACACTCACTTATGTGTAAGAGTATAACTGTGTAAGAGTGTATAACTGTGTGTGAACCCACTCTTAGGGTGGTTAACATAATATCTAGATATTATACCTGTTTGACATAAGTGATGATGCATAAGAGGGCTACTGATAATCATAGAAGAGAGGTGGACATCAAAGAGAATGATTGGGTATTGTTGAAATTTGAGAAAGCAAGACCTAGTAAGAGGCCAAGAAATGCCCTGAGCTCTCTACCAGGAATTACAGAACATTTAAGGTGATCAAGCATATCAATGAGGTTGCTTTCCGGCTTGCATTGCCTGATCATTGGAGGATTCACAATGCCTTTCATGTGAGTTTATTGCGAAAGTATGTGGTGTGTGTAATTCATCCCTCAATGGATAAGATCGTATTGGACACCATACTGTGGCATAGCAACACTCAAACACTTGAAATCTTTATGGCAGCTCAATACATAAACGAAACTGAAAAGAGAGAGAATGCTCAGTTACACCACACTGGGTCGGAAGCCCCCCCCCCCCCCCCCCGCCCCCCCTCCCTCTCAATACCAAGTATATTATTGGTACAAATGTCACGGGCTACACTTAGCCAGATTTGCCATAATAAAACATGAGAACAAAGTTACCAACAAGGAAAGTTGGGGTAGAAAATCCCATTGAACAAGCAGCACCACTTCCAACAGCACCTGTCTGTTCTTGGAGTGGTGTGGACCTATTCCCTGGTGTTCCGCTAGGCTGGTGTGTCGTACCAACACCTCTCACAACAAGCACTCGGCTGAAAGCTTGAATTCCAGGTGCCAGCAGCACTCCCGAGCCCTAGTACTTGCAGTAGCAAGGTTCTTGGTGAAGTTTCCATGTGTTCAGAGAAGCCTTCTTGAGCAGAAATCACAGTTTTGGTATCATTGAATGCTCCTGGTCATCTCATAAAACAAGCCGGCCTGCATATGGAAGTAATTCACGGCCTCTTTTTGGCACCAAAGGTTGCACAGCAAGGGCTGCTCAATCCCCTAAGCACTTTTCAGAATATTAGGGCTGCTCCTCTTGGCTAGAAGGGCTGGAAATTCTATCCAGTGGGTTTTCTTGCGAAGAAAGGCCGTTCAGCAGATGTCGGCCATCACATATGTGAGCTTAAAATTCACCTGCAGCAGGTTGCGCAAGTCGTGGATGTGAGTAGCCAGCCAGCAAGTCGTCCAGTCGTGGATCTTTTTGGGGCTCTCCTTTCAGCGATGAGAATGATAGTGATCCCTTCTTCACCCCAGCCGCCTTCCCTCGTAGTTGCTACCTCTCCCTGGGAGAAGAGATTGTGCGCATGCAAGGTTCGGTGGCCAGCTTCTCTACCTTTTTGCCACGTGGGAGAGACTCCATGCACCCAGCCCATCCAATGGAAACTTTAAAGTGCCCAAGGTTTGTGAGGATTAAAGTTGGGTCCCAGCCCCTCTAAATCTTTGGCCGCCCAAACTTTAATGAGTTTGAACCTGCAAGCGTGTAAATATACAAAGGTTATTTAAATGTAAATACACAAGATTTTTGGAGACACCCACCACATTTTCATTGGCCACAAATCCTGTCAGAAGACAAGGCACTTTCGTGGTTTACGGGTAGGCATCCTTGGCCTGTGAACTGGACTTCATAGCAGGCACTCACACTAAAACAGTTAACACGAAATGAGTTCCAGACATGCAAACATGCATGCAGGTGCAATTATGGTCAGATCTCTCTCTCTTGAAATTTGTACAACCAAAAGGCTTTGCCAGCCACCAGTCTGACATGAAAAGACCTACAATCCTGGGATTCCGAATACTCAGATCCACTTCTTGGCATCACCATGGCACTTGTCTGGCCTCCACGTGAATGCACTGTCTTGGCATTTCTATGAGCGGCAGTGTTTTGACCCCCGCATCCATAGTTGTCACGGTACGAAAATACGATATCGTACGGTACATGAATTTTTGGTACGATATGAAATTTTGGGTTACCGTATGATAAAATACGGTTTTTTTTAAAAACACTTAAAAACTATGGAGCTTCAAGCTTGAATGTGAGGGAAGGTTGAGGGGGGAGGAGTCCACAATGCTTGAGGAACCAGAACATGGAGATGTGTCTCTCCTAGCTAGATCTCCCAATTGTCTGCAAAAAAGAGCCTGCACTGGTAATGCGATACCAAAGGTCTCCCAGTGTAGTGTTTATGACTAAGGGACCGTCCTTGCACAGATACGGGCAGTGCATCTAGGGTGATAGTGGCCCTGTCCAAATCTTCTTCCTCCTACATAACTTGAGGATTTGACTGGCTAGCCTACCTATATCAAGGATCTCCAAGTGATGTAGCAAGATTCTCTCATCCTACCAATCAAGTGTATACTACTAGTCTACCTCGCTAGATTTTTTAGGTCTCTCAGCAACCCCATATGGAATACTGAGTGGACATGAAAGTTGCGAAGTATTGTGGGCATTTGGGATCTTTGTTGAGCAAGATTTCTATTTTTTTTTGAGCATTTGGAATTTTTTTCTCAAGGTGGGGGAGGGAAAAAAAACTCGTACCGTACGAATAGGTTCGTACCAGTACGAGAAACAACCCTGCCCACATCAAATGCACTATCGTGGTCACATGGATGGCACCAATCTGCCCCCCCTATATGTGACACAAGATCTGGTCTCACCATGGGTGGCACTGGCTTGGCCACACCTAGGTGGACATAAACTGAAGATGGACCAAATGGTGACATCCCCCCGGGCTTCTAAACAGTTGACCTCAACTGAAAAGCCTCAAGATACGCCTCGAGGAGCTGTGGATAGTTGGTCAAGTACTCCTTGTCCACCCACTTTGCATCGATGGGAAGATAGTTTTTAAACTTCACAAGGTATCGCCTAGAAAGCTTACCTACAGTGAGCTTTCTCTCCTTGTGGAAGACTATTTGTTCTGGTTGAAGTATTTCTTCTAGTTCGTCAACTTTTGGCGTGTCTTCCCTGAGACAAGCTCTTGTGGTTCTGGCCCCACGTACTTCTGCAACAAACTCACATGAAAAGCATTGTGAATCTTACTTTGAGTAATCCAGCTAGCTGTGTTTCTTTCTTGGCCGCAAAGCCACTAAACTAATTCATGATTTTGGTATTTTATGTGATACGGAGTCATTAAAATTTGGGTTCTATCTATCTCCAATGAGGATTTAATGCATTTCTATGGCACTTTTGTCATTTCTATGACAAGAGCTGACTACAATTATATTGTAGTCAGCTCTTGAATCAAGTTTTTTGGCTCCCTTTATTTGGGATGCATTGGACTTATGGAACTCATGGATATCTCATGGAATGAGGATTTTTCTATGGAATTTTACCAGTGGCCAAAGTGCGTGTAAAACTACTGGCAGCCGAAATGCCTATGAAACTATATATAGCAGAAATCTTTACGGAGCACTAGGATATCTATGCGTGTAACTCATTCTTATCTTATGTTGTACACTCGAGCCCACCTCTCCTTCCAGATCTGTGATTAGAAGACCTCCTCAGACATAAAATTCATTCAAGCAAGAAAACATGCATTGGAGTCATGCTTTTGTTTTCCCATTGGCGATTATAACTCCTAGACCAGCTTACTTTTTGTCTGTCAAAGGTATATGCACTGTGCAAGATGTCATATCCCTTGAGGGATGGGTTTTATCTTTCCTACAGGCTCAACGAAGATGGAGGTTGGATATGCATTACAGTAACACAATTATAGCCCTTCCAGAATGTCGTAATGGACCTTGGCCAAGATAGACCGGAAGATTGGATATTCCATGGAGAGGAGTCTTTTGTTTTTGTGAAATTTACTTTTTCATATATCACAGCAGCAGATTGATTATACCACCACCTTGCTTGTGTGGTGACAACAAGAGGCGAGTCTTCTTAAGTGCTAGCCAGCATCTTTGCGGTTTCCTCTTCTACAAGATGGTGGGTAAACAACCAGGTTCTCACTGACACATAAAAGGTAAGCTGTCTTCACTTGGTGAGCCTTGGGCTAGTGAGTGTGGTGGGTTTGGGCTTTCCACTGAAGCTTCACCAGGGAGAGTTGGGGATCAAGGAGGAGTTACCAAGGAGATGTTCCAAAGTCACATAACACACTAAGCAAAATAATTTGAGGCTGAGTAGTTAGTGACTTTTTTCTTTTTAATAAACCAAAAACCAAGTAAGTGGAACAAGTGGGTGGAGTAAAAAATTTTGCAAAGGCTATGGAAAAGCAAGTTATCCTCAAACAAAGAGTCTTCTTTTGGGGATGCATTGTAGGAGTACTTCCTGTTGGTAGCATTATGGCAAAAAGAAAGATTACTTCTAATCGTCATCTTGTGGGTACATCCCCTTTTATTGATCTTGTTTATGCAAATTTTTCATTTTCTAGTTTTTTGAGTGCGGATTGCGTGCAAGATACGAGTATGACTGCTCAGGTTTTAGGGAGGAAAGATGAGCCTTGGAAGTTGGAGGATTGGTGTTTGAGAGAAGGGTTGAAGAAGCTTTTTCTCCATGGGAATGCACTTCAAATCTTGCTGCTGATGGGCGTATTGGTCGTCTATGTGGTGTGAAGCTTCAACGTTGTTAGATCAAGATTTTGGGCTTGGAACTGATGCAAGAGCGTGGTAGTGCGCACTTCTATGAAGACATAATAGCTAGGAACTGGATTACACTAAATGCTGGAAAAAAAACGTATCTGACTGGCAGACAGGTCATTTGGAGATTTTTGAGATTGACCATGGGAAGGGGGAGCATGATGGTGCTGTTGCATCACTTGTTGTGGTGCTGCCTTGACACACAGGATTTCCTGCATCATTTATCTAGAAATGCTAGATTTCGAGGGTCCATGTTTCTCTCAACATTTTCGGATATCTGACAGATATGAGCAGAGTTTGCACATATGGCTCCATTTTCCAATGGACACGATTTTTCTCTCTGGGCAATTTGGATTGCTCGTAATCGATTGGTTTTCAGGGGACTCCAACTGACAAGTATCAGTATTTCCATCAATCATTGCGACAATCTCTACATGATTGCTATCAGCGACAACAGTTAGATTAGTCTGATCTGGATTTCTTTTGCCACTGTTGTTAGTTTTCAACATATGTGAGACCTCTATTGTTTTGAGGGGGTCTCTCTCTGTACAATTGACCAAATAGAAACATTGGTTTTTATTTAAAAAAGTATGTGTGTGTGTGTGTGTAGTTGTAGCTCCAAACCCTAGCCCCAACAATTTATATGTTGCCAGACCGGCCTTTCCTATCTTTTTCCCCAATAGCCCATCACTTCTCGGATGCCCACACTTTTAAAAAGTCCATAAATTCTGAGAAGTGTGTAAAATACTGGTAAATGCCTAAAAATCCTGAAAATTTTGGAAATGGTGACAGAGCAGGTCAAGCGGCATTGCCTGCTCCCTTTTATCATGTGTAGTCTCACAGGAAGAGGCAATGGGTGTGTGTGATTGATTAATGGTCTCCTAGAGAGGCAAGTTGTGTTTGTGATTGATCAATGGTCTCTCTAGGAGTCATCAATTTCTCTTTGAGCCGCTTCACTGTGAGGAGGAAGAGCCATGCATTTTGATCATTTAATGGACTTTCATAGAGGTCCAAAACCCTCCTGGATTTTCAATGATATGTAATTTGAATCTCACAATAGATAAGCCATCAAAAGAAGTGTTTATCTCTCATGATCTTTCCTATATTTTGAGCGCTCTTGTACTTTCTATCCTATTTAGGTGTTCCTTGCATCTCAAGCTTCCTATGCTATTTAGTCCTTGCATCTCAGACAGTGTGAGTGGGACTTTGATCTGATCATTGGCAATTCTTCATAGCATGTGTTGTGTGTGGTTGCAAATACTCTGGTCTCTAAATGAAACCATTGCTAGTAATTTGTAAGTGATGGTTCTGTACACTAGCACCTTTGATGGGGAAGGAGATGGCTTAATCCATATCTTGAAGATATGAAGCTAGAGGATGTGTATTTGGGATAATGTGGGTTTTCTGGTCTTTGCTGAGGTGGAGCTATTTAGACCATATTCAAAAAGTGGTAATTGTCATTCCAGATGCCTTGGAAGAGAGTCATCTAGTGGTCCTCAAGTATGAAATGCTTGCGATTGCAAGTTAAGGTAGATAATTATTTGCTAGGGAATAACTTTTGGCGACTACTCGGGCTGTAGTCCACTTCGTCATGATCGTTAACTCTCAACATGGAGTTTTTGAATCGTTTCTCCCCCTTTATATTACACAAGCACGATTTTCTCAAGTGAATTTTTCAAGATATGCAGCCCATGCAAACCTAATTCCCAGCCAATTGCAGATTTGATTGTTGCGAGTAGGACATACACAGTTCACATGTTTTTTTTTTCCCACAGTTGGATCCTTCTACAATCAGACATGAAGACCTGCTCAAGGTCTTCATGTCTGATTGTAGAAACGAACACTCCAATCAGCCAGTCCACATTTTAGCTTAGTGGGTCTTCTTTAACCTTCCAGCCTTGTCACAGCTTTGCCCCTTCAGGAATTTCCACAAGTGGTCCCATCGGCCTGTTCACACATTAGCATGACACGTCTTTAAACTTCCAGCCTTGACTCTTCCTTGCACAATTTCTTGTATCCTCAGGCCCCTTCAGGAATTTCCACAAGTGGGGTTGAGAGTGTTTGGCTTTGAACTATTGGAGGTGTAGTCATGCCTAGTCGTGATCACTATGGCAGCACTATTTATCGGACATGCATAATACCCTGAAAATTCCTGGGGCAAGTCCTCATGTACAGAGTAGGATCTTCCTCTTTCTTCTTTTTGTTGCTTCAACTTGTCCTCAAGGGGGTGAAATGAGATGTGAAGGCGGCCGCTCTATCAGGAGGGCTAAATACAAACTCACCCCCACAAGCTCTTCGTGGTTGTATTTAGCCCCACTTTTTTTTTTTAAAAAAAAAGGAAAAAGATCTTTCTATTAGTTAACAGAAAACAGCGATGAAGGGCTAAATACAACCACGAAGGGCTAGATACAAACTCACCTCCACAAGCTCTTCTCCTTCGGCTGGCCGCTCTATCACGAGAAGGCTATCTCATACAGCATGAAGGCCCCCCCTCCCCCCCCCCCCCCCCCCCCCCCTTCTCTTCTTCTGCTTCTTTTCTTCTCTTGTCCTCATGGCTATATAAAATGGAACATTGACTAAATTTTCCTCCTGTAGACTGCAATTTGAAGGCTCCAAAGGTTTGCTGCTGAATTTGCTGATTTTGGCACATTTCTGGCTTAAACTTGTGTTAAGAGGGGCTGTATATTCAAAGTTTCGCGAAAGTGCAGGTCTAAAGACCTATCCATAAACAAACTTTACCATGCTATGAGACTTTAAATATCTGGCCAATGTAGGCAATCTTGTGAAATCTTTGATCAAGAGGTCCAGGCTATGGGTGGCATGAGTTCACACAATCTGTGGAAACTCGTTCTCTAGTGTCCTGTCCATGAAGACTTAGTTTGACTAATTATTAGTGAATACCTGCACGATGATCTTTGGGCCAATCTAGGGGTGCCTTCTGCGGGTGTCACCAGATGACCTTCCTTGTGATCAGTATCCCTGGTACGGATTCATCAATGGCACTCATAAACATAGTGTATGGATGCATCAATGACATGTTTGACGAAAGACTGAACTTGCCTTCATACACAAGTGAATGGGGCAAATTTTTTCTACTAGTTATCTATCTTTTCTGGTCCACATGGTGCAATCTGCTCACATATCCATGTTCTTTATCCACAGTGGACTCCTGATGAGGAAGAGCATTTCAAAGCAAAAGTAATTGAAGCATATGAACAGGAGGGAAGTCCATACTATGCAACTGCAAGGTTATGGGATGATGGCATTATTGATCCTGCAGATACTCGAAAAGTTATTGGCTTCTCTCTCTCTGCCTGTACAGGTGTGGTCCCTCAGGCTACAAATTATGGAGTTTTTCGAATGTGATGCCACCAGAAAGCATAAGGTTTCAAGCACAGTATTTTTTCTGTTGTACAGTACATATTAGATGCAAATTGTTGTTTGGCTATTTTATCAAAATCATAGTTGATACATCATTATTTGAAATTCCTGGTGTAAAAATCTCATCAAAATAAGACTGTTTCTCTCTTCATAAAAATGATATTTCCTTGGGCTTTTTGGAGCAGAAGCTTTTGTTGCACTCAAATTGTGAATCCATCTGTCGGTAGGATTTGATTGTTTTTCTTTACTCAGCTCACAGAAAGATTCTATGTTTTTTTTCCTGGTATCTTGAATGTTTGCATGATGTAGCCCAAGGAAAATGATATTTCCTTGGGCTTTTTGGAGCAGAAGCTTTTGCTGCACTTAAATTGTTAATCCATCTGTCTGTAGGATTTGATTGTATTTCTTTACTCAGCTCACAGAAAGATTCTATGTTTTTTTCCTGGTATCTTGAATGTTTGCATGATGTAGTCAGGATATCTTTGATACGTGAGAATTTGGTTGTGGTGAATGTGGGTGTGTGTGTGTGTGTGTGTGTGTGTGGTGTGTTTGTAGGAGGTTTGACTGCTGCGTTTGGGAGCTGTTTGCTGCACGACCCAGCCTGGGGGTTTTTCTGCCCACGACAAATCTATTTGGAGGGTTTCCAACCCCTGCGCAGTGCCCAGGACCCCTCCCGACCTTCTGCGACCCTTGTATCTACGGTCTCTGTGCTTTCGACCTCCCTTGTGTAACTCACTTCACTCTGCGTTTCCTCTGCCCAGTGCCTGTGCGCGCGCGCGCTTGTGTATGGGCCTTCCCTTTTCTCTACACGACTGTTGCTTGCTTTTGGCTATTTTCTCCTCACTCGACTTTGCTACACTGGTTTTTTTTTCCTCCTCTTCCTTCATTGTGTCTATCCCCTCGTTTTCTTGTGCCTTGTCTAATTTCTATTTGCCGTCTTTTTCTTCTCCCCTGCTCTCTCTCTCTCTCTCTGTGTCTGTGTGCTTGGGATTTTCCCCCCTTTTTTTGTACAATCTGCGTGGTGATATAAAGAGAAGACAAGTTCTCGTTGCCTTTTACACTGAAAATCCAGATTTGTAGCCGTTTGCAGACGCTCGTCATGAACGCTTTATTGCAATCAAAAAAGTATGGGAGACTCCTAAGCCTCAATTTTGTGTCAAAATCCCAAGACATGTAATGTTTGATCCTGTTATGAATCTAGCTCAAAAAGCAGTAGTCTTTTTTTTCCTTGCGAAAATGCCAGATCCAGTAGATGTTGCACAATGGCTTAAAGCGTTGCTTGGGGGTTGTTTTGTAGCTGGTGTGCATAAAGATGAACGTGGCTTTTTTGAAGTGATATTCACAGGTCCGCAATACTAACAAACATTGCTGGAAAAATTGCCTTTGTTTTATGGTCGGCAACGGGTGCATGTTTACCCTTGGCTGCAAACTAAGGATTATTAGAGTCTCATAAGGCACAAGTGCCTCGAATGGGTGGAGGTAGTTGACCTCCCTCTCTATTGCTGTGCTGCATTACCATTTCTAGTAGATGCATTCGGAAAAGTTGTATGTCCCCCACACGATTGGAACTGTCAATAGGTTTTGCATATTGTGGGATACTGATAAACCCCCACCACGAGATGTTGCTTTTGATGTAGAGATGATTGGCATGCCCTCCAAGGATGTCTTCTTCAAACTAAAATTGGGAAGATTTGTTGGCTCTTGCTTGAGTTCTGGCAAATTTGGTCATATGCAATCAGAGTGTCCGGTTGTGCTATTGCAACCACCAGTTGTTGCAATGCAATCGAATGATCTCTGGTGGAACAGTGCAACCCCAAAAAGAAAAAAATGTACAGCAGGGCTCAAATGTTAATATGGACAAAGGCAAAATGAAGGTTGCATCAACTAATTCTTCTCGTGCAATTGGACAGAGGTTGCCTCGGCTAGTGGACATCATTCTAATGAAATATATAGGGGTTGGTCGACTTTGGTCAGCAGTTGTGAGAGTTGATTTGTTATATGAGCAAACTCAATCGTTGCTCCTTGCAAATAACTTTGGAAAAGCCAATGATTCAGATGCTATGGCTAATCTTGAACATGGCAAATGCTAGCAGTCACGCAACCATGTTGGTGGAAACTTGAGAGCTTTTCATATAAATATTCATTCAGTCGTGTTGCAATTTTGGTTAGGCATGAGCTACAGCCTCATTTGGCCTATAATGAAGATGGATGATCATTCAATGTATGGTGAATGGTGAAATATTTGAGTTTGCTTCTGTATATGCTTTGCAAACATCTGCGATGCGGCCTCAAATGTGGTAGCAATTGCAAACTTATCCATGGGTTACGAATGCTTTTTTGTGTGGTGATTTCAATAATTCGCCAGACTATGACGACAATAGTTCTCACAGATCACATATGATCGCTTTTGAGAAAAGGACTTGGCAAAATGTATTTCGAAGCATAAGAGCGTGTGATTTATGGCAGCACCTAATGCCTGCCCAAAAAGGATATACCTTCCATCACAAAGCAGTGAATAACCACTGGGCTAGATTGGATCGATGGTATATGCTAAATGTTGATGCCTTTTCTTGTAATATGTCCATAGACTTCCCTATGCAAATTTCAGATCATTTCCCTTCATGGATGACATTGTATTTTGGCATGACTATGCATGATGTACGTTTGCCTCACAAGAAATCACTTATTAATAACAGTTGCCTAACACATCAGCAATATAAAGCTTTAGTGGAGGTTGAAATTCGGCCTATAAAGCTTCATATGTAGATAGATATAGATTTGGTGTGGTACAGATTTGCATTCAGACTTCAGAATGTCATTCGAAAATATGGGAAATCTTATATGGGCATAGAAACGCAAAATGTATTGATTGCAAAATCTAAAATACAATCACCGACGGAGTATACTTAGTATAGGACATTGGATGCTCAAGAGCAGGATGATCTTCTAGAGTCTCGAATTTGCTTGAAATACAATGATGCTAGGAAACTTCAAAAATGGCAAATTAGGGCATGACAAATTTTTCATGGATAAAGGTTGCTCGTCAAAGGCTTAAAAAAGAAACAATATGTATGCGTCCAGGCAGAGTCATTCCATTCATAGACTCAAAAAGGATAATGAGCAGTGGACTCAAAATAAACATTAGTTAGAGCCATAAGTATTGAACCATTTTACTACCCTTTTGTTGTCCCTACACAACCATCGCAGCAAACCTTGCATGCTCGTCATGTTCCTTTACAACAGGTTAACCAAACCGTTGGTCCATTGCTGCCTCCCTACGGAGTCTGGGCCGTGTCTCAGTCCTAGTGTGGTTGATCGTTCGAAAAGATCAGCAAAGCATTGGAAATGGAAGTGCCTTTTACAGAAGAAGAATTGCATGATGCCATACATGGTTTAGGGAAATGGAAATCTCTTGGCTAGGATGGCTTGACAATAGAGTTCTTTCTTGAGTATTGGGATTCACTTAAAAATGAAATTTTTTATATGATTTAGAAACACACAACATGATGTCATTGCAATCATGAATGCTTTGAAACTATATGGACTAGCTGTTGGATTGAAGGTTAATTTTACTAAGTCCAAGCTATTGCCTCTTAAAGAATGTGACTAGCATTCTGTTCTTTGGCCAAGCTTCATATTACCTCCACATCAGATTGTATAACATCTTGGATATCCTATTGGATGGAAAGTGTCTCTCAAGGAAGACAGACAATGGGTCATTGGTAATAAGTTGAATCATAAGATCGAGTATTGGAGACTATCAACATGGCCATTACATGTACGGCTGTGCATTGTCCAATCCATCATCATGGCTTATGTTCAGTTCCAAATGCCTCTTATGCCTTGGTCAAATAAGGATATTGATAGTTTCATGTCCAAAGCTTTAGAATGTTTATGGAGGATAAAAACAGATAGAATGGCCGTCATACTGCTCAAAATAGATATTGTTTGCACTCCCAGAATGCATGGAGGCTTGAATATACTCAAATTTCGCTACCATGTCATTGTAAGAAAGGCAACTTTACTTCTTGAATTCCTTCACCAAAAGCAACCTTGAAATTTATTGTTGGCACATTTGATTGCGGCTATGAAAACAAAAGCTTTTGGGGATTGCATAATTTCTCACCATGATGTCATATTTGGAAAATTTGAAGGTTGGATTGTGAGCTCCCGTTATTCCACTAAGCTTATACATGACTGGCAAATGCTTCTTTCTCATCTTTCTTGGTATGGCAGACATCCAGATAGAGGCAATTCCTTGCGAAAAGAAAGTACCAAAAAAGCATACTTCCTCTCCAACTTGGGTGTATGCTTGGTTGATCATGTTGTTGATGATGAAGGCAATGTATTCTCCTTTCCACATGGTGCCAAGAGATATAATCTGGGTATGCATCACAGGCATGTATGGCATGAAATAAGCTATATATTGCAAGATTTTCAGCTGGTGCCTCCACTTGAGGACGAGGAAAGATTAAGAGACTGGAAATTTGATAGGCAACTTTCAAGTTATTCTCCTTTTTCTTTCCATCACCTCTCGGTAACTAGAGTGTATAAAATTTTTCTCCCTCCACGTTGAATACAGTCACATGCAAATCACTTATGGTATCTAAAGAAACCTCTTCGATGGTGGAAGGCCTCTTTGACTGCAATTTGGAAAAGCAATTTGCCTCTCAAACATAGGCGGAGATGCATTGTAGGTGCATTGCTAGTTGGAACCTTCTTAGCCAAGAGAAGCATTGCACCCGCCTCTTGTAAGAGATGTTCTCGTCACCAAGAGACATTCATTTGTTATGGGGATGCCCCTCTTCTCATGCTCTTTTGGACAGACTATCAGGGCACTTGAGATTGCGATTTCCCAACAATATTTTTGAGAAATTCTTCTGGACGTTCAGCCGCCTTTCTTCACCTTTGCCAAATTACAGTCTTTTCCTTTCTTGGATCAGATACTAGGCTTTATGGACGATCTATCATGCATGTAATCAGCTCATTTTCAGTCATGTGGAGATCATATGTTTTCCTTTTTTAAGAGGTCTCTTTACCTTTCACTCTGAGAGTCTTTTGATCTCGGAAATCTGTCCCCTCAACAATTGGAAGTGTTTTTCCAGTTGCCACTGTTTCTGATATATGAGTAGTAGCTGTCCCAACTTGGGAAAACTATGAATGTACCATACTCTCCTTAATGAACGAGTGGTTTCACAAAAAAAGCGTGTTTACATTATGCTAGTAATTAATTAACATAGAAATGTGTGCATGTTTCTTGGGTTATCGCATCATCTGCAAAGTAGACAATAATATGGTAGTTATTCACACCATTAAGGAAGAAGACACTCGACATGAGATCGGAATGTGACAACTCCCAACATGGCAAAATAACTGCACAAAGGTTCTTACTTCTGTGACTGTGTTTTCACATACGGATAATGGGAATCAAACGAGATAGATCACCCATAGGTGGTTTGCCTCCTATAACAGATATTTCACGGATAGTTCCTTAGCAACCTCCACTAGGTTGCCCGCCCGACAGAACCTATCGAATCTCGCTTATAGGTACTTTACTTTATGGATGCGGACGAGAAACATGTTTAATGGACACGGATTGGTTTCAGCAGAAGGGTTCGAAAAGTCACTGAGTTTCTCAGATACCATGTACAAATGTTTCGATGGTGGCAGTAAGGTATTCTTGGAATCAACATACTTGTGCTTATGGCACGTGTTGTTTTCTATGACTAGCTTAAACTTGTGAAGAAGTTTAGAAGGTAGCATAGATGATTTGTTTATTGAGGTGCATCATGCATGTGAGGACCCAACGTAGAGCTACATTACATTAGTTGCTACATAAATTTCTAATATCTCTAGTAAAGGAGAATAATGGCTCATCTTGGACCAAGATACATTTTGTAGTGATTCTATAATGGTAAAACTGAACATTATTTTGGAAGAGCACAAAATGATTACAATATAATCGTGGAAGGCTATTGGCCGTTAGCCTTTCTAAGATAAAGATTTTGTTGATGACCCTTGTAATAATTTCTGTTTTAGTTTCGATGATAAGAAGTTAAGGGGATTTGAGAAGTCCTTCACCTACACAGTGTGTATTGACTAACTAATGCTAATTGTTTTGGTCTTTCTTAAATTTTTGACTTTCTTTACTTCGGAATATAAAAGAATCATCAAACCATGCGATCTATAGTACACTTTTAAATGCACTAAAACTTTGTATTGAAACCATGACATCTAAACTACCATGACTTTCAAATGCACTAAGACCATGCCCCCCTTATATGCGAAATATCAAAAAGAAAAGAATAGTTTGTATTAGGAAAGCAAAAAGTTTGTATTGTGAAAATAAATGTTTCTATTGGGAAAGCAAAAACTAGCTCCGCGTGAGGATAGCAAAAAGAAAAGATTGATAGAGTATTGCATGGAGAAAAGAAAAGTTTCCATAGGAGAAAGAAAAGTTTGCATCATGAAAGCAATTAGTTTACATGGCCTAAAAAACAGCTCCAGTGATAGCCATAAAGTGA
>NC_141107.1:35691339-35986339 GCF_041138505.1 Cibotium barometz | reverse complement strand
TCTCTGTATCTATCTACCTCTGTGATTGTATATGTTATTACCCTTTATCTTTGTAAGAGATATTCATCTAGGAAATGGTTTGTATACGTTATACTCATGTATGTATTAAAAACTTCTCTAAGAATTATATTCTTATTGAGCTGAGTCTATTTGGAGCAAGGTCACGTGTGATAATGGCTGTTGTAGTAGAATATTATGTTGGTGTTTGAAGTTAAGAATGTTTAAAAGGAAGTTAGTATTCCCTATTTTGTGTTTTGAAGGAGATTTAAAGATGGTTAGGAGCTGTTTATACTTAAGTTTATTTGTCGGCTTCAAGTTTTGGATGCAACATGTGTGTCTCGCCATAACCGTTCAAGGACAAGGGCTTGCATTCAAAAATAAAATGTTGCTAATTTAATGAATTATGTTAATGAAAATGAAGTTGGAACATTTGGAAGGGTTGAAAATGGAGAGGAACATAGAGGAATCCATGGTGGAATCCACTTACTCACAAGAAACAGAGCGATTGCCAATGCTATGGTACTTCAAGAACCTATCAATGAACGTCGAAATGCACAACCACATAGAGATATAGAGCAAGGCTCTTTTTCATTTGATTTAAATGAGCCATCTGTGGATGATAATTTCCATTCTATTTGTTGTGTCGGTGGTGATGTGAAAGATATTAAATCTGAATGTCACTCTATAAGGCATGCATTTTCATTTCCTCGAAATGTTAAGAACCCAGTAACTATGGTGGTGTATTCCAGAGATTGCACTCTTCACTCATTATTAGGAGCCCTTACATATAAGTGCCATTTTTGTAATGTCCTAATTTGGAAATGTGAGGCATCAAGAAAGCTAAGACAATATGTTGGCAAACACTGCTGTGGAAGTGGGAATGTCTCTTTGCTACCTTTGGAAAACCTACCTCTTGCATTGACTGAGTTGCTGCTTGGTAATGATAATACAAGTAAGGAATAGAGAAAGAATATCCGCTCTTACAATAATGCCTTGGAATTTGTTTCACTTGGTGCTTACTTGGATAATCAGTTCACTAGGGGTGGAGGAGTATTTAATCATCAGAAAGCATTGCATGCTGAAGTATACCAAGGTCTTGCAGATATGGTTAATTCAAGTGATGGGGTCAATAGAGTCTGTAGGGGCATTATTGGCGCAGGGTAGTTCTACCATCTTCATATACCGGGGGCCTAGATATATGCATCAATTGTACCACGATTCAATGGAAGTTGTTAGGAAGATGGGTAAACCTGACCTGTTTATTACCTTCACTTGCAATCCTAAGTGGAATGAAATAACCAATGCCTTACTGCTTGGTCAGGTTCCCCAAGATCGACCTAGCTTGGGTCTTTTATGAGAAACACAAGGACATGATGAACTTATTGGTGAAAAAAGCAATATTTGGAAAGGTGTTGGGATTTGTGTCTATTATTGAATTTCAAAAAAGAGGCTTGCCATATACACATATATTATTGATATTAGAAAGAGGAAGAAGTAAACCGGTAGAGATTGCACACTATGATATGTTGGTATATGCTGAACTTCCTGCTGATAAGGTGATGTTTCTTGGGTTGCACACCATAATTAGTCATTGTAACATCCATGGACCATGTGGGGAACTAAATATGCGCTCTCCTTGCGCATGGTCAATGGGAGGTGCAAACATCGGTACCCTCGAAATTTTTGCGAGACTACTAGCATTGATGATAATGGATATCCAACTTACATGCGGAGAGACGATGGTAGTTTTATACAGGTAAAGGGTCAAAGGGTGGATAGTTGATGGGTTGTTCCATATAACCCTTTTCTGTCTATGAGGTACAAAGCCTATGTTAACATTGAAGTATGCTTTACTATTATTACCGTAAAGTATTTGTATAAGTATGTATACAAAGGACATGATAGAGCTACTATAGAGTTGCAAGACTCACACGGGGGTATTGATGAGGTTAGTCAATATTTGGATGCACGGTATGTGTCTATGTCAAAGGCATGCTGGCGTATATACCAATATGATAAATGCATGATGAAAAGCCTGATATACAAAGGTTGCATGTACATCTCCCAATGCAGAACAATGTGATATTCAATGATCAGGATGATTTGCGTGATGTGATTAGTTGTGACAGAAACCAAAGAACATCTTTGATTGAATGGTTCAAAGCTAATCAATTGTATATGGATAAAATTAGCTTGCTATATGTTGATTTCCCTTGCAAGTGGGTGTGGAATTTAGCTTTGCGCTCATGGACTAAAAGGAAAAGGGAAAATATTATCGGAGTATGTATAATGTTACTCCGAGTAGTGCAGGTGAGAAATATTACTTACGCATGTTACTTACTGTGTGCAAAGGTTGTAAATCTTTTGAGGATTTACGAGCGGTGGATGGGCATTTGTATCCATGCTTTAAGGCTACATGTGAAGCCAGAGGAATGCTAGAGAGTGATGAGGAGTGGTATGTGTGTCTCCAAGAAGCTGAATTTTAGAAAATAGGATTCCAGCTGCGTCAATTGTTTGTCATTATAATGGTTTTTTGTGAGCCTATATCCCCTGGAAACCTTTGGAATAAATATTGATTGACCTTTCCTTGCTTTCACTAGTAGTGGCTTTACCATGAAACTTGATGTGTGGGCTTGTGATGACAACTACTACCTATGCCTTAGAGGGTTGACCAAAGTCAAAGTGTAGATATCCTCTATTTTGACTTTTTGGTCAAAGTCAATCATAGGTTTGACTCCCCAAACAACATTAGATTTGGGTGTATTATGGATTGTTGGGAAGCCCTAATGATGTACGTTCATCCTATGATGTCATTTGTCCCAAAGAGCTCGTTGTTTCTGACTGGGTACAAGTTTGACCTCCAATGGCAAATTGGAGACCCAAATGATGTCGGAACAGAGAGGTTTATGACTTGTTGGGAAGGTATAAGGGAGTACTAAGAGCCTATATAATCACCCAAACTCCAGCCCTAATGTAATTTTACTGAATTAGGGTTTCTGAATCTATAGATTTTGCTCAAGAGCTCCTTTGGTACCCATTTGCCTTCTGCATGTTCCACATGTACCACCCTTTGTTTCAGAGCAACTTTGGCATCCAAAAGTAGCTTATATGTGTCCACAATTTCCCTCAGTCCCAACCATGCATGTAAATTTTAAATTTTTTTTGGCATAATCTCCTTTGTATTAGTGACCAAATCTCAAATTTTTGATATACTCAAACCATAACCAATGTTCTCTTGGCAATTGGCATAGCATCAAGGAATATCTTCATTGCATAATGCATTGACCAATGGCATAATAGATGTGATCTTTGAGCTGATGAAGATTGATTGTTGTTGATGGAGAGCTTTGCTTGCTAATGTCCTAGCCAAGCCTTCCCACCCTCTTACCAAAGTTTAGAGTCCAATGGCAAGAGTTGGGGCCATTTCTTCACTCTTACCTAATCCTCTTCCTTACCGCTTTACCAAACGGCACTCATGGAAAGGAAGATTCAAGACATGCTCCCCCCAGCTTCTCTTCCAATTATCGAGGTACCCTCACACATCACTTGAATACTAAGAATTGAGATGTGAGGATAAAGTGATGTGAGGTGTGATTTGAACTTCAAAAGTGAAAGTATGATGACTTACAATGCTTGCATGAACTCATGCACACTCCAATTATGGCATTAGCACATGTAATCATGCTATACTTTCACTTCCCAAGCTCCATTGTCTAAAACAACATCAATACCAATGCAACAAACAAGGTGAAGCAAAAGGCATATGGATTATCATATATCTTGACATTCCCAAGCATTGAGATAGCTTGAATGTCACACCAATGATTGAAGAAGCATCAAATGGTTCCAATGGCATCCAATGGTGTATGGATTTGTTCAAAAAACCCCCAAACTTGAGACAAATGGCTTGATCATTTGTCTATTTAAAGCATTAGCTTGTATAATGGCATCATTAGTGTAATTAATAATGATTAGACAAGGCTAATGGCAACTTGAAATGGCCAATGTCAAGAAATTAGGGTTTCTTTGGAAGAAAGCCCTAAATCTCAAGAAAGGATTCAAGAACTCCAAGATTCAAGCAAGAAATGCAAGGAGAAGCTTAGCAATTGCTCAAATATTAGCTAAAAGCCATGAAGAAAAATGTGGGCCTCTGTTTTTAGATTTTTGGAGAGTGTATGGGCTTCAAATCTCAAGATATAGACCTCCAAAAAGCTTGAATATGATGAGAAACACCATTGCTAAGATAAATGAAGCATTTAGACTTGATTTGGAAGCTTTCTTAGTGGATTTCTCACAAAAACACAGTGCCAGTATGCTGAAATTCTCCGCCCACCTCTCCATGGTTCAAATCATATGCATAATGTGCCCCATAACTCCCCCATAATGTTGTCTCAGTGATGGTTAAAATATATGGAGTGATTAGAGCAAGAAAGGTGATGAAATCAGGGTTTTCTTGAAGCACCTAATGGCTGGAAATTTCTGCATCAAAACATGGTGAAATTTGGGAAAAATTGGATCAATGTGGAAAGCTCTGATACCACTACAAGAAACTAGGGTTGGCCACTCAAGGCATGGAGTGACAACATGGGTGTGGGTCACCATCCTCACATCTCATATGGGAGAAGTTCACCATGAAAGCTTGGGCATGGGAGCTCCAAGAAAGTAATAGTAAAAAATGATCATAAGTCGTGTGTACAATGCCTATGAGACCAATGTATCCTATAGCCCAAGGCCCCCAAAGGCACATATGTAAATGACTCTAAACCTAAGTGCCTAGGCCCTATCCCCCATGTGTATGTGACACCAAATCTACTTCGTTACAATGTGCATGTAATTGCATGGTACTTCTTGCCCTTTTCATATCGTTGTATGTCATTTGTATAGTGTTGCATGTCACTGCATGCCTTTACATGTGACTGTATGTCATTTCAAGCCTTTGCATGTGACCTTATATCATTGCATGTGAGTACAATTGATAAGGTGAATAATGTATACAATTATACATACAAGATAATTTCATCCTAGGCATGATATCTAGTATGCTTTTAGTAGTGTTTCATAAGAAATAATGAAGAATGTATATTTATTAAGGTGATTGAGGTCATGGCATAATTATTTAACAGGATGATGGAGAGAGAGAGAGCGAGAGGGAGAGAGAGAGCAAGAGAGAGAAGAACATGACGACATTAAATCCTAGGATCAAAAATATCGGTTTCAATTACAAATATCGGTTTCAATTACAAATAAAACTAAGTTCATTCAGATATAACTTTGAAATACAACTCTTCTATCATAACTAGTATTCAAATCATGACAACAAACTTGAAATTTCATTTAATTAATCAAAATAACAACAAACCAAAAATTTAACAAGGCAATTAATACAAAAGACAAAGAAATCTATAGTTGGGACCACTTTATTCCATAAAAGTTATTACATCATCCTCTCGGGCTAAAGACAACTATGTACTTATAAGGACTACTGCAATCAAGCATTGTTCCTATGAGCTTTTTTGGGCTGCTCTATTCTTTAACTCCTCTTGTTGTAGGGGCTCCTTTGTCTCTTCGGCAATATACTTTTAACTTTGCCAAGTGCCGATAGTGCTTCCAATCTTCAAATTCCACACATACAAATCACCAAAATTAATAGGCTCATCTGTCTTGCTCAAAAGATTGTGGGCCTCTATCGTGATTTTGAGATGTTCTTCCGTATCTCCGTCCGTTTTGTTACACAAATCTTTGCAAACTCTATCAAGGGTTTTCTTCATAGTATAGCTTGGGCCATTAGAAGAAGCCATCACAGATCAATAAAGGTTAGTTGATGATGGTGAGGGTTATAAGAAATAGAACGATGGTGAGGGAGAGAGAGGAAGGTAATAAGATTTGGAAGTGAGGTTTAGAGTAAGAGGTAGGGGTCATATTTATAGATATACAAAGCTAAAAGCAAAAGGTATTTTTTATGGCTATGCACTAAATTTAGAAAAGTAGATGCATGGCTTTTTCCTAAAATTAGAAAAGTAGATGCATGGTTATCCACTTAATTTACACTTAATTTAGAAAAGTAGATGAATGGAATGAACATATTCAAGCCATTGACATACAACCATATTGATTGTCTTGCTAAAACATTAGGAAAACGAAAATAAATAGTCCTTGCTACAGAATTGAGACAAAGGACATTTTATTATTGCAACATGAAGCATCTTTTCAAAACTACAGTACAATGTCATCATTACAAAATGAGGTCCTTTTCACATTGTTCTTCTGTTGAACATTCTCGTTAGGTCCTCCTTTTTTAAAGTGGGCTGATGTATAACCATATTATGATTTGCATCTAACCCTATTAATCCCATTTTGGATTAACAAACATGATCCTCAATTGAGGACATTAATAAGTGTCATGAAACGGCACTATAAAAGTTGTACATTATGAGATATTGGCCACCCAAGGCCTAGTAAGTGAGTTTTGGGTGCCCAAGTGTGAATAAGGGCCAAATGTATATAAGGCATTTTCTCATAAATGAAAAGACACAATCCCCTTTGTGCTATAGAGAGCTCTCCCTTGTGGCAGAGATTGAAGGAGTGAGAGCATTCTAGCATTGTGCCTCTTTCATGCTTGTATGATTCATGCTTATGTGAGAGTAATATCAAACAAAAGGAAGATGAGTTGATGAGAGACTATGTTTCTCGTTTGAAGCACTTAAATTCGAGGTGCAAACTTCGGGAAAGGTTAACTGATGATCAATTGTTGCCTTGTTTCCGGAGGGGGTTTGAGACCATAAAATGCAAGATTACCTGGTGCTAGCCCGACCTGCTACTCTTGATGCATGCTTCAAACTGGCAATCGAATATGAAGATAATATGTTAGAATTGCTGCAACCAGAAGATGTTAAAACATCCTCAGCCAACTACAACTTCACGTGTCTCGAGCCACCAATGAAATCGGAACTCAAAGCAAGAAGGTCGAAAACATGATGGTGGATGAGCTTAGTAATGCCATATTAGAGAGATTGAAAGTCAAGGAAGGAAGAGAAACATCTAGGCATGGGCATAATCACCTTTACCCCCGCAGGGAATTGGTGTGGTGCTCTATGTGCAGATTAAATCACACCACCACCAAGTGTCCATAGTTAAGGCCATTACTCTATAGTGTCCACAGTTAAGAGCAAGGCCATTACTCTATGGTGCTCACTGTGTAAAATTAGGAAATCATGACACTTCAATGTGTAGATATCCAAGGTTTCAAAATGTTGCACAGCTGGTGCACACTGAGCCCCATTGTCTTTATCGACGCCACCTTCGACGCCACCTGTACATATCACTGCTACTGCTGGATAACCCAACTCTTCCTACTTACCTAGGGGGATGTTTCGGGTACAAGACGCTTCACCTTTGCCACCACCAGTTCTACCACCACAGGCTAAGATCAATCAAGTATTGATCGTAGAGCAGACAGAAGATGTTAACATTGTGAGGGAAATAGAACTTAGCGAGGAGTACTACGAGGAAACGACTGAGGTTACATCGGAATACTACATCCTACTACAGAATAACATGCCAATACCTGTGTTTCAAACCACATCACAATGGAAGGGCAAGGACATGAACTCGAATATGAGAAGAGGACCGCTATAATTCTTTGGCTGTGGAGGGCCGCATCGAGTCACGGAGTGCCCAAACAAGAATATGGGTCATACACATCAACCACAACAAGTGACGGCTTTGCCCAATGACATGCCAGTGCTGCTCACTTGTACTAAATGTGGAGTTGATCATTTGATCAAGGATTTTCCATACCGAGCAAGTGGCTCTACTTCTACTGCCAATCAGGCCACCATCCGGACCATTAGTGTACAATGTGGGAAGATCACACTGCTCAATGTCCTAGCAAGAGCTCAAGCTCAACTAGGAGACAAGGGAAGAAATCGAGCGGATGTGACTATTTCCAGAACTGGCCACTGCAGGAGGAGTGAAAAAAGTAGGTAAGGGTGACACAAAAGTCACAATCCATTGAAGAAGATATAATTGATACCGGATCCACCCATCGAAGGAAGAAGGGTGTCAAGGGATCTATCATAGAGGATCAGACCAGGAAAAGTAAAGAGAGCAACCAACAACTCCTAAGGGGGTCGGTGAATACCCCAATGCCGATGAGGAAATAAGAAAGCTTGAAGATGCCAAGGCCTTAGTCAAAGAGTACCAACGGCTTCATGAAGCCAAGCTGAGGGCCAACCGGGTAAGGGATACAATTTATCCACGAAACGAGCCAACCCGGGATAGGGAATTAGACGTGCCAACCCCAATTATGGAAGGAACAGAAGAGGAGTCCCAAGCAAACACACTGTCCAGAATGTTTGAGGAAAATGGGTTGGGGGAGTCCATCCATTCCTTCCCTATGGAAGGATACGAGATTCCTACATGGGAAGAACCCTCTATCTCCAAAGAGCCTAGAGACATAGGAAGTCTCGCAGCTGTGCTATTCACGCCTGTCCAAATGCCATTAGGGCAATTGGTACGCAATTCACCAACCCTATTCGTACAGACGTAAAATATTAAGGGACTAAGGTTATGTAGAAGGGGAAGAAAAGGGTGTGAGTGTGAAGGGACTTAAGGTCCACTAGCTCATCTATTTAGAGCAAGGCCTAATTGTATGCATAAAAAACTTAATAAGCAAGATATTGTTCTTGTATTTTGTGAGTTCTTTTCCTCCACACACTTGATCTAGCATGAGCACCATGTTTTCTCGACATGGTATCAGAGCCTTAGTCCCTTAATAAAGAATGGGTAAAGGGAGGACTAAAGCCAGTCGATACTATAGATGATACTCTGCCACTCTAGTAGAGAGAACCTTGAGGCATACAAGGAAAACCCAAGTTATTAAGATACCAGTTAATCAATTGGGATGCTACTACGAAAGTGATGACACAAATGCTGCCATTCCGATTCATCATAATGGGTACCAACCAAGCACTGGTGGCTATCCTCGATGGTGGGGCGGGGGTTAGCATTATTACAAAACGTTGCTGGGAAAACTGGGGAAAACCTGATCTAAAAAAACTTGATTTGATCGTTAAAATGGCAAACGGAACATCTTCGAGGCCCATTGGGATTCTGGAGAATGTTAAATTTAGACTTTTTACGTTTCACTATCATCATACATTCGTGGTCATGGACTTCCTGTGCGCCAACCTGATACATATGACATAATATTGGGGAGACCCTTCGTGAGGGAATCCAAATTGCTGCATGATTGGGCCTTGGATCATGTGTATGTACGTAGGGATTCGCAAATCTCCAGAGGCCCATTGGGCTTCTGGAGAATGTTAAATTTAGACTTTTTACGCTTCACTATCATCATACATTCGTGGTCATGGACTTCCTGCGCGCCAACCTGATACATATGACATCATATTGGGGAGACCCTTCATGAGGGAATCCAAATTGCTGCATGATTGGGCCTTGGATCATGTGTATGTACGTAGGGATTCGCAAATCTCAAAGATTGATCTGAGAACATGGAAAGCACATCCCATGGAGGGGCAGTTGTTTGGTAACGATTCGGTCACAACGGAAACCTTGAGGCATACAAGGAAAACCCGAGTCGTTAAGATACCAGTTAACCAACTGGGATGCTACTACAAAAGCGACGACACAAACACTACCATTCCAATTCATCATAATGGGTACCAGGCATTGGCTATCCTGGATGGTGGGGCGGGGGCTAGCATCATTTTACAAAACGTTGCTGGGAAAACTGGGGGAAACTCGATTTAAAAAAATCAGATTTGATCGTTAAAATGGCTGACGGAACATCTTCAAGGCCCATTGGGCTTCTGGAGAATGTTAAATTCAGACTTTTTACGCTTTGCTATCATCATACATTTGTGGTCATGGACTTCCTGTACTAACCTGCTGATACATATGACATAATATTGGGGAGACCCTTCATGAGGGAATCCAAATTGGTGCATGATTGGGCCTTGAATCACTTGTATGTACGTAGGGATTCGCAAATCTTAAAGATTGATATGAGAACATGAAAAGCACACCCCATGGAGGGGCAGTTTTTTGGTAATGATTCGGTCACACAACGAAATGAACCACTTCTATACAAATATGCCAAACCTTGGAGGGAGATTCCAAGGATGAGGAAGAAATGAAAATGTATGCGTCACTTCCTCCTCTGGACTTCCGTCAAAATTGAATGCATGTGTTGGCTACCATTGATGTAATGCAGCCTAGGGGAATCCAGTACTTGGAATCTGGAACTGTCCCTCTAGGACCTCTATCTGCATGTTTAATTGGAAGATCATGGATGAGGAATCAGGAGGGGAGACATCAAGTACAAAAGATACTGTAGCACGAAAATAGAAACGGTATATAGCCCGACGAAATGCCCTATTATTATGAAGAAAACCCACGGATGCCCAATGGCTGAGATACCTCTCAAGGCCACTACGGTACACGATGAGTTCTCAAAGGATTGGGGGGCGAGGAGTGGAGTAAAATATCATTGGAGAGGGAAGGCACAAAGAGAAAGTCGTCCTTCAAGAGCTAGACACACACAATCTTATTACAAAAGCTAGGCGCCAAAAACTTAATAAAGCCCTAGTAGAGGTAGAACGTGAGGCTAAAAAGCCAGACTTGCTTTCAGTACCCGACCATTTCAAGAACTACACTATTGATGATGAACAGAGGGTGGTTCGACTGACAGCTACTAAGGTGAAAGAGGATGGGCTTTCCACATCATACGATGGCCCTGGCCCGATAGAAGTCAAGGAGGTGGATATTGCGGGACCAGGGGAAGAAGCTGGGCCCGTATACATGCTAAAGATTTAACTTCGCTTGAAGAAGAAGAGCTCATTGCTCTCCTCAAGGAATTTCAGAATTGTTTCACCTGGAATTACAAGGAGATGAAGGGGGTACCTCCTGAGGTGGTACAACATACGATTCCAATCATGAACGGATTGAGACCAACCAGGTAGAAACCATACCAGATGAATCCTAAGTATGCAACAATTATAAAGGAGGAAATTGACAAGCTCATTTGTTGCGGATTTCATCTATGAAATCGAACATACGGATTGGTTGTCACCAATCGTCATAGTGCCAAAAAAGAATGGGAAGCTTAGGGTATGTGTTGATCTTAAAAAGGTTAATGCAGCCACTATGAAAGACCATTATCCATTGCCTTATACATAACATGTTTTGGAAAGTGACTGGGAGAGAAGCGTACATATTCTTGGATGGATTCTCCGGCTACAATCAAGTGTCCATAGCACTAGAGGACCAGCACAAGATAGCTTTCATGTGGGGGACATTTGCATACAAGGTTATGCCGTTCGGCCTCACAAACGCCCCAGCAACCTTTCAACAATTGATGTGCACAGCCTTCAAGGACTACTTACAAAAATGGTTAGAGGTATTCATTGACGATCTATGTGCACTTTCTCGATGGGTAGGCCAAGTGTTCGAGCGATGTTGATTATATATCACTAAACCCCTTGAAGTGTCAGTTTTGGATCAAGCATGATGTGATATTAGGACACATTGTCTCAAAGAATGGTATATCCATTGATGATAGCAAGATCAAACTGATATTGGAGCTACCACTGCCTACCAACTACAAAGGAGTGCAAAGGTTTATGGGTCATGTGGGGTATTATCGACGTTTCATAATTTTTTATGCTAAGATAGCCAGACCCTTATACAAGCTCCTCATTGTCTTTGAGTGGACCGAGGAGTGTCAAGAAGCATATGATCGTCTGAAGCAAGCATTGGCAAGCGCGCCAATTCTACGACCCCCCAATTGGGATCTCATATTTCACGTGCACATTGATGTATCAAACTTTGTTGTTGGTTGCGTACTAGCCCAGGGTAAGGTCTTACCACTTGGGACTCCCAAGGGTAGTGTCTAATTCCTTACAATAAAATGTGTTCACTTGGGCTTACTAAAATGAGTGCAAGAAGTTGATTTGGCCACAATTACTTTCTTGAGCTAAATACCTTGTATGTGTGCACTTATGCAAGCTGTGCAAGAAGGATTATGTGTGAGAGGACCTCAAGAGGAGGATTAATTTGATGAAGATTAACTCAAATAAAGCCAAATTAAACTCCAACAAATGGTAATTAAGGACTTTTGAAAAGGAAGTTGAACTTGATTACCGGCAGCTTCAATGGAAGCTTGATGATGGGGTGGATAGTTGATGACAAAATCAATCTATACGGCCACGTGGGTGCTTAGATCACCACAATACTTTAGAGATTCTTAGAAGGGTGCTAGATAAGCCTCTAGCTCAAGCCGTTTGAGTGGATAATATGTGGGTGATAGTGGATATGGTAGCAAGAAGGTTAAAGCCTAATCATACTACTTAGTAAGTTAATTAGAGTGGAGAATTGATGCAAAGGAGTAGAGACATGACTAATGCAAGCTCATAGCATGTAACCAAGCCCTGATACCAAGATAAAATACCATGAGAGCTTGCATTGGGTGAGCAAGGAGAGCTATGGTGGGTATATATGAGTGGCATTCATAGTGGCTTGTGTAGTGATAGTAGTGAGATAGTGGTTATAGATGGGCAAGATAGAACTAGAATAGCAAACGCATGATTTTTTTCTGATTCATATGGCCTATTAAATAGACAAGATACATGGCTACACTTTTACAATGATTGGTGCCATTTGGCAATGCCCTTTTGTTCATTGGCTTGTGCTATTGCACTCTTTTCTAATTGGACCACCTTGATTTGCTCTAATGCTGTTGGACCACCCTTTCTACCATTCCCTTTTCTTTCTAAAGGTGCCATTGGCTTTATGTAATGTGAGATTGTGTGGTCATAAGCACATAGTTAGCATCACTATTTTAACACAATCATGCACCAATTTGGATTCCCTCATGAAGGGTCTCCACAATATTATGTCATATGAATCAGGTTGGCGCCGGAAGTCCATGACCACAAATGTATGATGGTAGCGAAATGTAAAGAGATTGAATTTCACATTCTCCAAAAGTCCAATGAGCCTTGAAGATGTTTCCCCCAATTTCCCAGCAACGTTTTGTGATGATGCTAACCTTGGCCACACCATCCAGGATAGCTAGTGCCTGGTACCCATTATGATGAATCGGGATTGTAGCATTTGTGTCGTCGCTTTCGTAATAACGCCCCAGTTGATTAACTGGTATCTTAACGACTCGGGTTTTCCTAGATGTTGGTTGCTCCCTTTGCTCTTCTAGGTCCGGCCCCTTGTGATTGATCCTTTGATCCCCCTCTTCCCTCGATTGGGTGGATCCAGTGTTGATTGTATCTTCTTCCGATCCATCTTGGATTGTGACCCTTGTGTCACCCTTATCCACTTTTTTCACTCTTCTCCTGTGGCCAGTTCTAGAAATAGTTGCATCTGCTTGGTTCTTTCCCTTGTCTCCTAATTGAGATTGAGCTCTTGTCAGGACATTGTGTGATGTGATATTTCCAAGTTGCACACTAATGGTACGGATGGTGGCCTGATTGGTAGTAGAAGTCGAGCCACTTGCACGGTATGGACAATCCTTGATCAAATGATCAATCTCACATTTAGTATAAGTGAGTACTGCCATGTCATTAGGCGTAGCAACCACTTGTTGCGGTTGGTGCGTATGAACCACTTGTTGGGGTTGGTACGGATGGTGGCCTGATTGGTAGTAGAAGTCGAGCCACTTGCATGGTATGGACAATCCTTGATCAAATGATCAATCCCACATTTAGTATAAGTGAGTACTACCATGTCATTAGGCGTAGCAACCACTTGTTTAGGCACTCGCGCACGACTCGATGCAGCCCTCCACAGCCAAAACATTGTAGCAGTCCTCTTCTCGGGTTTGAGTTCATGTCCTTGCCCTTCCATTGTAGCGTGGTTTGAAACACAGGTACTAACGTGTTATTCTGTAGGACGTAGAATTCAGGCATGACCTCTGTCGTTTCCTCATAGTACTCTCTGCTAAGTTCTACTTCATGCACCATATCAACATCTTTTGACGGCTCTTCAATCAATACTTGATTGATTTTAGCCTGCGGTGGTTGTGTTGGTAGAACTGGTGATGGCAGAGTTGAAACATCTTGTACCCAGAACATCCCCCTAGGTAAGAAGGAAGAGTTGGTTTGTCTTGTAGTAGCGGTGATCTGTCTAGGTGGCATAGGTAAAGCCAATGGAGCTCTAAGTGGTGGTAGCTGTGTAACATTTTGGAATCTTGGATATCTGCACATTGAAGTGTCATGATTCCCTAATTTTACATAGTGGGCACAATAGAGTAATGGCCTTGCTCTTAATTGTGGACATTCAGTGGTAGTGTGATTCAATCTGCACATAGAGCACCACACCAATTCCTTGCAAGGGTAAAGATGATTATTCCCATGTCCAAATGTTTCTCTTTCCTCCTTTACTTTCAATTTCTCTAATATAGCATTACTGAGTCCACAGTCATGTTTCCGACTTGCTTGCTCTCCGAGTTCCAATTTCTTGGTGACTCGAGACATGCGAAGTCGTAGTTGCTAAAGATGTTCTGACATCTTCAAGTTGTGGCAATTATAGCATATTATCTTCATATTCAATTACTAGTTTGCAACATGCATCAAGAGTAGCGGGTCGACGGGCTAGTACCAGATAATCATGCATCTTGTGGTCTTTAGCCCCTCTCCGGAAGCAAGGCATTAACTGATCATCCATTAACCTCTCCCATAGTTTTCACCTTGAATTTAAGTGCTTAAGTTGAGACACGTAGTCTCTCATCGACTCAAATTCCTTTTGTTTGATATGCATATACTCAATATATTTTTTGGTGTACAGACGGTCCTCCACTTCGCCTGCCACTCTTACTAGGTTATCCTCTTCTTCTATGGTTGTAAACCCTTCCTCAGCTCTAGGCTCCTCATTTATGGGTTCCAAGTTTGGAATTTCTCCCTCACTTCTTTCCATAACCAATTCTGGTTTAAACCTCTCGTTTCCTTTTGCTTAGCTCTCGCCCGTCGAGTATCGAGCTCCTGTTTCCTTAATCTCAACTCTCGTAGGTAGCTGTCATTCCACCTCGCTCCTTTTGAGATCTAACTCTACTTCCTCCAAGGTGGGGAAGAATATTTGACCCGTCTTGGCCGCACTTTTCATGTCCCGTCTCATTCGGGGGGTGCCAGTGTTGACAGCCTAGAATTCGACATTTGGATGGGCACTTCTTATCGTGGACCGAGTCCATCGCCTAGTTGACGGACCCATGCCCGCAGATTGTGCTTCTTCGTCATGATTGGTTTACCACTGGACCTAGTTGGGGAGGGTGGCTTCTCCTCTTCCCCAAAACCGGAGTACCTTAGCCCTTCTTCCATGGAATCTTTAATACTAGTTTCAACGGTGGTCAGGTTCCTTAAGACACTCAGGTGTGTGCTTGCTGAATGACCTAAATCCACACTTTTTTTTATAAGATCCTGGGTGATTCGATGCACTATTGTCAAATGTAAGATCGTCTCCGATGAGTTTTCTAGATCTTAAGTGCATGTATGTATGATTTGATAAGCTACTTTGTTGAGCCAATTTAATTTTGATCTGATTCTATCGCTTTGTTTCTGAGGCCATGAGATTGCAGAGAATAGATCACGACATGAAGTGTCAAAAAATGGTTCACGACGTGAGTGTTTTTTTGCACTTTCACGTGTTTAAATTTTTTTGCTTTTAGGGTCAGAACCCCTTGTCCTAGTTGTAGGCATCCTCCCTTACCGACCTTCGTGGCCTTAGCCTGAGTGTTCGTTGGAATGGACTTAACCTATGAGTTTGCAGGAAAAGTTCACGTTGTGGACAATAAAAGGGTTCACGGCATGAAGGTTTTCTAATTGGCTCACGTCATGAACAAATTGCTTCATGTCGTGAAGAGTGTCGAAAAAGTTCATGGCGTGAATGTTTTTCTAAACTTTCATGTGTTTCGAGGCGTCAGAGGTGTCAAGATAAGGTTACCTATTTTTGGCAAGGCAATCCCTTGAGTTGCGGTGTTAATTACGGCACTGATGTCAGGAGCGATTTGTGACGTGAAGTTGCAGAAAAAGTTCACGACGTGAGCATTTCTCTGCAATTTCACGTGGAGACTTCCCACGTTAAATGTTATGTTTTTTGGATGCAAAATACTTATCCAACGGATCCAAAAATGATTGTGCCACGCCTAAGGAGTGGAATACAAGTTCACAGCACAGTCAATGGCTCCTTATGTTTTTGATTTTTGTGAATTTTTGGAAAAGAAGAAAACAAAACACCAATCTGTTCATTCACATTAATGCTTCCAATGATGCAAATATCAAAATTAATAAGAAAAAACAGTGAAGCTCTATTCTAAGACCACTCCACCATACACATACACAACAACACAACCAATTTCACATGATTTCTTACTTTTTCACACAAATCTTATCCATTCATTTTCTACACAATACACTACCAGATTCCAGAATACAAGGGCAATCATGAATCTTATGCAATGGGAGCTGAAACTCCAAGAGGAAGGAAGAAACAAAGGTGTTTTCCTGGGGCAGCGGCGCTAAAAATGTTATGGGCTACTACACCTCCAAGAGGGAACTCAATGCATTCACCTAATGGATGAGCAATAGATCACAACTGTCGTAGGGCACTTACCAATGCTTCGAACTTGAGTCCCTTGGGGCCTCCAATCTCACTTGTTGAGCTCCAAACCTCCAAGCTCCACCTCCACACTGTCACCATAGAGTCGCTCGCACCATCGCATAAGGCAATCACTCTCTCTCACTCTCCCACACAAGCATGAATCATACAAGCATAGAAGAGGAACAATGCTAGAATGCTCTTTGTCTCAATCTCTCTCAAGACACAAGGAAGAGCTCTCTATAGCACAAAAGGGGATTGTGTCTTTTCATTATGAGAAAATGCCTTATATACATTTGGCCCTTATTCACACTTGGGCGCCCAAAACCCAAAATGGGATTAACAGTCAGAGAGGCTCTCTCTATAGAAGAGATCAGCTTGGTATATATGTCTACACATGACAACATAGCAGATTTATTCACGAAGGTGCTTTCCAATGAAAAGTTTGAAGCTTTCCGCAAAGCTTTGGACTTGTTACCATTTGGGGAATGATTTGCTACATCCATGTACTTGTTCACATTATCATTCCAAGGGGGTTTATAGACATTTATGTCATACGAGTAGTGGTGTGTGAACACTAGGACCTATCGGGATACTTTTCCCCTCGTTAGGAGGTATTTCCCCCTTGCGTAGGAACCCACTCTTACGAGAGTGTGAAGTGTCCCTAAACACTAACCTTATATTTGTAGGGTTCAGCCGTTTTCATTATTTTAAGTGAATCATGTTGTACGGTTCAGCTCAACGTCTCTACTCATTTCTACTTGGTGCCTCTATGTGTGTGCTGTGAAAAAACAATCTAACTATATACATATATCAAATGTATCCAATGATGTAAACCATTCTCAACAGTGATGTTCATTTTAGATTGGGTATGTTTAATGCATTCCAACAAAGTGAGTTGCACCTTGTAGGTATATTAATATCAAAATGAAGCTTTTATACCATGTGAAGCTTCTACAGTGTTTAATATTTTTTATGAAAATGTAAAAATAAAAAATATGGAAAAGTGTGTCTCACATTTAAACTATAGTATAAGTTGGTCCTTGTATAATAGAATAGTTAGGTGAAGTTCTTATAAATAGGCATAGTTTAAGGTGATCTTAACTTTTCATCTGATTTGCGTATGCAATTGGAAGGCCCAAGGATCAATTGTGACATCCGGATCAACTGCTCTTTATTGCATTAGCAAGTTGTGATTTCATTTTATCTTACTATATGTAATAAAGAGTGACCATAAACCCAATCTATCACTTCAATTGCTCTTTATTGCATTAGCAAGTTGTGATTTCATTTATCTTACTACATGTAATAAAAGAGTGACCATAAGCCCAATCTATATTGTATATTGTAGATTGAAAGAAGGCAAAGTGTTTTTTTTTCCCTTTCTTGTTTTGAAATCCTCACAATGTTTTAATTCGAGAATATTGTAAATTTGCTTATTAATTTGGTAGTGGAAAGAGAATTGTTTTTTTCGCTTTCAATATTTATTAAACCGTTGATTCGACGTTGATAAGTTTAGAAATCCTTTCACACGTGGAGTGCTTGACCAACTGATTGAGATATATGGCATTGGCTTTTATTTTCAAGGGAACAAAATCCTATATTTTAGTTATACTCGTGATATATTTCCGTTATTTTTTATTATTGAATCCTTTTTATTTTGATTGATTGTTATAAAAATCGTTGTGTTTGTTATGTGTTGGGGCCCGACGGGCCCGACACGTGTACAAAAGACAACAGTAAGGTCATGATATTTATCCAAAAAGCTCTGTTTATTCTTGATCATGAGAAAATATTTCTGTTATAAATGTAGAGGCGCGCACTGCCGACATATTCCAAGATGTTTAATATATATGTTGTGCTTTCATGAATGGTTGACCTAACCGCGAAGCTACATTTCCTGGTTTTAAACAAGTTAAAGGCCTACTTTAAAATGGCCAGTTAATGCTTAATTAAGCCTTAATTAGGGGACCAGTCACACCACGTTTGTTTGCATCGAAGTTGAAGACCTCAGGTGCCGACACCCTAAAAAAGATTAAACAGCACTTTGGTAGTGGTGGTGGTGGTGGTGGTTAATGTGCAGCACTAGTACTGCGACCTGTAAAGCCCTGTACCACTTATATACTAGCCTGTGCACTCCTTCCTCGTAGCATCATTTAAACCTAATTATCATCATCATCATCATCATCATGCTGCAATTATCCAACCTCCTCCTCCTCAAAACAACGTCCAACTCTCAACAGCTCTCCGCTGTCGTAGCTAGCCCTGACTTGAAAAGACTTGAAAAGGTAGATCAACATGATCCACCTTTTGAAGATCGGAAAAGCTCCAGAAGGCCGGCCTGCATGAAGTGCCCTTCTTCGACCACCACAAGGGTGCCTAGAGGATACCTTCCTGTTTGTGTTGGAGATAAAGCAAAGAGATATCTTATCAAAACCAAATACCTTAATAACCCCCTCTTTGTAGAGCTTCTAGAGCTCTCAGCTCAAGAGTATGGCTACTCTCACACCGGAGTTTTGAGAATACTGTGTGATGCAGACGTCTTTGAGAGAGTCGTTGCCGCCTCCACCAGCTCTAGGGGAGTTAGGGTAAAGCTCTAGAGGAGCTAAGGTACTACTGTCTTCTAAGAGATGAGTAATGGTGGACTAAAATAGCTAATTAGTAGTACTACTTTGAGGTTGATTATCACTACAACTATAACCTTGGTGGGGAGCAAAAACAACTCCCACACACAAAAACAAAGAACCTCAACCATAAGATGTCTTGAGCTTGTAGTACAAAAAATGGCGCCAGTTAAATCTTTCCATTGTAAACCATGTGTAGGTGAGTTTCTAGTTTGTATCCCATGGAAAAGTTTCTTTCACTCCGAAGGTTTGTAATTAAGTTTCCACTTTAATCTATGTGAGAGCCTATGAAGCCTTTTGTATGGATGAGAGTATAACCCCTTCTTGCTTATTTGGTTTCCTTATGAGATGTGCTCTTTTGAAGTGTTTTCATAACCTTTCTTGATTTATCGATGAGACAAAGAGGAATATCACTAGGAACTCTCCCCACTCACTAACACTAGAATGCCTTCAGATTATTCTCACATTAAAAGATAAAATCAATAGCATGTGACACATGGGTGTAGCCAGGGGAGTCCACTACGTAAAAACCCCATATAGCATGTATGGTTCAAGGGGTAATTAAAAAACCCTTACCTACAAACTTTTATAATCTATACTCCTCCTATAAAACTTTTTAAAATAAGAAACCCCTTATATATATTTACTTCCTATAACTCCACAAATGGCTGTTGATTGCATGTGCTATCTTACATATTGCTAAGTGGACTCCCTTGAGGGTATAAGTTATGAAATTTAGACTCAAGGTTCCTATGTTGGGAGACACAACTCCTCATCACTAGTCTAAATGGCCGTTGGGCAAGTGTGATAAAGCTTCACCATCTTTCATCATATTTCATGAGTTTTTTACAAATTTCTTTTTCACTTTTCACACTAAAGTTTTATCCTTAGGCTATATTATAAAACTTTGGCTAAAATTTTCACTTTCAAAATAGTCCATTTATTTAGCCCCATTTTTCCCATTTTATTTTGACATTCTCATGCACACTCAATAACTAGTGAGGTGAGAAGCACTCAAGGGATATCCTGTGTTGAGAATTTAAAAAATCATTTGACTTACAGTGCAAGTATCAAGAGTTTAAGTATATATATCTTGTTACAAGCTCTTGCTTTTTACTTCACCTTAAGCTTTATGTTAGATGTTATCATTTCTTTTTGCTCATGGTATTAGAATTTTCTTCCTTGCATATCTCATTGTTCTTATTATTATTAAGATGAGGTGGTTGTACTTAGGTGTGCTTACTATATTAAAGATACTTTAGCTAAAATCTATGGTCGAAGAAAGGACTTGATAGGTGGGTGGGTTTTTAGTGAAAAGAAAAAGCTCAAAAATACTGGAAGGGACCATTTAGGGTTTGTAAAGTTACTCCACAAGATACTATACGCGTTGAGATTCTTGACAAAAGAAGACCTAAACCCAAGAGGAGGCAAGGGAAAGACGAGCAAAACTTCAATAATGTTAATAAGCAAACCTTAGACATGCTATACAAGATTATGTTGGAGAGGTAATCGACAACATATCCCAGTTATCAAAACACCCATTGAGTTGCCTAGCCCCTATGGTAAAGTGTTCTATAATGCTATGCTTGATGCGAGTGCTAGTCACAATCTACACTCCTTTGCTAAATGGAATCAGTTGGGTAAACCTTGACTTGAAACATCTAACATGAAAAAAAAGGGCTTACGTGCCAAAAATACCAAAGCACTTGGGTTGTAGCTTTTTGGTCATGCCCATAGGAATGTTGAAAGAACATGTTGTTCTTGGATGGACCTTGATGATAGTGGCTCAATGCAGAATTGGTTGGGCCATAAGGAGTGTCTCAATGGCAAAAAATCCTAAACCTATACATTTACACTCCACGAACATTGCCTCCACATCAAATGCATTGGACCAACAGCAACAAGCATTTGAATGCCGCAAAGACAAAGTCTCAATATCGACACGATCCAATGTCGTTCCCTCCACATCGACATCCACCACCACAAGGTTCTTCATCTTCAAGTTCCACATTTGCATCTACCTCTGTACAGAATCAAATTATAAGGCATCCGCAAAAAAAGCCATAACCTACCCTTAAGTGGGTCCCTAAAGCCTCTCCACTAGTTCTTGATTGCCACCCACTATCAAAAAAACTAAGAGGTCTCGTCGCTCGTAACAAAAATCAATCCAAACCACATATATACCTATAAATGGATTCTAATTCATCTTCTTCAAGCTCAAGGCTACTACAAGGGTAACACGTATTTGGGTGGTGCCAAACAGGATGCAAATGTCTATAGCCTCATCATCCACTAATCAACAATCTTTGCCAACCCTAATGCTAGAGCAGATAAAGGAAAACAAATTGATAAACCTTCATTGCCAACATCCCACAAGATTTGGATTTTGAAAGCTATTCAAAAGATGGCCTGCCCTTTGAGAAAATAAGACTCCAATAAATCCTCCAGTTCCAATGAGGCCTTTACAAATTGTTCAATGCACGACGAGACTCCATTTTCAAAAGCCCTTCAAGAAATCCCAATACCTGAGGAAAGCCATGCTACTCAACAAGTTCTCGCATCAACGTCAACACCTCTCTAAGAACTTGCAAGTCCTATACGTGCTTATGAAAGACTCTTACCACCTTTAATCTTTGATTACTCAATAGCATCAACAACCAGGTGTGCCCCAAAGCAAGAATACCAAGTGGAAGTGGATAAAAGCTAGAGAGGATGGCTATAGAAAGCTTACATAAGCCTCTGTGAAGTCCAGGGATGACCTGTATAATAGGAAGGGGGTGTATCCATAAAGCCTAAATCCTTACCCCCCTAAACATCTCCACTCCCCGATATTTCTTCACATCCATATGCAAAGGGAATTGTATATCTATACATATTTAGAGAAAATATACACACAAACTAACCCCATAGCAAAAAAAAAAACCCAAAAAAAAGCGATAAGAGAGGAGCACAATAACAATAGAACAAGAGAATAAACAATATCAATGTATTGGCTTTTTTTGTAAGACTGATTGTTTATGTTTCAGGTATCAGGCAATGGATTTCACTTGGCATGACACAAATGCACCTATCTTGGACCCGGACTATCATGAATGGTATTATCATGGAGGGACTAGCATACCACCTTTCTAGACCCACTCTCACTACTTTTATGCATCTTTAGGGGAGAATTGTTGTGAACATGCATTTGTTGAATTATTTTTATTGTAATTTCACCCCATCGCTCCATGCCATGCATGTGAGGGGCACATGCTGTTTGCATCATCCCATCTTTGCTGGCAATGTAGAACCTATGGGATAGCATTAGTCAAATCCATGGTAGGAGTGACCTAGGTGTTCTTTATGCAGTCAATGGACCTGATCAAGGAAGAGCACCCCTTGAGAAGTAGACGAGCAATGGAGGCAAGAGCATTATCGTGCACTCAGCCCATCACTTATGAGATACTTTTATCCACGCCATGTTCATTCTGGGTCATAGTAAGAGAGTTTATTGCAGCTTCTCAGGGCGTGATATGCTGCTTGACCACCTGACGTGGTAGTGTCTATGCCATTTTATAGCCCGAATGTAGTGAGACCATTGCCTACTCATCCAACATCATGTTATATCTTAATAGGCCCAAGTGAGAAGGAAGGTCCACCTAGTGATGTCAAATCAGAGCTGTCTTATGAACTATGGTTATTTGACAATGAGCTTGCTAGATAAAGATTTTTTACAGGTTATCGAGTTGCAATCTAAAGACTTCCGTCATGGTGCACCAAATCTAGTTTTACACCACATAACCTTGATATGGATGAGACTTTTCAACTTGCTCAATTGTATCCTAAATTGACTTAATCTTTCAAATTTTTCTTCAATCCACCTCTATGCATTTACGCATTAACTAAATGAATTTATGATTGGACTAAAGTCTCTTATGCTTATTGCTTAGAGGAACCCTAAGGCTTATTATTTTTTAGATTTTATATTAAACCTCTATGTCCTTGTTGACTGACTTTTGAAATGTGCCGATGGAGTATGTCATGTATTCCCCCTTAGCTTTTAGCTATATTCTAATCCTTTAGGTTAATAATAGTGGTCTTTCGGTATATTCTAATCCTTTAGGTCAATAGTAATCAAAAGACTCCTATATATTTTATTTCAAAAAAATAAAAAAACAAAAAAGTGACCAAGATCATGTAGGATCATGGTAGGACTCTTGGTTCCTCACAGTACTTTGAGGCCAATGCTTTAGTCCTCATGGGGTAGAACCTTGTTCTAAAAATAAGTTAATGAAGCAGAGGCTATGCCAACACCATAATCAGAAGATGTTTGGTGGTCCTTTGATACTCTTGGTAGAGGTTTATGGTCCATTGCCTTGGTCTCCACGGGTTGGTGCCTAATCCTTTTTTTTACCACCTTAATAAAATCTAATCATCTTCCATCTTACCAATAAGCTTAGCATATACCTTCTAACTTCACAAAGTCCGAGAGAGTGAGTGAGAGAGAGGGTCGAGCTTCCATTGTAGTGCGGCGGTGGTGGCGGAGTGGAGCTTTTGGGTGCAATTGCGTGGCAATATCATCTCCTCGAGAATATCATGGCAATATCATCTCCTCGAGAATCCGTGTTATGGCAATATATTTTAAGCCCTCTTAAAAATATTATTCTACCCTCTTAGATAATTCGAGGATGCTTGGATTATCTTTGCGTCATGCCAAATTATGTTAATATCATGGGTGATACCATTTATATATATTAATACGTTTGGTGGATATTAACGTATGCTTGGGGTCTCCAATGTTTGTTTCAGTTGGTTCGTATGTAGGGGTGATTCCCGGGTTACTTACGCCTAGCAAACATGTGTGTGATGATGGTTTGTATGCTTATGGAATATTTATTTCACCAATTTATTGTTGGTTATTTTATAGGTGAAGAGGATTCCGAGGATTGAGGAGAAGTCGTACCAATTTATTACTTTGCACACCATTTTTGTAAACAAGCTTTGTAAATACATGTGCTAGCTTGTGCACATTTCGATTTATTTTGTAAAAGCTATAGTTTATCAAGCATAGACTTGATCTTTAATATTTGGTAAAGCATTATATGCTTTAAACCCAAGCCTCAAATTATGGGCACTCTATTTTTGAAGATAAGAGAGTGTCGTGCAAGAAAAGCACCCTTTTTGTATTTTTGGAGGCTATGGCCTAAATTGGAATAAAATATCTCGTGTGTGGGGGAAAATAGGCCATACACACATGAGGGGTGATGATTGTACCCAATCTTGGAGCCGAATCTTTGTGAGCTAAGTATTTTCATTTTTTTTGAATACTTTAATCATGGTCATGTGATGTTTGATGAATTGTTGAATTTAAATCAATTTCTTGCAATTTATTTGATTTCTATCTCCCTAGAAATTTAGATCCCGTGATAATTCTAGGCAACAAGCTTTCTCGACTCTGCATGACACACCTTGACTATGCATTTGTGTGCTAGGCCATGGTAAGTTGGTTTCTTGATTGAGCTATTTGTGCTCAATCAAGAAACCAACTTGACTATGCATTTGTGTGCTAGGCCATGGTAAGTTGGTTTCTTGATTGAGCTATTTGTGCTCCCGAGTGTGGTTGGGTAAAGACCCATGACATTGGATTGTTCCCTACATTCTTTCTATGACGCAAGGGCTTCCCATCATCTAAATTTTATGATAGTTTATTTAAAAATCTGAAATCTTTATGCAACTTAGATATATACCTCCTACACAGGGGCAATCAAAGATGTATATCTCATACACAAAGATATATACCTCCTCTGAGAAGCTAGTGAGACCTTCTGTCAATGATCAAGAAGAGCTACTGAAAGCATACACAATGTTGTCAATAGCTATCCACACCTGCAGCACAATGTGGCTACCCATAAACGTGATATGACATGGGGATGAAAAAGGGTATGAGCTACATTGGCATGAAATTTATTCCCTAAATTTCTAAATCTTGGTCGATCCGACATCCTACCTTTATCTACACTACCACCATGTAGATGCTAGTGTAATCCATAGATAACCTTGAAAACCTCCATACAAACTCAGTGTCTAAATACATAGAAAAGTATATGGTTATCTAGTGATGTTTAGGCATACTCTCATAGATAGCTACATAGCACCTATAGATATGTGAATCCATCAATGGGTGAGAGCACCTAGAGATGGCGAGTGGTCTCCCAGGTGTAGGTTGGGCACCATGCCCATATAAGAATATGGCACAGCGGAATGAGATAACAAGGCAAAGCACAATAGACAATGCAATAGATACACAATGGAGAGAATTTAAAATTCTGATTATACCAAAGAGGTATAAGTGATGGTGTTGTCCACCCGTGCGCTCTCAAGTAGAGCTTAGATGGCAATCTAGACAAACTCTGGATGGAGTATGTACGAGGTGTAGAAGGGGGTGGATACTCACAAGCATTGGATATCTTAGCTCATGGCAACCATGTCCATATATAGTACTGTAGCCAATGTGGTAGACACGTATACAATGAGGGCAGTTACACTGCATAGACACGGTCACCGCCTGCGTATCAAGAACGCGGGCCACCGACCACTGCCCACTAATGATGGACCTAGTATCCAAGGGAATATTCTAGGACCCCAGCTAACGCTCGTACCCCTGACCATCTCCTAACCATCATCAATGGTCACAATAATGACCCCATCGGCGTCTAAGGCAAGGTTCCTACTAAAGACATATGCACCATGGCTACTCCTCATAATGGGGGCCTAACAAATATGCATTATACATCAAAGTGAGATACATGCTGAGAGGTCGGCATTGAGTGTATACTAACACCCCCCCTCAATGTCCACCCAAAGATGAACTAGGTTTTTGGCCCAATGCCAAGTCGATGAAGATGCCGAGTGAGCTAGTCCTTCCCAGGAGCCTTGGTGAAGATGTTGGTGCAATTTTGCTCCGTAGAGCAATACTCCAGCTCCACTATCTCATCCTCTATCAGCTCCCGCACATAATGATACTGAATCTCAATGTGCTTCGTGCATCATGAAACACGGGGTTCTTAGAGATAGCCATGCAACTCTGTTTGTCGCACCTCAAGACTGTAGCCTTCCTGATCTGAACTCCCATGTCAACAAAGATTATCCTCAGCCATACTACCGTACATGTAGCAAAGCAAGCTGCCTTATACTCAGCCTATGTGGAAGAAAGTGCCACTAGGTTGCTCTTTGCTAGTCCAAGAGAAAGCACCAAAACCAAGCGAAAAAAAATATCCAGAAACTCATTTCCTAGAATCACAATCTCTTGCCCAATCTGAGTCACAATAACCTGTTAGAGTGTCACCCATGTTGTAAGTGATGCCATACTCAAGAGTACCTCTGATATATGTAAGTACCCTCATCCCTTCCTTCCAATGACTCTCTCGTGGCTTGTTGGAAAACCTGCTCAACACACCAACTGTGAAGTTGATATCTAGTCTAGTGTTGATGAGAAAAATCGAACTCCCCACCAACTTCATGTACTTCCCGATGTCAATAAGTGATGAAGAATCCTCTGCAGAAAGCTTCATGTTAGTAGTTTTTGTTGAGATATCGAGCTCATCCAGTGAGGAGATGGACACTGATGACCCGCCTGGGGGATAGGCCCCACACCTACACCACTGGCATGGTTGGTGAGATCTTGGGTGATATGCGGCCAGTGGGATGACAGGGTGTGTGGCAGCCATTCTAGAGACTGGCATAGTTATAGCGCCAGCTCATTTAGTTAGGTTCACACTATAGAGAACCCGTGTATGTATTGGTTGAGTACCTTTCATATTATGTGTACTCTTATCTTGTATATGGCGTGTTGAGTGTTGAGTGAAGAAGAAGAAGATATTCAGCCTCTCACCTTGTGTGTTCTCTATTAGGGTTTTGTGAGTGTGTGTGTGTGCTTGCAAGAGCTCAAGCTCTCTTCCCCCTTGCATCTTTTCATGGTATCAGAGCCTGGTTCGTGCTAAAGGCTGAGCTGCAAGCAAGAGAACCACAAGAAGCGGTACGAGGGTAAGAGCTTCAACTACTCTTCCCTATTTGTGTTGGTGACTACACCCTTGTCGGGAGCTCTACGAGAGGCACCGGCAAATGATCTCTGATTAAGGAGCTTTCTTCGCGGGAGTAAAGCTATAGGGCAACTATACTGTTCTATCGGACTTCATTTTCTGGGCCGAAAAAGCGTTTCGGGCACGTCTGGACCTCCGTTTTTTAGAAAGCAGGAAAATTCGAGCACTGCGGGTAAGTCATCGATTCTTTGCAGAACTCTGTTTTAAGAACTGCAGGAAGACAGATTGATTGTGCAGACACTGTGGGTGCTGCAAAGTGGTCAACAGTTGCCATTGGGTGTATGTATGCACATTGAAGTCACTAGTTGTGACATTTGAGAGTACTACAGTACTGCTGCAAGAAATACAGCAGTTTGTGCAGGACAAACCAGAGTGCTGTTTCTGGTAAAATTGTGTGTTTGGCAAGATGTCAAATGATGGGATAACCCAGATTGTGGCTGAGAAGCTAGATAAGAATAACTTCCATGCTTAGAGGTTCAGGTTGACAAATTTCTTGATGGGAAAGGGCTATTGGGACTACATAGAAGGTGAGCATGAAGAGGCAACGGAGATACCGGACATAAATCCGACTGCTGCAGATGTGAAAGAGTTTAAAGACTGGAATCAAGGAGCCAGGAAAGTTATGTATTGGCTCTCTATTAGTATACAGGACACCATGATTGGGCACATTCAGGATGCCAAGTCCCCCAAGGAGGCGTGGGACACCTTGGTAAAGCTAGACTATGAAACAAATACCAAGGCACGTAAGATACAGTTGAAGAATGAACTTCATACTGTGGAGAAAAAGAGCATGTCTGTGAATGACTATGCGTTGAAGATAAAGGGTATTGTGGAATGCCTTGCATCTATTGGTGTGTCAGTAGATGATGATGATAAGGTGGAGGTCTGTCTACGTGGTCTCGGGCCACAATACAAGGCATTCAAGACGTCTATTCAGACTCGGGAAAACATTCCCAACTTTACAGATTTTGTGTCTATGCTGATTATAGAAGAGAAGAGCTTGGGTGAAGACCAACAGTCTTCACAAAACAGAGCAACAGGCCTTCTACATAAGTTCAGGAAGAGGACGAGGTAGAGGAGGCCGTGGACGCAGTCAAGGAGGTGGCCAAACAGGTGATCAGAATTATGGTTAGCAGCAGCAACAGCAACAGTCCCAGAATACACAACAACAACAACAATAACAACACGCAGGCGGAAGAGGAAAATTCAGAGGTAGGGGGAGTCAAAGAGGCCGTGGAAATTGGCAAAGGTAGTATAATGATACACGTGAATGCTATTATTGTGGTAAGCCTGGACATGTACAAGCAGAATATTATAAGAAGCAGGCTGACATGCAAAATGGAAAAGTGCAACAAAACAACTATGCATCCTCAAGTAGAAATAATGAGGATAATGAAAGGTTGTTTGTTATGCAGCATGTCATGAATGCCATGTCTGAAAATGTTGATGCAACACAAAAAGATGATGTATGGTATGTGGATTCAGGTGCTTCGAACCACATGACAAGTCACGGGGAGTGGTTCAAGGAGATGAAAAACCCAGAAAGACCAGGTTTTGTGGAAACAGGGGATGATACTCCTCATCCAATTGCCCATGTTGGAGATGTGCCATTGTCTATGTAGGATGGCAAAGTGAAGTATCTTGTAGATGTACTTCACGTTCCACAAACATAACAAAAAATCTGGTTTCAGTTGGCCAGATGATTGAGCAGGGTTTGCAGGTTTGGTTTAACCCTGATGGTTGTTATGTTGAAGACTTTAAAGACAAGTGCAGGTTGGTTGCGAAAGGTAACAGAGTGGGCAGAATGTTTACATTGGATGTAGACATGCCTGAAATGAGTGCTGCGATGTTTGCAAATGGTTCAGGAATTGTTGCAGACACAGACATTTGGCATAAAAGAATTGGACATGTGAATGTGCAGAGAATGAAGTCTATGCAGACTAAAGGAATTGTGACAGGGTTGCCAAAGTTTAGTGTGGAAGGTATGCAGAGAATATGTGAAGCATGCCAATTTGGAAAGCAAACAAAGCATGTATTTCCACGTAATAGATATGTGAGCAGAAATAGACTAGATGTTGCGCATTCAGATGTATGGGGTCCTACGAAGACCATGTCTATGGGAGGCTGCAGGTATTATGTGACATTCATTGATGACCACACAAGGACAGTGTGGGTATATTTCATGAAGGAGAAGAGTGAGGTGTTCACTCACTTTCAGAATTTCAGAGTTTTGGTTGAAAAGCAAACAGGGAAATATGTAAAGTGCCTAAGGTCAGATGGAGGGGGAGAGTACTTCTCCAATGAGTTCTTTGAATTTTTGAAGAAGAATGGTATTCAGAGACAGTTTACATGCAGATACACTCCACAGCAAAATGGAGTTGCTGAGCGAAAAAACAGGCACATTGCTGAGATTGCACGAGCATTGATGGAAGAGAAGAATATGCCGCATAGTTATTGGGCTGAGGCTGTTTCTACAGCAATATACATCATGAACAGGACTCCAACTGCAGCCATACATGATGTAACTCCAGAGGAGAGGTTTACTGGCAGAAAACCAGATTTGTCTCATCTGAAAGTCTTTGGATGCATTGTATATGTGCATGTGCCAGATGAGCTGAGAACTAAGCTGGATTCGAAAGCTGAAAAATGTGTGTTTATTGGATATTCCCTTGAGCAAAAGGGATACAGGTGTTATAACCCTGCTACACGTGAGTTGAGGGTAAGCAGGGATGTTGTATTTGATGAGATGAGCAGCTGGTATGCTGCTGAAAAAGAAGCTGTTGGGGCTGATGTGAGTGGAAGTGTGGTTGCACAGAATGCAGGTCAGCAATCACAGTCTTTGAGTGGACCAGGAGAGTCCTCATCTAGTGGGTCTGTTGATAGACCATGGAGTGGCACGCTGCGTCATAATACCAATCCTGCAAATGTGATTAGTACATCACGTAAAGGAAAAGAGAAAGTGGTTGAGCCCCTTGGTATGCCTAACATTTTTGCAGGGCATTCTCATGTTGATGGAGAGTCTAGTGGCTCAGATATGAGCCTTGATGAGAGGAGCTTGGGATCCCAGCTATGAGAACACCTGGTGTAAAGAAGGCTATGGAAGCCATGAATGAAAAGCTGCAAAGATCTGGGAGAGTGAAAAATCCTGTGCAGAGATTTACCTATGATGGTTATGTGGCACATCACTATGCATATATGGCAAAGGTTGTGCAGGTTGTTGAGCCCACATGCTGAGGCTGTTGGAAATGTGTGTTGGGAGAAAGCTATGGATGAGGAGATGAATGCACTATATGGAAATGAAACTTGGGACTTAGTGCAATTGCCTGAAGGCAAGAAAGCCATTGGATGCAAGTGGGTGTACAAAGTTAAACATAACAGTGATGGAAGCATAAACAGGTACAAGGCTAGATTGGTAGCCAAAGGATATGCGCAGATATATGGCATTGATTATGAGGAAACTTTCAGCCCAGTTGCCAAGATGGCAATAGTGAGAGTTGTGATAGCAGTGTGGCTGCGTCAAAGCAATGGTCTTTACATCAGAGATGGATGTAAAGAATGCATTCTTACATGGGGATTTGCAAGAAGAGGTGTATATGTTGCAGCCACCTGGTTATGAGGATGTGGGTCACCCCGAGCATGTTTGCACGTTGAAGAAAGCCTTGTATGGCTTAAAACAAGCACCAAGAGCATGGTCTCACAAGATTTTTGAATATCTTGTCACTATTGGCTTTCATGTAGCCAATGCAGATTTCTCGCTGTATGTGAGCCATGGTGATAGAGGGGTTGTGCTTGTTGTCATCTATGTAGATGACTTGATCATTACGAGGGACCATGATGCAGAGATCTTTGATGTAAAGATCTTGCTTAGACAGAAGTTTGAGATGAAGGATCTGGGGGAGCTCAAATATTTCTTGGGCATTGAGGTGATTAGGTCACCACATGGTATTGGATTACTGCAGAGACAGTATGGCTTGGACATGTTGTCCAAGTATGGTATGACAGGCGCTGTAAGCCTATCATACCACATGGTATTGGATTACTGCAGAGACAGTATGGCTTGGACATGTTGTCCAAGTATGGTATGACAGGCTGTAAGCCTATCTCAGTGCCATTGGATTAGAATGGCAAGTTGAGTGCAGATTCAGGAGAGATTTTGGAGGACCCTACTATGTATAGGCACATAGTAGGAAGCTTGATATACATGACGATCACCAGGCCAGATTTGAGCTATGCTGTTGGGTTGGTGAGTCAGTTTATGTAGGTTCCACGAAAACCGCATTTGGATGCATTGAGACGCATACTGAGGTATGTGAGGTCTACTTTGCATTGTGGACTATTCTATGAGACTGGGACAGAGATATGTGTACATGGGTACACAGATGCTGATTGGGCTGGTAGTATCTCAGATAGAAGATCTACCAGTGGATTCATGTTTTCTTTGGGGAGTGCTGCTGTGACTTGGAGCAGCAAGAAGCAGCCTACGGTTGCTCTATCCAGTACAGAGGCCGAGTACAGAGAGGAGCTGCTATGGCAGCATGTGAGGTAGCTTGGTTGAGAAAGCTACTTACAGATTTGGGTCTATTAGTGGATAAACAAGTTGTCATTTTCTGTGACAACATTAGCAGTATACAGTTGGCTAGGAACCCAGTTTTTCATGCTCGTACGAAGCATATAGAGGTCCACTACCACTTCGTCAGAGAGAAGGTCTTGGCAGGAGACCTTGACCTTGTTTATGTCAGCACAGAGGATCAGGTAGCTGACATCTTCACCAAAGCATTGGGTACAGAGAAGCTCCGTAGATTCAGGGCTTCGCTTGGTGTACATGAGATGGAGTTGAGCTCGAGGGGGAGTGTTGAGATATCGAGCTCATCCAGTGAGGCGATGGACACTGATGACCCGCCTGGGGGATAGGCCCCACACCTACACCACTGGCATGGTTGGTGAGATATTGGGTGATATGCGGCCAGTGGGATGACAGGCTGTGTGACAGCCATTCTAGAGACTGGCATAGTTATAGCGCCAGCTCATTTAGTTGGGTTCACACTATAGAGAACCCATGTATGTATTGGTTGAGTACCTTTCATATTATGTGTACTCTTATCTTGTATATGGCGTGTTGAGTGTTGAGTGAAGAAGAAGAAGATATTCAGCCTCTCACCTTGTGTGTTCTCTATTAGGGTTTTGTGAGTGTATGTGTGCTTGCAAGAGCTCAAGCTCTCTTCCCCCTGCATCTTTTCAATTTTTACTACTTTGATATTGATAATGGGACTTTTCTTAAATTTCTGCCAATTGCTTGGTCTAGATAAAGGTTCTTTTTCTCGACGACTATTTTCATATTCTTTCTCAATTTCTCAAATGAATTAAATTCAATATTCCACTTTTGGAATATAAGAATTCATGGGATTTACAGAAATCAATTCTACCCATATTTCCACTTTTGATAAATAATCATAAATCGAATTATACTAAGAATTTCTCTTTTTTTCATTTAATTTCTTGGACCTCAATTATCATGGGAATTCCTCTTTTTTGCATTTGATTATTTGCATTCCAATGTCATGGGAATTCCTCTTTTTGCATTTGATTATTTGCATTCCAATGTCATGGGAATTCCTCTTTTATCATCAAATATTTCTCATGAAATAAATTCATCTAAAATAAAATATCCATTATTTCAACATGCTAGGAATTTCTCTTTTTACATTTAAATGATTGAATTCCAATTGTTATAGGAATTCCTCTTTTATTATTTAAATATTTCTCATAGATAAAATAATTTTTTCTAAAATTAAAATATCCAATAATTTCAATATGTTAGGAATTTCTCTTTTCCCATCTAAATGATTGAATTCCAAATGTCATAGGAATTCCTCTTTTACCATTTAAAGATTTCTCATAGATAAAATAAATTTATCTAAAATTCATCTTTGAATTGAAATAAAATATCCAATAATTCTAATATTCTAGGAATTTCTCTTTTCCCATCTAAATGATTGAATTCCAAATGTCATAGGAATTCCTCTTTTATCATTAAATATAATTATCATAATTTTTTATTTCTTAATTATTTAATTACACATAAACTTAAAAATTAGTTTTCCATTGAATGTGACAAAAACCATTCTTTTAACCTAGGATATTCAATCCTAGAATATGATAGGAAGTCCTCTTTTCACATTATGCATAAGAATGAATTATGCATCAATTTCTTAAAAATTTTACCATAGCTTCGCTCCTATTACTGGTAATTTTTAATTTTTATGAAAAAAGAATAAGACATAGTAAAATAATTATGATAGTATAACTATCTTTTAGCATTAAATCCAATTTATGAATTTATCCCATAATATTACCATATTTTTCAAGCATATAAGAAAAAACTATTTTTTTAAACCTCGAGCTTTACAAGACTAGAGTTTGATTTGTGAATAGAGAATTTCTCCATGAGAAGCATAAATTGAATATAGAATAGATCATAGGAATAACCATTCTTTGGGGGAGAGAGAGATATGCTTTTTAAAAAAAATATTTTAATTTAAGCATAAATGAAAACTTTATGTGTTTAATCACTAAAATCCATAAGAGAGCTTCAATTGCATTAAAGAGCCATTCAATTGAATACTTCTCAAGCTTGAGAGGGGTTGAGAAGTGAGAAACATTTAGAGATTAAGAAAAAGACCATAAATCACACTTTACCTCTTATTTTGCTTGATTCTTTAGTCTAAGGAGAGGCCCCCAGTATTCTCTTCACTCTCTCTTTCTCTCTCTCTGATGCATAAGCTTCTTATGTTTAAATTTTTTGAATGGTATTGTCTTCTCCCCAATCAATTGGTTTAGTATGTTGATGAAGACTCCAAAGAAGGTTGAAGAGAGAGAGAGAAACTCATTCTCTCCAAATTATAGAGGATTTTTCGAGGATAATAGAAAATATCATTATTTCAGTATAATACTGGCATGGTATAGTTCACATATTTTTTTACAAAGGGCTAAGGATCTATTTATAGGTGAGGGAGGCCTCTAACCAAGTCCAACTAGGTTCTAGAATTTTTCAGGTTTAGTTTGGTTGAATTTGGACAAGATTTGGACCTAGTTTGGCTCCCTTTTGATTAGGTTTGATCCAGGAGAGAGGAGAGATAAAAATATCTTATTATTTTTTAGTTTAAAACTCCTCCACACATGTGAAATAGGCACCTCCTTGAAGTGCCCCCTTCTCCTTACCAAGGTGTCAAAAATGTATCATTATACCCAAAATATCTCATTTTTTTAGTAATATTCATAGTTTTTTACTAATAAACCTTATACTCAGTCAACTCTTCATCTTATGTGGGTATTTACTCATTTTTGGGTATTTTTCTTTTATAAATTGGATTTATCTCCTCCCCACACTTGGATTGATCCTATTGGCCCATAGGAACCTTAATTGGACCATAATCTAAAAATTTCTAAAAATCTAGACCCTTAGGCTAAGGTCCTTTATACGTATTTTCAATTAATTCCAATTGCACATTGGAAAATTCTTTTTGAATTTCTATTTCAGGGAAAACCTTTTTAGACACTAGGAAGATTTTTTAATTAAAAAATATCTCAATTTTTTATTACCTCCCTCTAGACATTTTCTCTCTCCAGGCCAAAACACGGTAAAATAGGATCTTTCTTTTATTTTAGAGAGGGAAATAATTATAAGATCAGAAGGGGAGGTTCTTACTCCTTTACACCTCAAAAGCTACACCACTTAAAAAACGCGAGATGTCCTCATCTCACAACTGGAGGTCAAACTCTTTGCCTTAAGATCCACCTTATTCTAGGGTTCCTTATAGTCTGATCAACCCAACAGAATCCTTGGATAAAGATCCCTTTAGATAGAACCCATTATCAGATAACAATTCATTCAGATCATATCATTCATATCCTTAACACAATAATGGTCCATTAGACCGAAAATTCCATCTAAACATTCCTCCATGGGAATTTCAATTATGCAGGTTTTTAATTTGTCATCCCTTAACTTGATCCAGTGGGTCAAGTGTTAACAGTAGCAATCTGTCAGCACAATCCACTAATCTCATAGTGATTTGCTGAAGTCACAATCCACTAATCTCGTAGTGATTTGTTGAAGTCATTATCGCCATTCTAAATATTAACATCATCACAGGGACTCGTCCTATTCATCCTCATTGTGGTTTTGCTCACCTTATCGCTTTTCAACCAAAATTCAGGAATCATCATTTTTCAATTAGAATCCAAATCAACTCATCAGTTCTCAACCAGAATTTTAAAATCATATAAATCACATTCGAATCTATCATCTGGATAGCATTTTTGCTTATAATTTCAAGGTCTTCGATTTACTCGTATATACTGCCAGTAAAGACCTGCAGTTATACCCTCGGTATATATGGGTAGTCACGGTCCTTGAAATTATAAGGTAAATACCATCATGTCTAGGCCTCAAGCAAGTTAGGGATTCCATACAATTGCGGTACTTCCATCTAAAGACCCAATTACGTATTTATGAATCTTCATTCTGAATATCAACTTGTATGAATTTCATCACACAATTCCAAGCTTTTACTGCTACTTCTTAAATTTTTGACATTTCTGGCTTCTCGGTTGATCCACTTTAGCCAATTCGCTCTGATACCAGCATCACATCACATATCATCCATTCACATCTATCCCAATTCACATCACATCTCATCATATCCATTTCACATCACATCTCATTCATTCACATCCCGATTCACATCACATCACCTCTCATCCATTCACATCCCATATTATTCATTCACATCTCGATTCACATGACATTACATCTCATTCATTCACATCCCGATTCACATGACATCACATCTCACTCATTCACATACATGACATCACATCTCATTCATTCACATCCCGATTCACATAACGTCACATCTCATTCATTCGCATCCCAATTTTCACATCACATCACATCTATTCACGTCCATCACATTCATTTACATCACATCCATTTACATCCATTATCACATCACATTCATTCATATCCATTACATTCATTTACATCACATCCATTTACATCCATCATCACATCACATCACATTTATTCATATCCATTACATTCATTCTCATCACCATCCCATCACATACATTCTATCCACATTACATCACATCACATCTATCCACATCATGTCTCATTCATACACATCTCATCTCATTCATCCACATCCATTCAATCGTTCACATGTACGACTACCCACATCCATCCATACATTCATATCTCTCACTTCACATCCACATGTATTCATATCACATCACATCTAAATCACATCCATTCTTTCACATACACATCCACATCCCTTTACATCACATCACATTCTTTCACATACACATCACATCACATTCTTTCACATACACATCTACATCCATTCTTTCACATACACATCCACATCCATTCTTTCGCATACACATGCACATCCCTTCTTTCACATACATAACCACATCCATTCTTTCACATACACATCCACATCCATGTACTTCTTATCTCACCCTTTCACATATCCTCTCATCTCATTCTCATCTCATCATTCTCATCTACATCCATTCTCATTACATCACATCCATTCACATCCTATCGCATCCCATTTACATCTTATCACATCCATTCACATCCTATCACATCCCATTTACACCTTATCACATCCCATTTACATCTTATCATATCCGTTCCAGATTATCTGTTCGAGATTCTATCACATCCCATTTACAGCTTATCACATCCGTTCCACATCCTATTCCCATTTAGTAGTTTTTATACTTTGATACTGATAATGGAACTTTTCCTAAATTTTTGCCAATTGCTGGGCTTAGATAAAGGTTCTTTTTCTCGATGACTATTTCCATATTCTTTCTCAATTTCTCAAATGAATTAAATTCAATATTCCTCTTTTAGAATAGAAGAATTCATGGGATTTACAGAAATCAATTCTACCCATATTCACTTCTGATAAATAATCATAAATCAAATTATACTAAGAATTGCTCTTTTTCCCATTTAATTTCTTGGACCTCAATTATCATGGAAATTCCTCTTTTTTGCATTTGATTATTTGCATTCCAATGTCATGGGGATTCCTCTTTTTGCATTTGATTATTTCATTCCAATGTCATGGGAATTCCTCTTTTATCATCAAATATTTCTCATGAAATAAATTCATCTAAAATAAAATATCCATTATTTCAACATGCTAGGAATTTCTCTTTTTCCATTTCAATGATTGAATTCCAATTGTCATAGGAATTCCTCTTTTATTATTTAAATATTTCTCATAGATAAAATAATTTTTTCTAAAATTTATCTTTGAAAATAAATAAAATATCCAATAATTCCAATATGCTAGGAATTTCTCTTTTCCCATCTAAATGATTGAATTCCAAATGTCATAGGAATTCCTCTTTTACCATTTAAATATTTCTCATAGATAAAATAAATTTATCTAAAATTTATCTTTGAATTTAAATAAAATATCCAAGAATTCCAATATGCTAGGAATATCTCTTTTCCCATCTAAATGATTGAATTCCAAATGTCATAGGAATTCCTCTTTTATCATTAAATATAATTACCATAATTTTCTCATTTCTTAATTATTTAATTACACATAAACTTAAAAATTGGTTTTCCATTGAATGTGACAAAAACCATTCTTTTAACCTAGGATATTCAATCCTAGAATATGATAGGAAGTCCTCTTTTCACGTTACGCATAAGAGTGAATTATGCATCAATTTCTTAAAAATTTTACCATAGCTCCGCTCCTATTACTAGCAATTTTTAAATTTTATGAAAAGAATAAGACATAGTAAAATAATTATGATAGTATAACTATCTTTTAGCATTAAATACAATTTATGAATTTATCCCATAATATTACCATATTTTTCAAGCATATAAGTATAAAAACCATTTTTTAAAACCTCTAGCTTCACAAGCCTAGAGTTTGATTTGTGAATAGAGAATTTCTCCATGAGAAGCATTAATTGAATATAGAATAGGTCATAGGAATGACCATTCTTTGGGGGAGAGAGAGATATGCTTTTAAAAAAATTAAGTTAAAATGTGTTTAGAGCTTCAATTACATTAAAGAGCCATTCAATTGAATACTTCTCAAGCTTGAGAGGGGTTGAGAAGTGAGAAACATTTAGAGATTAAGAAAAAGACCATAAATCACACTTTACCTCTTATTTTGCTTGATTCTTTAGTCTAAGGAGAGGCCCCCAACCAATCAATTGGTTTAGTATATTGATGAAGACTCTAAAGAAGGTTGAAGAGAGAGAGAAACTCCATTCTCTCCAAATTGTAGAGGATTTTTAGAGGATAATAGAAAATATCATTATTTCAGTATAATACTGGCATGGTATAGTTCACATTTTCTTTTTAAAGGGCTAAGGATCTATAGGTGAGAGAGGCCTCTAACCAAGTCCAACTAGGTTCTAGAATTTTTCAGGTTCAGTTTGGCTAAATTTGGACAAGCTCCCTTTTGATTTAGTTTGATCCAGGAGAGAGGAGAGATAAAAATATCTTATTATTTTTGAGTTTAAAACTCCTCCACACATGTGAAATAGGCACCTCCTTGAAGTGCCCCCTTCTCCTTACCAAGGTGTCAAAAAGGTATCATTATATCCAAAATATCTCATTTTTTTAGTAATATTCATAGTTTTTTATTAATAAACCTTGTACTCAGTCAACTCTTCATCTTATGTGGGCATTTACTCATTTTTGGGTATTTTTCTTTTATAAATTGGATTTATCTCCTCCCCACACTTGAATTGATCCTATTGGCCCTAATAGGAACCTTAATTGAACCATAATCTAAAATTTTTTGAAAATCTAGACCCTTAGGCTAAGGTCCTTTGTACGTATTTTCAATTAATTCCAATTGCACATTGGAAAGTTCTTTTAGAATTTCTATTTCAGGGGAAATCTTTTTAGACACTAGGAAGATTTTTTTATCCAAAAACATCTCAATTTTGGATTATCTCCCTCTAGACATTTTCTCTCTCCAGGCTAAAACAGGGTAAAACATGATCTTTCTTTTATTTCAGAGAGGGGAATAATTATAAGATCAAAAGGAAAGGTTCTTACTCCTTTACATCTCAAAAGCTAGAGGGAGGAATCTTACAGGGGTAGTGATCGTCTAAGCCCTAAACTTTGTATGTCACCACATCCACCACATATCTACAAATGGGACAACTCGCTCGTCGCACCAACTAGATGTTGAGATTCAAGCTCGGTGTCAGCTCTTGTGCCAGTTGCACTATGTGCTGGCATGTTAGGTAGTAACATTTGTGAGACATAAATGACCGCGTCCAGCTGGTCATAGTGTGTGGACAGTAGCTAGGGTTAGCAGTGTGTGGACACAACACAAGTAGTGTGTTGTAGCTTTTGGATTATGGCTTTATGCATGGTGTGAGATGGGACATGGCTTCCCTCTATGGTTAGGGTTTGACCAATACATTAGGGTTTGCTCTTGTGTGTGTGTCTCCTCTCCCTCTACCTGTTTTTTATCATGGTATCAGAGCCTGGTGCTCTCTATTAGGGTTTATGAGTGAGTGAGAGAAGAGGGAGAAGAAGCTATGAAGAAAAGCTATGGAGCTTTCCATTGGAGCTGTGAAGCTTGGAGCACACCGATTTTAACCAAATCTGAGAGCTTGGCCTACCGGGTAAGGAATACTAAACATCCTTGAGCGGATTGCAGGTGCAAAAACACAAACAATATCATATTTGAGTTGCCCAAAGCAAAGAAAAATTTCTGTTTTGCAAGCTCTCCACTGAAGCTTGATTATGGTGAATGTATGAGGCAAATGGTTGCAAATCTGGCAAATATTCATGTATTTGGCAAATGGGAATGTCTTGGCAATTCATGTGCAAGCCCTAGAATGAATTTGGAGCAAGTTTGATGCATTGGAGTGATTGGAAAATTACTGTTTTGAAGCCCTCACAAAAACAGAGAATAGAGGTTCAATTTTGATGCAATTGGAGCTGGTCTCCTGAAAAAATCAACCAATTGGAGGCTTGGGTGCATGCCTAGGAGTGTTGGGAACACACATATGTCTTCAATAGCCACAACCAGCTCTCCAAACCCCCCCAACAGCAGGTGGCACAACCTGAAGGCCAGAAACAGGGTATCATTTTGCAAAGTGGAGGTCAAATACTAGCCTTGTGAAGATTGATTAATCTCAAAATCTTCTTAGAAATTTTGTGATACACACAAAGGAGAAGGTTGCTATGTGGTTTGTTGGAGCAATTATGCATTTGGTGCTAATTATGAGCTGATTAAAAAGGCTGTAAATAGTGATTAGTAAAACATAGGGTCATTAATTGGCTAACTACTCTCTCAAGTTTCACAAATTGGTCTAATTCCTTTTACATGGAGTTAATAGACATCATTGCTAAGCTAATGAATGCCTGGTCCCTCAATTTAGACAAGAATTGAAGAAATTGGAGCACTTTTCCTACTGGTTTTACTGGTTTTTCTCAAGACATAGAAGGGGATTTGATATTTCTGGTATGTATGCACCTTGGTTGGTGTTAATATGCAACATTGAGCTTGTTTGGGTGTCAACGACAGTTATCCACACTTGATTGAACCACTATATTGCAATTTGAAGCCTTGGAAAGCACGCCAAAATAGGGTACTTTGGACTGCGTACGCCAGTTCAATTTGAATGCAATCAGTGTGATTTTCTACATCAACAGTGAAGTTCGTTGAGTACTTTGGAGTATTTGGAACACTTATTAGAGTGTGGTTGAGGTGAGGAAGGCTTATTTATAGAATTGGACGTGTGCGGAAGGTGCATTTGCATTGAGCAAATATGTTAGACAACCAAGTACAGATTGTGGGTGAGAAGTTGGATAGAAAGAACTTTCAGGCATGGAAGAACATGATTAAAAGCTTCTTGAAAGGAAAAGGATTTTGGAACCTTATTACAGGTGTGGAGCCACAGCCGGATCTACCCCGACAACCTACATAACAACAAGTTGTAGCTCATAATTAAACAATGGTCAGAGAGAGCATACAAAGTTTTGCATTACTTGTCTATATGTATCTCGGATGCTATACTCATACATATACATGATGCTGAGAATCCCAAGGATGCATGGGATACTTTGGTAAAGCTGTTTGATACAGATACTAGTGCTTGTAAGTCTCAGTTAAGATAACAGATTCATAATGTGAAGCGGAAAGGAAGGAGTATTCATGATTATGTACAAGAGATAAAGAAGTATGTAGATGCATTGGCAACTATCAATGCCCCCATGCTTAATGATGATTTGGTAGACATTGCCTTGTGTGGTCTTGGCAAGGAATACGTCTTTTGATACATCTATCTCTGTTCGGAGTACAGGTTTACCAGATTTTGATGAGTTGGTTTCACTCTTGCTTGTTGAGGAAATCAAACTCAGTGACTCTTTTCATGATGCATCTACTAGCCATGATGATAATGGTAGGAATCAGGCTTTCTATTCACAAAGGGGATTTAGAGGCAAGGGGAGATTTGCATCATGAGGTCGTGGGTGACAGGATAGGTCACCACAACAGAATTTTCAGCCTTCATATGGTGCTAGAGGTGGTCGTGGATATACACCTCAGAGAGGCAGAGGTAATCCTCGTGGAAGAGGACATTGGCAAGGCCAACAAGCATCTATGCAAAATGTGGAATGCCAGTATTGTGGAAAGTTTGGTCATATGGCACGCGATTGTTACCGCAAATAAAATGATTTGAGAGGGGGTAGAGCACAACATGGTGGAAACTTTGCACAACATGGCGGAAATTATGCAAATGGTGAAAATTTTGCATCAAGCAGTCATGATGGCATTGCAAATCACTTGTTTGCCATGAAACATGTCGTGGGATCTATGATGACAAATGGTGACAGTGATGACACTTGGTATATGGACTCTGGAGCATCAAACCATATGACTTGTCATGGCGAATGGTTTGAATATATGAAGCCAATGGATGTGAAAGGCTATGTGGAGACATGTGATGATTCCTAGCATGCTATCACTCATGTTGGAAGTGTACCATTGGTGATGCACAATGGTGAAACAAAGTCTATGGCAGATGTCTTATATGTACCTTCTATTACAAAGAGTTTGGTCTCAGTTGGTCAAATGGTTGAACAAGGTTTACAGGATCGTTTCAACGAGCATGGTTGCTTCGTTGAGGATTTCAAAAATGGATGTAGAGTCATTGCCAAAGGCAAGAAAGTAAGTTGAAATCGGCCATTTTCTCTAAAAGCCGAAATGTGGTATAGGACATTGAAATGTGACATAACAGGATTAGACATGTGAACATACAAAGGTTAAAGAACATGCAGGCAAGAGGCATTGTTGGTGGGCTGCCTAGATTCAAGTATGATGGGAATATGCATGTCTGTGATTCTTTGCCAGTTTGGAAAGCAAGCAAGGTTGCCATTTCCTAAAGAAGGCAACATCAGTAGCAGGCCACTTGAGATTGTTCATAGTGATGTATGGGGTCCTGCACAAAACCCATCCATTAAAGGTAGCTTGTATTATGTGACATTCATTGATGATTTTAGTAGAATGATTTGGATTTACTTTCTCAAAGAGAAGAGTGAAGTGTTGGGAAAGTTTATAGACTTCAAAGCTTTTGCAGAGAAGCAATATGGTTCTTGGATAAAATGTTTGAGGATAGATGGAGGTGGTGAATACACCTCACATGCTTTTGAGAACTTCTTGAGAAATAATGGCATAAGAAGGCAACTAACTTGCAGGTAATGGTGTTGCTGAGAGGAAAAATAGAGTCATTGGTGATGTGGCTACGGCAATGCTCAATGAAAAGAGCATGCCAGACTATTATTGGGCAGAAGCGTGTGCCACAACGGTGTATGTACTTAATAAGACACCCACAACTGCCATACATGGAAGTACGCCAGAGATGCATCTTACAGGTTATTTTAGGCCAGACATTGGACACCTTAAAGTGTTTAGTAGCATAGCTTATGTGCATGTGCCAAATGAGAGAAGGAAGAAGGTAGATCTCCTAAGGCAGAAAAGTGCATTTTTGTTGGGTATGCACAGGATTGCAAAGCATATAAATGTTACAATCCACATACTAGGCAAGTGGTTATCTCACGAGATATGGTGTTTGATGAACTTGCTAGTTGGTACAAGGAAAAGGATGAGGGTGTCATTGATTCCATTGATGCTGATGTGCATGTGAACTTGCAACAAACAAGTTCTATTTCTATGTCTGGGCCAGCAGAGTCAGAGAGGCACTATACGTCCATGGTTAGGACGCTTGAGACATGAGAGTGTGAGCACTGGATAAAGGGAAAAAGAAGGTTGAAGGAATTGGCATTACAAGTTATGAGTCGTCAAGTTCAGAAAGTTTGGATGAGGAACTTGGCATACCAGTTTTACGCACACCAGGTGCAAGAAGGCAGGATAGATATGTGCCTCCACATGCTAGAGTGATAGGTGTTCAGAGTGATCCGCATGCATTGCAGAGATCCCAAAGGGTCAGGTATCCAGTTAATAGGTTGACATATCATGACTTTGCTATGCATTACGCATATATGACCTCTTTGGTGAAGCATGTGGAACCTACATGCTATATAGAAGCTATTGGGAAGCATGTATGGGAGAAGGCAATGGATGTTGAGATGGACACATTGGTTGCAAATGGGTTTATAAGGTGAAATGCAAATCAGATGGTTCCATTAAGCACCATAAAGCGTGGCTGGTAGCTAAGGGTTATGCACAAGCCCAAGGCTTGGACTATGATGAAACATTTAGTCCAGTTGCAAAGATGGGAACAGTGAGAGCAGTCATTGCTATGCCTGCAGGTAAATGGTTGGGAAATGCATCAAATGGATGTGAAAAATACATTTATAAATGGTTGGGAAATGCATCAAATGGATGTGAAAAATACATTTATAAATGGTGATTTACAAGAGGAAGTTTATATGGCACTGTACACCCGAGGTACCCTATTCATGTACCCTACTCATGTATGCAGGTTAAAGAAAGCATTATATGGTTTGAAGCAAGCACCTCGTGCTTGGAGTGATAAGATAAACCGATATCTTATCTCCCTTGGATTTCAGGTTTCTTCAGCAAATTCTTCACTCTATGTGAAGAAAACAGATCATGGGATTGTCTTGCTTGTCACTCATCTATGTGGATGACTTGATTGTCACGGGAGATCATGCTACAGATGTTATGCATGTCAAGAAGGCATTGAGTGGGCAGTTTGATATGAAAGACTTGGTGAATTGAGATATTTTCTTGGGATAGAAGTGATCAAAGTCCATGCAGGGACATGGTTAGTACAATGCCAATATGCATTGGATATGTTGGCAAAAATGGGATGACAGGGTGTAAGCCAATGATTACACCTTTGGAGCAGAATGTGAAGCTACGGGCTGATTTTGGTGAAGAGTTGGATGATCCATCTATGTATAGAAAGATGGTTGGCAGTCTTATTTACATGACTATCACACGACCGGATCTCAGTTATGCTGTGGGGCTAGTAAGCCAATTTATGCAAAAAAAAACCTCATTTGGATGCAGTGAGATGCATTATGTGCTATGTAAAGACCAGTGCACATTATGGTCTTCTTTATGAGCATGGTAAAAGCTTGGATGTACATAACTACACAGGCACAGATTGGGCAAGTAGCTCGTATGACAGGAGGTCTACTAGTGGTTATGCCTTTACATTTGGAAGTGCAGTGGTAAGTTGGAGCAGTAAGAAGCAACCTATTGTTGCTTAGACAGAGGCTGAATACAGGGGTGTAGCCATAGCTACATGTGAAGGAGTATGGTTAAAGAGTCTCTTGGTTGATTTGGGTGAGCCTATTGATGGCAAGGTTGTCATTCATTGTGACAACATGAGCAGCATACAGTTGGCCAAGAATCCAGTATTTCATGCGCAGACCAAACATATAGAGGTCCACTATCATTTTGTTAGAGAGAAAGTGTTGGATGATACAGTGGATTTGCAGTATGTGAAGATTGAAGAGCAGGTGGCCGACATCTTTACAAAGCCACTTAGTAGGGAGAAGTTTGAGTACTTCCGTACTATGTTGGGAGTACATGGGATGAGCTTGAGAGGGAGTGTTGAGAGCTTTGAGAGCCCAAGCTCATCTACATCTTCATCTATGGCAGTACATCATGAGCTTGAGAGGGGCTGTTGAGATTCAAGCTCGATGTCAGCTTGTGCCAGTTGCACTATGTGCTGGCACACTCCCCTACCACAAACTACAAGTTGAATCTGAAAGAAATAGTCCTTAGAATGATGCTCCACGATCTGACACCTCGTCACCTCATCAAAAAGATACCCTCTCATATCCTCTAGTTGCAATTTAACATGCTCTCTAGACTAGTCGAGCTCTGCTCTCACCTACTGGATCTCTGCTCTCGCATGGTTGGAGCTCAATTGTGTGTGTGTAGCTCAATTGTGAGACTCTAAGTGATATGAGATGTGACTGGATCAACAACATCGACAAACGTTGGTGCCTATATAAAAGGTCGATGTTTAATGAGATATATACCAAATGCATAAAGAACATTTTGAAGAAATTGTTGATATATTAAAATAGAGAACTACCTCAATAAACGGGGTCTTGGATCGTGAAAAACATTGCACCATGTGTTGGATGCTCTTTGTTAGCTGAATGCACATCCACACCAACGTGCGGACCTAGTGCCTTGACACTAGACAGGGGCACGAAATCCGCATCCCCCTGACCTATGCGAAGGGCTAGTGGAGGTCTCCTAGGACCCTGGTCTTGCATACGCCCTCTGCCAGCACCACCACCAGGCCGATGGTTTGTGTAGGCCACCTAATGTCCCAAAGCAAACTCTACGTATAATTATTTCACAAAGTGTAATGGGATCTGTCAATGGTTAGGTATCCTCCCATTGGCAGCGACATATAGGCTATAGATATGCGCTGCCATTATAGGGTGGCAGCACCTGAAAATAGAAAGGGGCTTCCCTATCCCAGGTTGCACTCCCTGCCTATCGACAAAAAGGTTTAAAACTCCATCTCTAATACCAACTAGTCTATCTACCTCACGATAAGATAAGCTCCATGACACACTAGATACATGTACTTGTCTATCCCCAGCACTGATTTACAAACAAAATGCTAGAGAGGTTGCAAAGCTACGTGAGAAGGGCTTCTAGGTTTGACATAATGTATAGTGTAGATGGACTATTTATAGCGATTACACGAACATCAGGTACCTTGCACTCAGTGGAAGCTATCAAGTCGACTATGGAGTCGCATGGCTCATCACTTGACTGATTGTTGCTAACTAAGAGACCTAGAAGGTCAAGTATGAAAACACTAGTTTGAAAATGACAAAAGGATAATTAGGCTTAAGGAAGCCTAAAAAGGGCTAAAATAGGATTATACTGAAGGCACTAACCACTAGAGCTAGAGAGCTTGGTGTGAGAATGGTACTTTTTTTCAACCTTTTATAACACCTTAAACGTCGGTTTAGGGCACCAATGAAATGGTGGTAAAAATTAGGGATTTTTTTTGCAAGACAGCTGAACAGTGTGGATCAATCCATAGTACCTCGATCAAGGTAGCTATAGTCGAGGTTTGCAACTTTTGAACGGTTGAGATTTGATATATATAGCTTGATCGAGGTCTGGACGATAGAGATTAAAACCAAAATATTTCTATTTTGTAGAGCTTTATCGAGGTACAAATGATATGGATATGATATGCTGCATACACATACATGTACAAATCCACATACATGGACCTCGATCGAGGTCCTTTGTGGTGTCAAAACGGAGTTCTAGTGTGGCACCTATGGACCTCGATTGAGGTCCTGCATAGCAAATGACTCAACACCCAATGATCTCGACATGGATTCCCACTTGGACCTCAATCAAGGTCTAGATTGGCCATGTGGATGCCACTTAGACCTCAGTTGAGGCATCCAATCGGTGGTGGGGGATAGGTGGTATGTTGCGATTTGTCTATATACCTTGATCGAGGTAAGCCACCCACAATTTTTTGCAAAAGGTGCTTGTCCCATCTTTGGGTTGATGGGACGGATTTGAGCACACTTAGCTTGCAACCATCCAAGTATGCCATTGTTAATGCTACTTCCATAATTAGCCATTCTCATGTTTGAGAGCTTGGATGATTATTATCGTGGCTTGTTTGTGAAGGTAAATGACCTTTTTTTTTAATGATGAAGAGACATTAGGGCATTAGGCTTATTATAATGTAATTAAGCCATCATGAATACTTCCTATTTGGCCACTCTCATCTTTAAGAGCTTGGATGATGATTGCTAATCCTATGATTGGACTTCAATATCTTTGTCTTAAAATAATGCTAATTTGGGGCTTCTGTTTAATCTTCTATCTTAATGCTCTTTCCTTAACCTTCATCTACTCTTTGTTTAATGGTGATCTCTCCTTGCCATTCCATAATAAAGTTGATTTTTAGACATTGCAAGTCTTTAACTTGCTTTTTGGTTAGCTTGCTATGTTTAAACCCGACGTCAAGATCAACTTGCTAAAACAAGGAAGCTCAACAGAATATGTGAGCATCTTGCTATGCTTAAAACCCGACATCAACTTAACTTCATCATCATCACGGTTTAAAAAATGTAAAAAACATCCAACCTAGCCTCCACAATAAGCTGCGATATTGTGGCCTATTGTGGGCTAGGCTAGGCTATTTTTAAACATTTTGAGACATTATTTTGGGCTAAAAACTACACCATCTAGGTTGTTAAAAACCACATCATTTTGGCTGCCATTTCGAAATTATATGGCTCACCATCATGACATCATCAAGGGTTTCATTAATGAATACCATGAATGTGTGCTATGTGGATTGGGTAGGCATTCAAAAAAGGGGTCACGATACTCCTCAATAGGTGCAGCTAGAAGTAGACAACCATCACCTTGTTCAACAAAGATGATTAGTTTATGTGCATGGGATGATGTCATGACCTTTTCAAAATCAATGAAAATTATTTATGGATCAACATTACATCAGGACGTCATGCCATTATCATGATTGTTGGTAAACACATCTATGTGTAAGGGTCAAATGTTCTAAGGTTATTTCATCATTATAATTTTCAATCAGCCCACCATGAATCATGGAACTAGAATCATAGAGAGAGAACAATAGAGTGTGGAGAGATTCTAGGAAGAGAATCTAGGAGATAATTTGAGGGATGCCTTTGGCTCCTTTTGGATGTACTTTTCCTATATATTTAGGCACATCTTTTGAACTAATACATATTCATAATTCTCCTTAATGCCACTCAAGGTTGATTAGCTCACTAATCATAACTATGATTAAGCTCTTGTCCTTTCTTAATCCTCCATAGTTTCATTCATTCATTCTTATGTTTATGCTCTACACCATGATCTCCAACATGGTATTAGAGCACGTTCAACTCTAGCTATCCAATCCACTCCAATCACTCACTCTAACCTCTCAACAAACTACAGTTGTAGCTCAACAGTGCACAACCCTTCCCAAAGTGTTCACAGAACTCTTCTGAAACCCACTTTGGACAAGTTTCTCTGACACCAAAAATTTAAAAAATTTAAAAATATTTTTTTTAAATTAATTGTTCAGTTCCTTTACTCTTGAACAACCTTAATTCACATGCACTTATGATTAGAGGCCTGTTTAGATGATAGTGCGTCTATTGAGCTAGGTATTTACCACCTTACACTAGGCTCAGGACCTTTGGTTGGAACCCATTTTAGCATTGTACAAGGACTTGCAAATAGAGACCAGTGATACTTCGTATGACTTGAAGTCAATGGAAGAGGATCCCTAGTCCTAAGAAGTGAAAACCCTAACCAAGCCTCACCATTCTAGCTAGCCGCGTAGCTAGTTATCTCAAAGGTACGGCCTTAACTACTACCTATGAACCATCCTACTACATATCGACCACATGATGAAGGAGTTGAGATAAACTCTAGAGAGACGCCTGGGGAAGTGCCATCATTATAAATAGGGAGCATTTACATTGATATCCCTGTCCATACAATTCATGTTGCACCTACTACAATTATGACTATCGGACTACCCCTCGCACAAGTGCTTATGCCTGATAGTAGAACATTAGAAGAAGTGCAAGCAGTAGAGGCACTAATCTAGGCTGCTAGAGCAAAGGAAGAAGAAACTTTACAATTGGTATAGCAACGATTAGCAACCCAAATAGCTCAGTATGCCCAAAACGAGTCCCAAGCGAGGACTACACAAGTAGTACTCGATAGTATCGACACATGCAATAACACCACGTCTACCTCAAGAAAAGAGCTAGGTTTGCAAATCTCAGATGATTGGGAGTATGACACATCAACAAAGACTCTCGTGGATTTCGGTACATACCAAGCTTATGATGTTTGGAAAGGGATTGTCCAGTCAATATTTGGGGCCACAATAAACGAGAAATAATTTTAAGGCATGTGTGATTGCATACATAGGATCATTGAATATGAAAGGATCCAAAGTCCTACGGTGCAAGTTGGGACATCCAAAGCAAGAATGCCCATAATGAGCGAATTGGTAACACCTCCGTGAGCCCAATGGATCCTACTTTTGTAGTATCACCCAGTTATACCATGGACCAACCCACATCTTCTAGCCCCACAAGGCCACGCAAGGACTCAAGGGCATACTAGAAGGAGCTTCACATGCTTAGATCCTAGAGTTGTCTTGTCCAATGGTGGCAAGCACCAAACCACCAACTTTGGTGCCTATGATGACTGATGTATCAGTATTACCTTTGATCCACATGCCCACGGTTTCCACAATAGCCACCACCACCACTTTACACACAGGCCCCCCTGCAGCTTGCACATCTAGTATTGCCATTCTGAGAGGGGTCACATATTATTCTAGTGCACCAATGACACATCCCATTCCTAGAGTGAGTGTGCTGCCAACTCATGCTGCGAGACTGACTGCACTTAATGTCCACATAACTAAAGCACCTATTAGGGCATTAGAAGGACACATGAATTATGTTACACATCCACCCCCACCTAGATTTAGACCAATGCATCCTCATCATGTAGTGCCACGTGTTGCACCTACACCTACTCCTATCATTGCTCGTGTTATGCTAGCACCAGCTTTACCCCCACAAACCTAGCTGCTTTTACATAGGCCCTGGGAAGAGCGATAGTGAAGAGCATAGCATGTGTTGTGAGATATGATGGTCAACACAGCCATCATGGAAAGGATGCCCAGATAGCAAGGCTAACTCATAAATTCACTAGAGATGGTGATCCTAGGAGACATTTAGAGGTATTTGATCAAGTGTGTGAGGCATTAGGAGAACGAAATGAGGTTTCCAAGACCAATGCCTTTAGTCTCTAACATTAGATGGTAAGGCTAGGGATTGGTATAGAACTCTCAAGGTTGAGGAAAACTTGAACTTCACCACTATTAGGAGATTGTTCTTAAAGCAATTTGTGCGTGAAGCAGTCTTATGGGGTGCAGTTTCATAGCTACAAAAATCTGAGAGAGAAGAAGAGGAGTAAGTTAGAGATTTCATTAGCCAGCTCAAGCATTTGAGCTCTCGTTGTCTTCTGCATGAGTGCTATTCAAATAATCAACTACTTGATAGATTCATCCATGGGCTTAAACATGAAGCGATGTATAATGGCTTAGTCATTAGAGGGATCACTACATGATGGGATGAAGTCACCAACAAATTCCATTCAACTAGAAGATAATTTGATGGTCAAGGGAGCCAAAGCATCAACTTCTAAAACTATTCCTTCCATAGTCACGAGGCATAGCACTTCTACAATCAAACCCATTGCTAAAGGTGACACTTTAGCAGAGAGATAAATTTCACAGATTTCATGAAAGCACTCCAAGAGGGAATGAAGGTCAATAAAGCTCCAGAAAATGTACATATATATCTAAGGAGAGAGCTTCAATGGTGCTCAATCTGCTGACAAGGGTATTTGACTAGTGAGTGTCCAGTCCTACGGGCACGCTATAGTTGTAATTGTACTTTTTGTGGATGTTATGGTCATGAGGATTCATAGTGCCACACACGTTTGCAAACCCTTTCTAATGCTTCCAAACCTCTGTAGCAATTGGCTTTACCAGCTCCATCACAGCCACCAGCCCATAATGTCTACTACAACACCTCAACCTAATGTTGAGCAAATGGCACAACAACCTATTGCAAGGGTGATTTACAATGCACAAAATTTGTCATTACCTCTACCAATTTTGGGACCTCAACCTCCACACACTATTAAACCAAATAGGTTTTGAGGAACCTTTGGAGTGTCTAGAGTACGAGGATGACTTGGACAGTGCATCACATGTTGTTGAGGACTCCACGAAGCTTTATCCGGACTACTATGTAGTCAATGCAACAAGCAAAGTCAAACCAGTATACCAACTAGCCGCCGTGATAGGAAGAGATCGAGACATCAATAACTCTACTGTCAAGAGAATGCCTCTTCAATGCTATCATTGTCAAGGACCACACCAAGTCTCTGATTGTCCCATCAGAAACCAACCAATCACCCAAGATGCATCTTCTAGCATACCACCTGCAACATGTGATCATTGTGGCATAGATCATTGGATCAAAGATTACCCAATGAAAGTGGTAGTTTCAAATTAGTAGAATGGTCCTACCATCACGCCTCTCAATATGATTGGAGTGGGTGGTCAACTCAGAGATCAATTTTGAGAAACCCTACCCCACCTATGAATGCAATAACAAGACTCATATCTCAAAACACACTTATTGTGGAAAAGAAAATAGAAATCCAAGCTACTTGAGTAGTAGGATCCAAAAAGAAGAGGGGACATAGAAAAAAGAGATCCATAAAAGGGGAAAAAACTAAGAAAATAGAACGAATGAACTTGGGAACACCTAACAAACCAATCTACATGAATGATATTGATGAGGATTCTAATTCAATGGTCTCACAAGCTGGTTCTTAGCAAACTAGAGACACTCAAACAAAAACGAAGGCGACCAAAAAGGAAAGGATACAAGCCATCAAGAAACCAAACAAAGAGAAACTTGGTTCATACCTTGACCCTTTAAAATAATTGGAACAACTTCATGAGCTCAGGGATATGGTCATACCCTCAAGAGGAGTTACAAACAAGACCAAAACAAGTAAACATCTCTGACACCGTTCATCCAAACAACCTAAATTGTAACCCATAAACCATTGGATATACCTCGTGTCATCCTTGAGGTCAGTGAAAACTCTCCTATCCCAAGCATGTATTCTGAACTCTTTTAGGAGAATATTTCAGTATGAGAACCCTAAACCCATTCAAGACGTGGAGATTCCAATCTCACCAGCACCCTCATATCTTAGAGAGGTGATGGGTACTCCATTGAACATCCCTAAGTTGCTGGATTTTATTGCTTCAAAAATTGAGACCATAATCATTGCATGCTTGTGCAGAGGCCCTAAAATCTTTGTAGCATTGAAAGCTCTTCTTAATGGGGAACTTAATGTTGGGCTAACACCCTTTGTAGACATGCATAATGAGACTACACTAGAGCCTCAAATGGATGAGGACAACACCAAGTTTGTGGTCAAAATACCATTGAACAAGTTGGGACAATACTTTGAGAGTGATGAGACTAATGCAACCCTCTCCACCATCACTGCCAAGGGAATCACAGTAATGGGAGTCCTAGATGGTGGTGTGGAGTGAGTTTAATCACCAAAAAGTGTTAGGGAAATATGGTTAAATCTCGTCTTAAAGTCTTGAGTAAATGGGCTAAATTTTTAGCTTTTAAAGTGACTTTTCGAAAGTTCACAAAACTATACATACTCCCACTATCCACACAAGCACATGTGCCGCCCTTTCATTAATGCTTCCTTTTAGGCACAATGTCTTTGCACCTTTTGCATCTAGTAAATATATCATATGATAAGGTAAATAGTGTGACATCATTTACAAGTTAATCCAAGGAACACATACTAGGAAAAAAACCATGATTGCTCCATTCCTTCGTGTGCAATTCCACCCGGATCTAAGGGAAACTCACCTTTACGGCGTGAGCCACCCAAATCAAAGGGAAACTCACCTTTAGGGAGTGATCCATCTAGATCAAAGGAAAAATCAGCTTCAGGCTCACGATATTCCATCACCTTATAGCAATCATCATAAATGTCCATGGAATTCTCCAACCACATGCTCATGGTTTGATGTGGTAATAAGGATCATGCTTAAAGATATCTTCTTTGCTTGTTACACTCTTTGAAGTGGTCTTTGTTCCACTTCTCCCCACATTTGAAGGATAGACCTTTGCTCTTCATATCATTAATTCTATCCTCTTTCATAACCATTCTCTTGTTAACACCATTTGTGGCCTTGCCATCACCAATGACACCCTTTTGTGACTTGGTTCCAAATCTGAAATTTGGTCTTTCATCCCTTCCATATATTGAAGGTATTTGGGAATGGTAGGAGTCAATGACACTTGATCCATTGACAAAGCGTTCACTTTTAACCTTCCATAAGACTTGGACTTATATTTCTCCTCTCAAATCTCCACCAAAAGTATTGCCTCCTTTAGGTTTGCGGGTGAGGCTTTAACACTAGCTCTTATGTTCATCTTGAGACCCTTGATATATATTTAAGCACTTTGAAGTGCTCACTAGAGCCATCCCCATGCAACATGAGCTTCAAAAATTTGTGGGTCTGGTTTGCTCTAAGTCATCCCATTCACTCATCAAGTTATCATTATACAATTGGATATAAACCTCATTCTTGAAAGCTTCCCCCCAGAGATAATGGAATAACCTCTTGCAAAAGGAGATGTTTCCATGAGGACAAGCCCTTTAATTTGTAGGTGTGCCTGGCATCTTTAAGCTTCCCTTTAGATGTTTTTTAACATGGAGGAATTGTGTTAGCAATGGCAAGCTTTGGATCTGATGGCAATTTTCAGCCCACTAGTTTTTGAGTGGATAAGGTTGATTAAATAAGCTTAATGTAATTTTCACTAGTGGATTTTTGCGTGGATAAGGTCAATTAAGTAAGCTTAATGCAAGCTAATTATGGATTATTAGCACTAATAATGGTAAGTAATTGATGATGATAGGTTAAAAGCTACACTATAGATAAAGATGAAGGAGGTTTGTGAAGCTCAAGAGAGATGGGGTGGCTTTATTACCATGTCAATGGCCATGGCAAGATCAAGAAAGAAGAGAGAGATTGGAGCTCCTCTCTCCCTTGAACTTGGTAAACACCACTTTATCCTTGACTCCCTTAAAATCATCTTTATCTTTATTGCTAGAATGCATCCTTGGTCTCATTGATATGTGGGAAGTCAAAGGCCAGCAGATTGCATTACTATTGATATGTGAGAGGCCAAAGGCCACCACTTTGCTTTACTATTGATATGTGGTAGGTCAAAGGCCACCAGTTTGCTTTACTATTGATATGCGGGAAGCCAAAGGCCACGAGTTTTCTTTACCATTAATATGTGAGAAGCAAAGGCAAATTGTTTGCCTTACCACCACCACTTGATAAAGAAGTGGTTGGCTGGTGCATATCTCTAATAAGAGAAAATTAAGATGGGAAGTTCTCCTTGTCTCCCAAGTCTTCATCATATCCAATTCATCCAAACGAGTCATCCAAAACTCTTGGTTGCCTTTATGTGTCTAACATGAATAGTTTGCCTTTGTTTGATGCATCCCCACAACATATAGGTTGCTTTTCCTTTTTGTGCATCCCCATTTAGCATAAAAGCATCCAATTTTTACCTGAATTCACAACAAAGCACCAAGCCTTTCACCAAGTGAAGAGAGCTCTCAAACCATCTCCATTTGGTCACTCTTGAGCTCACAAAGCATTTTCATTCATGCATTTTTTAACCCTTGAATAAAGTTGTCCCCATCATGGTCAGCATCATCATCATCACTAACTGCATATTGTTATTCACTTGAGGACCCATATTGGCAATATGTATATTCCCATTTGTTTGAACCCTTGCATTGGCATCATCAAAATTTTCATGATCATTTGCTATGGGCACATCTTCATGCATTTTTGCCTGCTTTTTTTTCATTGTCACACTAGCAACCTCATCTTGTAGCATTTGTTATATTTGAGCTTTACTCAAACGCCCCCAATTGCCCATGGTTAAGTGATGCTCCTAGACTCCAAATTCAATGATCTTTGGCTTGTTGGAAGGGTTTTGAGAAGTGTTCTCCACCTACGTGATTACTTTTGGTCCATTCAAAGCACAATACCTCTCTATTTTGACTTTTTATTAGTTAGGGTTCTCGAATTGGGGTGTTCTTTGGTATGTTAAAGAGGTGTTAGGGGGATTGCCTTACAACCATCCAATCCAATTTGGTTTAATCTGATTGGAATATGCCTCTATTTTAACTTTTATAGCTAGTCAATTGGGTCAATTTGACCTAGTTAGGATTGTTGGATTATTCAAGAGGTTGATAGCCCAATTGAAAGCCCTCTCCTAGTTCTTTTAAGTCCTAAAAACCACTTTAGTTCAGTCCAAAAGGTTCGGGACTGATTTAAAGTTTTTCTTGCACCATCAGTTATGCCCTAGTGTAGCCAGAATGCCACAAAGTTTTGCATACCATTATAAGTATTGCTTCTGATACATCATTTAGCATCCCGAATCCCATTACATTGCCAAAAGTATGAATGCATTCACCAAACTCAAGCACTTATCATGTACATTCCATAGCCTATGCATAAGTTCGAATTACATAGGCTCAATGCATATCTAATTGCAAGTGTCCGACAATTTGCATAGCATACATGTGCCCAAGAGATTGTTAATGGAGTCCATGAACTCCAATGAGTGACAAAAAATCAGAATAGCACCATGAACCTCAATTCTCATCCAATGATGAGTGGACAATGAGATCAAATATGTCCAAGGAAGTTATCCACCTTCCATGAGTCAAATACTTCATGAAGTGCCCCCAAACATCCCCCCAACAATGCACTGTGAGTGCTTGTCTCCCATGAAGCTTCTCAAAATGAGGATGTCAAAATTTCATCAATGTGAAGAGTTGACTGAGTACAAGGTTTATTAATAAAAAACTATGAATATTACTAAAAAAATGAGATATTTTGGGTATAATGATACATTTTTGACACCTTGGTAAGGAGAAGGGGGCACTTCAAGGAGGCGCCTATTTCACATGTGTGGGTCATGGAGAAATTCTCTATTCACAAATCAAACTCTAGGCTTGTGAAGCTAGAGGTAAAAAAAATGGTTTTTATACTTATATGCTTGAAAAATATGGTAATATTATAGGATAAATTCATAAATTAGATTTAATGCTAAAAGATAGTTATACTATCATAATTATTTTACTATGTCTTATTCTTTTCATAAAATTTAAAAATTGCTAGTAATAGGAGGAGCGGAGCTATGGTAAAATTTTTAAGAAATTGATGCATAATTCACTCTTATGCGTAACATGAAAAGAGGACTTCCTATCATATTCTAGGATTGAATATCCTAGGTTAAAAGAATGGTTTTTGTCACATTCAATGGAAAACTAATTTTTAAGTTTATGTGTAATTAAATAATTAAGAATGATTTTTGTCACATTCAATGGATGAGTGGTTGCATATGACTAAATTTGCATACAATAGTACTCATCATATGAGAATTGGGATTTCACCATTTGAGGTAATGTAATTCTATAAGGTGAATGTACCCATGGTTGCATTCAAGCAGTACATGGTGAACCCAACTGCAAAGGAGGAGAAATGGTGAACCCAAATGCAAAGAAAATATGAAGAGTGCCAAAGCAAGAATGAAGTAGTATGAAGATACTCATAGGTGTCCACCCTTTAGTTGTACGGGGATGCTAGTGTGCCATCCTAGTGAATTGGTATCGTGGGTGAATGAAGTAATATGAAGATACTCATAGGTGTTACATAATGTCCACCCTTTAGTTGTACGAGGATGCTAGTGTGCCATCCTAGTGAATTGGTATTGTGAGTGACTCCACATTAAATACTAGTTACCTAGTGTTATTGGGATAGCTTGAGACCATGCTTGACAAGTGTATGTTGTTAAGGTGTAACAAGTAGTGTCATGCTTGATAACTATATTATGGTCAAGTGAAACAAGTGGATTATGCTAGACAGTTAGCACATGGTCAAAGCGTAACAAGTGGTTTATGTAATTGATGTGCCATGCTAATTGAAAGTGTAACAAGTAGCAATACACACCATGCTAGATGATGTGTATAATATACTCTCATCGTAGTGAAACAAGTGGTAAGTGTATGTTGTGTTTGTGCCTATCAACGTTTCATATTGGGATTAATTGTAGAGAAGGGTAATTAATTGAAACAATTAATGTGCTTACGTTTGTAAGATAGGTAATGAGCAATGCGTGTGTCGCACATGGAGGATCTTGTCTATATCATCTCGAAATATTATTATCTCATATTATTTTGTTGGCCACGTGCCAAAAGATTGTACATATTATTTATGCCCACTTGTGTGTGGCATTGCTATATTGTTAGCACATAGAAGAGTTTTGATTATTTACACTTAGTGTGTGAACAAGCTCTAGTGTTTGAGCTATTTTTGAAAAAGTGAAAAAAGCAAGCCTAATTTTGTACGCACAACTATTGTTAGCTCCTTGGGGCTATTTATTGAATACAATTCTCAAAATTACTCATGTCGTGGAAGTGGAGCTACACGCATGAGAGGGGAGATTGCACCCAATCTTGTCTTGATGGTGATGTTGTTCTATCTCTCTTGTTTATGCTATGTTATGCTCTTTCATATCAATTTGATGCAAGTCTATGCTTTAACCTTGATGTCTTTTCATTATTGCCAATTTATAGAATATTTAAATCTCCATGTACCAAAGCTCATGTAAACAGTGGTATTAGAGCACGACAAATTCAAGTATTGAATTTGGGTCATGGAGACTTGAAGAAAAATCAATAAATTGATTTTTTCTCAAAGGTTATTGGCTTGGAGCAAATTTGAAGGCTTTTCAAACAAATTCAAAATAAGTGGTATTAGAGCACGACAAATTCAAGTATTGAATTTGGGTCATGGAGACTTGAAGAAAAATCAATAAATTGATTTTTTCTCAAAGGTTATTGGCTTGGAGCAAATTTGAAGGCTTTTCAAACAAATTCAAAATACTTGCACGGGAAAAGAAAAGCTCCATCAAGGATACAAAGACTTTGGACAAAGAGAGAGTTCATTCAAAAATCCAAGAGGTAAAGAAGAGAAGGTGTGGAAGACCTTTGGGCAAAAGAAGGCATGGTTATGTGAATTTTGTGCACCATTGGATGAAGATATGGATCAAGGACAAGGAAGAAAGCTAGCTTTCAATTCTAATCCTCTCCATCACTATAGATGAAATGAGCTCATTGAGGAGATTAAGACCCATTCTCAGAATTGCTAAGCTCAGAGCAAGTACAAAATCTATATTGAAGGGTTCAAATTTTTGCCTTTTCCTTCTTCAACAATGAATGAGTGCTTACACGGAGAAATTCTTTTTGGAATTTAATTAAATTATTTTACGATTGCATTGAGTAATTGCTAAATTCCTTCTCTCCTCTCTCTACAATTCAAGCGACGGCGGACTGCGGGTTCTCTCCAAATCGCGCTACGCGTGGGTGTGTTTTACTGTGCGCAGGGGCTGCAACTGTCGACTACCCGTTTCGTGGCCATTTCGTGAAGTTTTTGATAAAGTAAGCTTAGTATAGCTTTAATTAAAACTTCTACTTAAAAGCTTTAAAAAGCTTGATAAGCTTATAAAAGCTTAATTTCAAAGATTTTCTAGGGTTTCAAAGAAAAATAAAAAAAGGGACACAACCCAAAGGGAAATTTAGAAATTTCAGGATTGCAAAAAACTACAAGAACTTCTTTATATTATTTAGTAGCCTCTTGTAACAAATATTTTCGATCTTTTGAAGATTATCGGAATCATAGCTTTTTTTTATTATACAACATCAACAAAATTCTTTCTATGATTTGTTTTTTCGACATACAAGCTTCAGACTTCTTCCACATTGTGGGTGAAAGCTAAGTATTGTCATTATTTTAGCAAAATTTTCACTTCTACATTTAAAATTTGCAAGCTTTATCTTTCCACGTCTCTTTCTTTCATGAATCCTCTGTAACCTCCAACCATTCAAGAACATCTTCAATCACTTCAAAATCAGATTCTTGTTGAGAAGAAGTTGAGGATGGATCTAGAAGATAGGTTATCCTGCAAAAAGAGTCATAGCTCGAGAGTCAGTGATACATCTTTAAATTCCGAATGGTGATCAAATTCAGCTCCCTCTAGACATTTTCTCTCTCCAGGCTAAAACAGGGTAAAACATGATTTTTCTTTTATTTCAGAGAGGGGAAAAATTATAAGATCAAAAGGGAAGGTTCTTACTCCTTTACACCTCAAAAGCTAGAGGGAGGAATCTTACAGGGGTAGTGATCGTCTAAGCCCTAAACTTTGTATGTCACTACATCCACCACATATCTACAAATGGGACAACTCGCTTGTCGCACCAACTGGATGTTGAGATTCAAGCTCGGTGTCAGCTTGTGCCAGTTGCACTATGTGCTGGCATGTTAGGTAGTAACATTTGTGGGACATAAATGACCGCGTCCAGCTGGTCATAGTGTGTGGACAGTAGCTAGGGTTAGCAATGTGTGGACACAACACAAGTAGTGTGTTGTAGCTTTTGGATTATGGCTTTATGCATGGTGTGAGATGGGACATGGCTTCCCTCTATGGTTAGGGTTTGACCAATACATTAGGGTTTGCTCCTGTGTGTGTGTCTGCTCTCCCTCTACCAGCATCATGGTATCAGAGCCTGGTGCTCTCTATTAGGGTTTATGAGTGAGTGAGAGAAGAGGGAGAAGAAGCTGTGAAGAAAAGCTGTGGAGCTTGCCATTGGAGCTGTGAAGCTTGGAGCACACCGATTTTAACCAAATCTGAGAGCTTGGCCTACCGGGTAAAGAATACTAAACATCCTTGAGCGGATTGCAGGTGCAAAAACACAAACAATATCATATTTGAGTTGCCCAAAGCAAAGAAAAATTTCTGTTTTGCAAGCTCTCCACTGAAGCTTGATTATGGTGAATGTATGAGGCAAATGGTTGCAAATCTGGCAAATATTCATGTATCTGGCAAATGGGAATGTGTTGGCAAATGGGAATGTCTTGGCAATTCATGTGCAAGCCCTAGAATGAATTTGGAGCAAGTTTGATGCATTGGAGTGATTGGAAAATTACTGTTTTGAAGCCCTCACAAAAACAGAGAATAGAGGTTCAATTTTGATGCAATTGGAGCCGGTCTCTTGAAAAAATCAACCAATTGGAGGCTTGGGTGCCTAGGAGTGTTGGGAACACACATATGTCTTCAATAGCCACAACCAACTCTCCAATCCCCCCCAACAGCAGGTGGCGCAACCTGAAGGCCAGAAACAGGGTATCGTTTTGCAAAGTGGAGGTCAAATACTAGCCTTGTGATGATTGATTAATCTCAAAATCTTCTTAGCAATTTTGTGATACACACAAAGGAGAAGGTTGCTATGTGGTTTGTTGGAGAAATTATGCATTTTGGTGCTAATTATGAGCAAATTAAAAAGGTTGTAAATAGTGATTAGTGAAACATAGGGTCATTAATTGGCTAATTACTCTCTCAAGTTTCATAAATTGGTCTAATTCCTTTTACATGGAGGTAGTAGACATCATTGCTAAGCTAATGAATGCATGGTCAATTTGGACAAGAATTGAAGAAGTTAGAGCACTTTTCCTACTGGTTTTACTGGTTTTACTGGTTTTTCTCAAGACATAGAAGGGGATTTGATATTTCTGGTATGTATGCACCTTGGTTGGTGTTAATATGCAACATTGAGCTTGTTTGGGTGTCAACGACAGTTATCCACACTTGATTGAGCCACTATATTGCAATTTGAAGCCTTGGAAAGCATGCCAAAATAGGGTACTTTGGACTGCGTATGCCAGTTCAATTTGAATGCAATCAGTGTGATTTTCTACATTAACAGTGAAGTTCGTTGAGTACTTTGGAGTATTTGGAACACTTATTAGAGTGTGGTTGAGTTGAGGAAGGCTTATTTACAGAATTGGACATGTGCGGAAGGTGCATTTGCATCATTGAGCAAATATGTTAGACAACCCAGTACAGATTGTGGGTGAGAAGTTGGATAGAAAGAACTTTCAGGAATGGAAGAACATGATTAAAAGCTTTTTGAAAGGAAAAGGATTTTGGAACCTTGTTACAGGTGTGGAGCCACAGCCCGATCTACCCCGACAACCTACATAACAAGTTATAGCTCATAATTAAACAATGGTCAGAGAGAGCATACAAAGTTTTACATTACTTGTCTATATGTATCTCGGATGCTATACTCATACATATACATGATGCTGAGAATCCCAAGGATGCATGGGATACTTTGGTAAAGCTGTTTGATACAGATACTAGTGCTCGTAAGTCTCAGTTGAGATAATAGATTCATAATGTGAAGCGGAAAGGAAGGAGTATTCATGATTATGTACAAGAGATAAAGAAGTATGTAGATGCATTGGAACCTATCAATGCCCCCATGCTTGATAATGATTTGGTAGACATTGCCTTGTGTGGTCTTGGCAAGGAATACTAGTCTTTTGATACATCTATCTCTGTTCGGAGTACAAGTTTACCAGATTTTGATGAGGTGGTTTCACTCTTGCTTGTTGAGGAAATCAAACTCAGTGACTCTTTTCATGATGCATCTACTAGCCATGATGATAATGGCAGGAATCAGGCTTTCTATTCACAAAGGGGATTTAGAGGCAAGGGGAGATTTGCATCATGAGGTCGTGAGATTTGCATCATGAGGTCGTGGGTGGCAGGATAGGTCACCACAATAGAATTTTCAGCCTTCATATGGTGCTAGAGGTGGTCATGTGGATATACATCTCAGAGAGGCAAAGGTAATCCTCGTGGAAGAGGAAGTTGGCAAGGCCAACAAGCATCTATGCAAAATGTGGAATTCCATTATTGTGGGAAGTTTGGTCATATGGCACGCGATTGTTACCGCAAACAAAATGATTTGAGAGGGGGTAGAGCACAACATGGTGGAAACTTTGCACAACATGGTGGAAATTATGCAAATGGTGGAAATTTTGCATCAAGCAGTCATGATGGCATTGCAAATCACTTGTTTTCCACCATGAAACATGTCGTGGGATCTATGATGACAAATGGTGACAGTGATGACACTTGGTATATGGACTCTGGAGCATCAAACCATATGACTTGTCATGGCGAATAGTTTGAACATATGAAGCCAATGGATGTGAAAGGCTATGTGGAGACATGTGATGATTCCTAGTATGCTATCACTCATGTTGGAAGTGTACCATTGGTGATGCACAATGGTGAAACAAAGTCTATGGCAGATGTCTTATATGTGCATTCTATTACAAAGAGTTTGGCCTCAGTTGGTCAAATGGTTGAACAAGGTTTACAGGTTCGTTTCAACGAGCATGGTTGCTTCGTTGAGGATTTCAAAAATGGATGTAGAGTCATTGCCAAAGGCAAGAAAGAAGGCAGGTTATATTTAAGTTGGATGCTAGGATCCCTGAGTTGAAATCGGCCATGTTCTCTAAAAGCCGAAATTTGTGTATAGGACATTGAAATGTGGCATAAAAGGATTAGACATGTGAACATACAAAGGTTAAAGAACATGCAGGCAAGAGGCATTGTTGGTGGGCTGCCTAGATTCAAGTATGATGGGAATATGCATGTATGTGATGCTTGCCAGTTTGGAAAGCAAGGAAGGTTGCCATTTCCTAAAGAAGGCAACATCAGTAGCAGGACACTTGAGATTGTTCATAGTGATGTATGGGGTCCTGCACAAAACCCATCCATTAAAGGTAGCTTGTATTATGTGATATTCATTGATGATTTCAGTAGAATGACTTGGATTTACTTTCTCAAAGAGAAGAGAAGTGTTGGGAAAGTTTATGGACTTCAAAGCTTTTGCAGAGAAGCAATATGGTTCTTGGATAAAATGTTTGAGGATAGATGGAGGTGGTGAATACACTCACATGCTTTTGAGAACTTCTTGAGAAAGAATGGCATAAGAAGGCAACTAACTTGTAAGTACACACCTCAAAAATGATGTTGCTGAGAGGAAAAATAGAGTCATTGGTGATGTGGCTACGGCAATGCTCAATGAAAAGAGCATGCCAGACTATTATTGGGCAGAAGCGTGTGCCACAATGGTGTATGTACTTAATAAGACACCCACAGCTGCCATACATGGAAGTACGCCAGAGATGCATCTTACAGGTCGTTTTAGGCCAAACATTGGACACCTCAAAGTGTTTGGTAGCATAGCTTATGTGCATGTGCCAAATGAGAGAAGGAAGAAGGTAGATCTCCTAAGGCAGAAAAGTGCATTTTTGTTGGGTATGCACAGGATTGCAAAGCATATAAATGTTACAATCCACATACTAGGCAAGTGGTTATCTCACGAGATGTGGTGTTTGATGAACTTGCTAGTTGGTACAAGGCAAAGGATGAGGGTATCATTGATTCCATTGTTGATGCTGATGTGCATGTGAACTTGCCACAAACAAGTTCTATTTCTATGTCTGGGCCAGCAGAGTCAAAGAGTAGCACTATACATCCATGGTTAGGACGCTTGAGATATGAGAGTGTGAGCACTGGGAGTAGTGCTGTGGATAAAGGGAAAAAGAAGGTTGAAGGAATTGGCATTACAAGTTATGAGTCGTCAAGTTCGGAAAGTTTGGATGAGGAACTTGGCATACCAGTTTTACGCACACCAGGTACAAAGGCAGGATAAATATGTGCCTCCACATGCTAGAGTGACAGGTGTTCAGAGTGATCCGCATGCATTGCGGAGATCCCAAAGGGTTAGGTATCCAGTTAATAGGTTGACATATCATGACTTTGCTATGCATTACGCATATATGACCTCTTTGGTGAAGCATGTGGAACCTACATGCTATATAGAAGCTATTGGGAAGCATGTATGGGAGAAGGCAATGGATGTTGAGATGGACGCATTGGTTGCAAATGGGTTTATAAGGTGAAATGCAAATCAAATGGTTCCATTGAGCGCCATAAAGCGCGGCTGGTAGCTAAGGGTTATGCACAAACCCAAGGCTTGGACTATGATGAAACATTTAGTCCAATTGCAAAGATGGGAACAGTGAGAGCAGTCATTGCTATGCCTGCAGGCAAATGGTTGGGAAATGCATCAAATGGATGTGAAAAATACATTTCTAAATGGTGATTTACAAGAGGAAGTTTATATGGCACAGCCAGAAGGATATGTACACCCGCCGAGGTACCCCACTCATGTATGCAGGTTAAAGAAAGCATTATATGGTTTGAAGCAAGCACCTCGTGCTTGGAGTGATAAGATAAACCGATATCTTATCTCCCTTGGATTTCAGGTTTCTTCAGCAGATTCTTCACTCTATGTGAAGAAAACAGATCATGGGATTGTCTTGCGTGTCACTCATCTATGTGGATGACTTGATTGTCACGGGAGATCATGCTACAGATGTTATGCATGTCAAGAAGGCATTGAGTGGGCAGTTTGATATGAAAGACTTGGTGAATTGAGATATTTTCTTGGGATAGAAGTGATCAAAGTCCATGCAGGGACATGGTTAGTACAATGCCAATATGCATTGGATATGTTGGCAAAATATGGGATGACAGGGTGTAAGCCAATGATTACACCTTTGGAGCAGAATGTGAAGCTACGGGCTGATTTTGGTGAAGAGTTGGATGATCCATCTATGTATAGAAAGATGGTTGGCAGTCTTATTTACATGACTGTCACACGACCAGATCTCAGTTATGCTGTGGGGCTAGTAAGCCAATTTATGCAAAGCCCCAAAAACCTCATTTGGATGCAGTGAGACGCATTATGTGCTATGTAAAGACCAGTGCACATTATGGTCTTATTTATGAGCATGGCAAAGGCTTGGATGTACATGGCTACACAGGCACAGATTAGGCAAGTAGCTCGTATGACAGGAGGTCTACTAGTGGTTATGCCTTTACATTTGGAAGTGCAGTGGTAAGTTGGAGCAGTAAGAAGCAACCTACTGTTGCTTAGACAGAGACTGAATACAGGGGTGTAGCCATAGCTACATGTGAAGGAGTATGGTTAAAGAGTCTCTTGGCTGATTTGGGTGAGCCTATTGATGGCAAGGTTGTCATTCATTGTGACAACATGAGCAGCATACAGTTGGCCAAGAATCCAGTATTTCATGCGCAGACCAAACATATAGAGGTCCACTATCATTTTGTCAGAGAGAAAGTGTTGGATGATACAGTGGATTTACAGTATGTGAAGATTGAAGAGCAGGTGGCTGACATCTTTACAAAGCCACTTAGTAGGGAGAAGTTTGAGTACTTCCATACTATGTTGGGAGTACATGGGATGAGCTTGAGGGGGAGTGTTGAGAGCTTTGATAGCCCAAGCTCATCTACATCTTCATCTATGGCAGTACATCATGAGCTTGAGAGGGGCTGTTGAGATTCAAGCTTCATGCATTTTTTAACCCTTGCTACTTGTTACACTTTAACCATGTGTATTGCTACTTGTTACACTTTCAATTAGCATGGCACATCAATTGCATAAACCACTTCTTACGCTTTAACCATGTACAATTGTCTAACATAGTCTAATTGTTTCACTTGACCACAATACAGTTATTAAGCATGGCACTACTTGTTACATCATACACCCGTCAACAATCATGGTCTCAAGCTATGCCAATAACACTAGGTAACTAGTATTTAATGTGGAGTCACCCACGATACCAATTCACTAGGATGGCACACTAGTGTCACCGTACAACTAAAGGGTGGACATTATGTAACATCCCTCCTGCTTGGATAAACAATTGACCTCAGTTGCATGTTTGCTTATTACGAGCAAAGGAGATCAATTATCATATAGTATATAAATTCAAGTATCTTCTCTAATTATAATAAAACACATTATATCAAGGATTTCTACGTGTAATAAATTCTAATGTCTCATACCACCAAAAATTATCCCACATAAATCTAGAGATAAGTATGCATCGGAATCCTTCACATAGGATTTATCTTGTGTCTCATACCACAAGACTAATGCATAGTGAAAATTTCATAAAGTATATTTGAAGATGGAAGGGCCAGTTCCCTCAAGAAATTCTACTTTTGATGCATAAAAACTCTCCTTGAAATTTATAAAAAAAAGTCTTAAATATTATTCATTGTAAGAATAATCAAATGAAATAAATAGGTTATCTCAAGAGTTGGAGTAGTCGTCGTAGTATTCTTCTTCTTCATCCATCATTGATCATTTGAGTCTAAGTGAAATAAACTTTGACTTCTGTGGACAATTTGATGCGATATGTCCAATCTTGTTACACCTGTAACACTTCTTTGAATCATGTTTATTAGCTTTTTGTGAAATATCTACCTTGGTGTCAATACGTGTGTTATGGTCATTATTAAGAGATGTATCAAATGATTTTGAATCATGTTTATTAGCTTTTTGTGAAATATCTACCTTGGTGTCAATACGTGTGTTATGGTCATTATTAAGAGATGTATTAAATGATTTTGGAGAGGTTTCAAATGATTTTGGAGAGGTTTTAGGCTTTAAAAATGTTGATGTCGAGGTTTTAGGTGTCATTGGTTTCTTAGGGAAACCATTTTTTTTTCACAATTCAAGGCTAAAGAAATAGCCGAGCTAAGGGAATGCGGTTGAAACATATTCACCTCTAATCGAATTGTAGATTTTAGATCTGCTATGAACTTCTTTCTTTAATCCTTGGTGTGAACCTTCTTGATTACCTATATTTGTAACAAAGTTTACCAAAACTTGTCCACATAAGCTGATATATTTTCTCTGTCAAGCTGTCTGAATGTAGACCATCATTGTCAAGCCTTAGCCTTGTATTGTGAAGGTAGAAAATCTTTCTTGATAAGTTCCGAAATCTCTTCCAAGATTTTGGTTTGTGCTTGCTAGTTCTGATGATGTTCCACCATAATGCTGCATTGTCACCAAGTGATTGGTAGCACATTTGATTTTGTCCTTTTCAGATAATTTCTCCCCAGAAAAATAATTATCTAGCCAACTAAGCCAAGAAAGTATGGTGTGAGCATCCTTCTTGCCATCAAAATTCTGAAAAGTAAAAGCTTTGCCTAATCTTCTTTTCTTTTATAGACTCTTGAGCTCTAAGAGTAGCTTATATGGTTCTCTGAATTTGATCACCATTCGGAATTTAAAGATGTATCACTGACTCTCGAGCTATGACTCTTTTTGCAGGATAACCTATCTTCTAGATCCATCCTCAACTTCTTCTCAACAAGAATCTGATTTTGAAGTGATTGAAGATGTTCTTGAATGGTTGGAGGTTACAGAGGATTCATGAAAGAAAGAGACGTGGAAAGATAAAGCTTGCAAATTTTAAATGTAGAAGTGAAAATTTTGCTAAAATAATGACAATACTTAGCTTTCACCCACAATGTGGAAGAAGTCTGAAGCTTGTATGTCGAAAAAACAAATCATAGAAAGAATTTTGTTGATGTTGTATAATAAAAAAAAGCTATGATTCCGATAATCTTCAAAAGATCGAAAATATTTGTTACAAGAGGCTACTAAATAATATAAAGAAGTTCTTGTAGTTTTTTGCAATCCTGAAATTTCTAAATTTCCCTTTGGGTTGTGTCCCTTTTTTTATTTTTCTTTGAAACCCTAGAAAATCTTTGAAATTAAGCTTTTATAAGCTTATCAAGCTTTTTAAAGCTTTTAAGTAGAAGTTTTAATTAAAGCTATACTAAGCTTACTTTATCAAAAACTTCACGAAATGGCCACGAAACGGGTAGTCGACAGTTGCAGCCCCTGCGCACAGTAAAACACACCCACGCGTAGCGCGATTTGGAGAGAACCCGCAGTCCGCCGTCGCTTGAATTGTAGAGAGAGGAGAGAAGGAATTTAGCAATTACTCAATGCAATCGTAAAATAATTTAATTAAATTCCAAAAAGAATTTCTCCGTGTAAGCACTCATTCATTGTTGAAGAAGGAAAAGGCAAAAATTTGAACCCTTCAATATAGATTTTGTACTTGCTCTGAGCTTAGCAATTCTGAGAATGGGTCTTAATCTCCTCAATGAGCTCATTTCATCTATAGTGATGGAGAGGATTAGAATTGAAAGCTAGCTTTCTTCCTTGTCCTTGATCCATATCTTCATCCAATGGTGCACAAAATTCACATAACCATGCCTTCTTTTGCCCAAAGGTCTTCCACACCTTCTCTTCTTTACCTCTTGGATTTTTGAATGAACTCTCTCTTTGTCCAAAGTCTTTGTATCCTTGATGGAGCTTTTCTTTTCCCGTGCAAGTATTTTGAATTTGTTTGAAAAGCCTTCAAATTTGCTCCAAGCCAATAACCTTTGAGAAAAAATCAATTTATTGATTTTTCTTCAAGTCTCCATGACCCAAATTCAATACTTGAATTTGTCGTGCTCTAATACCACTTATTTTGAATTTGTTTGAAAAGCCTTCAAATTTGCTCCAAGCCAATAACCTTTGAGAAAAAATCAATTTATTGATTTTTCTTCAAGTCTCCATGACCCAAATTCAATACTTGAATTTGTCGTGCTCTAATACCACTGTTTACATGAGCTTTGGTACATGGAGATTTAAATATTCTATAAATTGGCAATAATGAAAAGACATCAAGGTTAAAGCATAGACTTGCATCAAATTGATATGAAAGAGCATAACATAGCATAAACAAGAGAGATAGAACAACATCACCATCAAGACAAGATTGGGTGCAATCTCCCCTCTCATGCGTGTAGCTCCACTTCCACGACATGAGTAATTTTGAGAATTGTATTCAATAAATAGCCCCAAGGAGCTAACAATAGTTGTGCGTACAAAATTAGGCTTGCTTTTTTCACTTTTTCAAAAATAGCTCAAACACTAGAGCTTGTTCACACACTAAGTGTAAATAATCAAAACTCTTCTATGTGCTAACAATATAGCAATGCCACACACAAGTGGGCATAAATAATATGTACAATCTTTTGGCACGTGGCCAACAAAATAATATGAGATAATAATATTTCGAGATGATATAGACAAGATCCTCCATGTGCGACACACGCATTGCTCATTACCTATCTTACAAACGTAAGCACATTAGTTGTTTCAATTAATTACCCTTCTCTACAATTAATCCCAATATGAAACGTTGATAGGCACAAACACAACATACACTTACCACTTGTTTCACTACGATGAGAGTATATTATACACATCATCTAGCATGGTGTGTATTGCTACTTGTTACACTTTCAATTAGCATGGCACATCAATTACATAAACCACTTGTTACGCTTTGACCATGTGCTAACTGTCTAGCATAATCCACTTGTTTCACTTGACCATAATATAGTTATCAAGCATGACACTACTTGTTACACCTTAACAACATACACTTGTCAAGCATGGTCTCAAGCTATCCCAATAACACTAGGTAACTAGTATTTAATGTGGAGTCACTCACAATACCAATTCACTAGGATGGCACACTAGCATCCTCGTACAACTAAAGGGTGGACATTATGTAACACCTATGAGTATCTTCATATTACTTCATTCACCCACGATACCAATTCACTAGGATGGCACACTAGCATCCCCGTACAACTAAAGGGTGGACGTTATGTAACACCTATGAGCAACTTCATATTACTTCATTCACCCACGATACCAATTCACTAGGATGGCACACTAGCGTCCCCATACAACTAAAGGATGGACACCTATGAGCATCTTCATACTAGTTCATTCTTGCTTTGGCACTCTTCATATTTTCTTTGCATTTGGGTTCACCATTTCTCCTCCTTTGCAGTTGGGTTCACCATGTACTGCTTGAATGCAACCATGGGTACATTCACCTTATAGAATTACATTACCTCAAATGGCGAAATCCCAATTCTCATATGATGAGTACTATTGTATGCAAATTTAGTCATATGCAACCACTCATCCCATGCATGTTGCATTTCATGACAATAGTGCCTCAAGTAAATTTCTAACCACTTCTTAACTCTCTATGTTTGATAATAGTTTCTAACCACTTCTTAACTCTCTATGTTTGATAATAGTTTCTAACCACTTCTTAACTCTCTATGTTTGACCATCTGTTTCAGGGTATTAGGCCATGCTTGGAGTTAACTTGGTGCCCATACTCTCAATAAGAATACTTCAAAATATTCCCATTTCACATCCCGATCACAATTTATTGAGGCAATCCATGCATCTTGAACACGCGTTCCATATTTCTTGGCAACCATAGATCTTATATATGCGACTTTTGTGGGAATGAAATGGGTTGCCTTTGTCACAATCACATAGATGCTGTCCCAACCCCTCCTCCTACAAGGAATCCACGTAATGAAATCCATAGCTATGTGTGTCCACTTGCCTTTAGAAATAGGTAATGCTTGAAGTAAACCACCGGGCTTATGAGTGGGATTCTTGTTGAGTTGACAAGGCATGCATTTAGCCCCACAAAAGCACATATATCTATCCAGATGCCATTCCAATGAAAGCTCTTCCTCACTTTGTCATATGTCTTCAATAGCTCTAAATGTCGTGCCCCCACCATTGAGGAAGAATGCATCTCTTCAAGGCAGCACCTTGTAAGATGTCACAAGACACACGGTGTCCTTCTAGTAGAGAACATTTTTGTACCCAAAGTTAGGAAAATATATTCACGTGACCCATGCTATAATTTCTCTAGCATGCAAGCAACACCTTTATCATTCATGTACTCCTCTTGTATATTCACAAACCAATCATGATGCACTCCTCTTGTCTAATCATGATGCACTTTGAAAATGGCCATAAGTGAACATGCCCACATTCTAAATAATGCATTGGCTACAACATTATTCCTTCCCCTTTGTGTATGTGATCTCAAAGTCATAGTTTTGTAGGGTTTCTAACCATCTCTTTTGCTTGGGTGTGGTCCGTTTAAAATCCTTAAGAAGATTGGTAGCGTAGCATACAAACTTGAGTTGCTGGAGAGCGCTCAAGTACATCCTATTTTTCATGTCTGTAGACTCTGAAAAACTAGACCATAATAAGGACAATGTAGTTACTCCTAATGTTCTGGTAGACCTTCTTGAACTACCGACTATTCCACAAGAACCTAAAAAGATTCTAGGACTCGGGGATGGGAACATGGGGCATACTGTTGTTGTTGGGATATATCAGAGCGTGTATGTGTGAACATTCTCTTTAAGTGTAAGTGTGCTTTAGAGTATTTGCGTGTGCACCACCACCTTTTATAGGCGGATAAGCTCGCATTTAATAAGAGCGCCATCAAACTTCGCACACCTTTTTCTCGTCTCTTCGTGCGCCGACTTGTCAGCAACCTTATTATTTTCAGTCATAAGTTACCACGTGGATTTGTTAAGCCTCAGGGCTTTAAATAAAGCCTTATATTAAGGCTTATCAAGCCTTATTTTTGAAAAAGTTGACAGTCCATGGCTCTTTGCCTTTGTGGAAGCTGATTACTCAGCCAGATGCATTGTTGGCTTACTCTTTGGCCCCCGCCCACCTGTGGACTTTCTTAGGAAATGGATGGAAGATACTTGGAGCCCCTTGGGGGTAGAAATCGATGCAGTCCAAGTACTACCCAAAGGATACTACCTCTTCCTGCTTAAAAATAGCGCTATGGCGATCAAAATTCTGGGGGCAGGTCAATGGATGTACAGAAATGCTCCTTTCTGTTTCTTCAGGTGGACTAAGGAGTTCTTTGCTAGTGGCCCCAAACCCTCTACATGTCCGGTATGGATTGAGCTCCCCGACTTACCCTATCATATGTATCAGTGGACTGACAAGATTGCAGGCTCTCTAGGAAAAGTATTAGGACATAGACCGAAAACCTTCATCAACCCCTCCTGGCACCCTCAAGTCCTGATGGAGATTGATCTTGACAAACCCCTTAAAGAGTCAATATCTATTAACTGTGGAGAGTACAGCATTGTGCAGAAAGTGCTCTATAAACACCTCCCGCATGCGTGCTTTCATTGTGGGATGAAAGGGCATGTCATTAAGGATTGCCCACTTAAAGCCCCCTCCAAGATAAAACCCCTGCAAAGAGATCTGGTACAGAATGAAAAGCTTCCTCCATCTGGAAATCCTCCTACTGAATTAGGGCGAAAAGAACCTCTGGCAAGCTCTCCCCCCATTATCTCTGGCTCCTCTTCCAACCAGTCTAACCCTATAGGAAGAGATTCACAAACAGGAAAAGGAGGGGGAGAAGGATTTACGCCGATCCCCAAAAGAAAAACCTTCAAGCAAAAGAAGTTTAACTTGGCCAACACCAAAGCCAACTTCTACACACTTCTAGATAAACCTGAACTCTCAGACGATGAAGAGGACCTGCTGGAAACAGTTCCAGGAACACAAATCGACCTCAAACGTCTGACGTCAGAGTTGGCTCAACTGGAAGATACCCATATCCTCGAAGTAGAAGAAACCACTATAGAGAAGGGGACAGAACAGAACCAAAGACAGCCTACTATGGCAGATAATGAAATGGACATTTCCAAAGAGCTCAAAAGAGCTCATGGCCAAGTGGAGGACTCTCCCATAGAAGTCAACAAGAGCAGGAGACAGAAGAAACCTAATCAAACACCCCCTCCATGAGGATTCTATCTTTGAATGTCAAAGGACTTACAGACGTCAATAAAGCCAAAAAAGTCAAGACTTGGCTAAAGCAACAAGGGAATTTCGATGCTCTGGTCTTAACGGAGGTTAAGGTTAGTGGAGATAACCTTCTGCAAAGACTTAATACTATTAGCAATAATCTCATGTGGATATACACAGTCCACCAACAGGGGTCGGGAGGAGTTGCCTGTGGTCTGCACCCAAGATGGGAGAATCAGATTAGAGATTTTCAAATAGATACTTTTGACCAATGGGTAGCATTTGAGCTTGAGGAGTTTGTGCTTATTGGAATGTATGCAAACTGCCCCCAAGCTATGAGGGCAAGAATGTGGCATTCGGTCATGCAAGAATATGATGAGCCTATAATTTTAATAGGTGATTTGAATATGGTTGAACTGGAGGAAGATAGGTACAAGAAGCTGGGTAAACTTATCTCAGGGGCAGAGAAATTGGCCTGGGACCAATGCAAAGAACATTTTAATCTAGTAGATATTGGTTCCCCTGGCCAATTCACATGGCAAAATTATGGCTCGGGAGAGCTTCTGAGGAAAGCTAGAATAGACAGATGTTATGTCAGCCAGGAAATAAGCAGGATGTATGTCAATGTGGAATGCAAAGCTATACTTGATACCTGTTTGTCAGATCACTACCCCATTAGAGCCTCTCTGGATAAAGAAGATAAAAAAAGAGGCTCCAAGTGGTTTCATACAGACCCTGCCCTATTTAAAATCCCCATGATACAAGAAGAAATTAAAAGGATATGGGGTCATTTCTTTAGTGTAGGCCTGTCTCCCGCTAAAGCTTGGACTCTAGCAGTAAAATCTACGCAATCTCTGCTCATAAGCACCAGGAAAGGGGTTAAAAAGATAAGGTTTGAGAAGAAAAGAGCCTGTATAGAAGAGATTAAAGAGCTTGAAGACAGGGTGGACAATGGAGATGATACAGCTCAGAGGAAGCTAAAGGACACGAGAGCCAAACTCCACAAGCTTGAAGACCAAGAACTGGAGGAAAGCTCCCTCTTCTTCAGGGAATGGTGGGCTGGGAAAGCAGATAGACCATCTAAAGAGATGTTCCAAATGCTCAAAGTAAAACATGCAGCGGACACAATCCCCCCCATGAAAGACAGCTCAGGCAATCTATTGCTAAAGGATGAAGACAATAAAGCCTGGATAGCACAGCATTTCCAAACGCTCCTCACAGAAACTACCACCCCGGATGAGGAACAAACGGGGGCCACTAAGGTTATTGAACAGAGCAGACGCAAAACTGTACCTGAGCAACAAGCCCATTGGCTGGACAAAGCAATCACAAGAGAGGAAATTGCCACAGCCATTGACATGCTCAAGGTCAAGAAATCGCACGGCAAAGATGGCCTCCCAGCGGAATTCTTCCAAACCTTCAAAGAATTTCTGATAGAGCCCCTTCTCAAAATCTGGAATGAAGCCCTCCTCTTCGAAGCCCTCCCCCAGACTGTCAATGCAGGTATCATTAAACTTATACACAAAAAAGAGGACAGGGACATTATAACCAACTGGAGGCCGATCACTCTCCTCAATAGCGCTTACAAGATCTTTGCCAAAGCTCTTGCTTTAAGGCTGAAAGATCATATGAATGATTGGATAAGACAGGAACAGAAGGGATTTATTAAAGGAAGGTTCATTCTGGACACTATAATCACGCTTTGGGAAACTATGGAATATGCAGAAGAATCAGAGCAGGATTACATTTTCTTTAAAATAGACTTTGACAAAGCCTATGATAGACTTAGATGGGACTATATGCTGGATGCTCTGAAACACATGGGTTGTGGCCCTAGATTCTGTAGCATGGTTAAAACCTTATTGGGCAATGCTTCTGCACAGGTTTGTGTCAATGGAGATTTGACACAAGCCTTCAAATTGTCAAGGTCCATTAGGCAAGGCTGCCCTCTGGCCCCCCTTCTGTATGCAATAGCGGCGGATGGACTCAATTGGCTTATCCATGACAGAATAAGCAAAGGTGATCTGAAAGGTATTTTACTTGGTAATGGAGAACAGGTGTGCACGGAAATGTTCGCAGATGACTCCAATGCTCTTGTGGAAAATGAAGAGAACAGCATAGACACCTTTTGGGAATGTCTGCAAACCTACTGCAAGGCCTCTGGCTCAGTGATCAACCACAACAAAACAGGGATCAGAACCAGCATTCAGCCCCCGCCTAACTGGCTCCTACAAGAAGGATGCAAGGTTATCCAGGATGGTGAAATTATTAGGATTCTTGGAATACCTATGGGATTCAGAGTGTCTCTAAGGAAAAGATGGCAATGGGTCATGCAAAAACTTGAAGTCAAGCTAAAAAAATGGCAAAATAGACAACTGAATATGGCAGCCAGGAAAATGGTGCTTAACCACTGCATCATTCCAATTGCAATCTACTTCTTGAGCTGTTGGAGACCTCCTGAAGAAGATGTGAAGATGTTCTTGTCCCTTTGCAGGAACTTTCTCTGGGGAGGAGACCCGTGGGTAAAGAAAGTGGCCAAAGTGAAATGGGAAATCTGCTGCCTCCCCACTGAGCTTGGAGGATTGGGAATTCTAGACATAGTAGAATTAGCTGACAGACTGGCAGCCAAATGGATTCTGAGAGGATTAATGCACCAGGACAAGAGTTGGGCGTGGCTTCTCAACAGGAAAAATCACATGTTTACTCTTAGAGGCCAACATAGATGGAAAAACCTCCCCCATCTAACCATTATTGGAAGCAAACACGGGATAAACCCAAAAGGATCGGAACTGGTGGTTTCGATATGGAAGGCCTGGGGGAAGGTGAAAGGGCAGTTGGAGTTAGCCACGGCCCTCAAAGATTTGCTGGGTCTGCATCCTCTCGACTCCATATGGTGGCCTACCCTTGATCTGCCACCAACGGATACTCAAGATTTGGAAGAGGCTCTGAAGCTGCACAACATGGGCATTAAGATATGGGCAGACCTGTGGGACAGAGAAAAGAAAACATGGCTAGCAAGAGCGGATCTCATAGCTAAACACAACCTCTCAGACTCACAGCTGGACACTGTTGGGAGAAGACTGATGCTATGGCAGAGGGAAGACTGGTGGCTAATGACAATAGAGGTCCCCCCCAAGTTGAATGCCTTCCAGTGGAAATCCCAAAGGTACATCTGGCCTATCCCTCCCATAGTCTCCTCCCCTCCTGTCCATCGGTTTCTTAACCAAAGATGGAATATCCTCAAAGACAGAAGACAATGGTATTTTCTCTTTAAGTCCTTATGGGGGAAACATGTGGAACCTAAGAAAGCCTGCCTAGCTTGGCTTATCATGTACAGAGCCATCTGGACTCAGAAAAAGGCTCTTGCTATCGGGAAGGGCAATGGTACTTGCAGCAGATGCAACAAAGAAGAAGATGATGTCCACATATTTCTTTTGTGCCCTGCCATAGAGCTAATGGTTAAGAAACTTAATGAATATGTGGCTAGTTGGGGGCAAACATCACTGTCATGGAAACATCTGCTCATTGGTGATTCAATAGGATGCTCTACGGAGCTGTGGACTGTAATTAGAACAGAGATTCTCTGGTTCTTTTGGCTTGAAAGACTAGCGGCCTTATACAATGGCAGTACTCGGAATACTAACACCCTCAAAAGTCAGCTCACCTCCGCTGGAGAGAGATTCTACCTGAAGAAGCTCACTGCCATTGAGACCAAAATTTCAAGAGCTAAAGTCCAGATTGAAAGGTCGGCCATGAACATTCAGGCGAAGTTGAAGCTACTACAGCTACAAGAAAAGAGAGAGCAACTCGTCAAGATTGATCTCTCCTATGTTCTAAAGCTCCAGTACCTATAGGAAGCCATCTTGTAACTCAGTACTTTGGTAATCTGTAATCCCCCATGAATCCCGGTATGTAACCTATAGGAAGCCATCTTGTAACACAGTACTTTGGTAATCTGTAATCCCCCATGATTCCAAGTATCAGGAGCTTGGCCATAGCTAATTCTCCGTCTCTTGTAACCTGTATTGTCTTTTTTCAGTAATGAAAATGCCTTTTATTGAAAAAAAGTTGACAGTCGTCTCTGCTCGACGCCGCCCTACGTGATGCCATATGTGCAAGCTCATCATCGTCGCCTCTGCTGACCACCTGCCTACAAAATCTCCACGACAACATCAAAATTCGGGCTTTTCCATAATGTGGTAAAACTCATCAAATAAAAGCTGTTGTGTTAACAAAAAGTTCGGGGGTTTTTCCAAAATTAAGGCAAAATCATCTAATTGAAGCCCCTCCAAGTAGGGAAAAAAAAAGGGGGAAAAAAAGAGAGCGGACATTTTTAATTATCAACAAAATCAGCAAATTTGATTTAAAAAATTTAAGCTCGTGCACTTTATAAAAATTGGGGGTTTCTCTAGTATCCGAGAAATTGACCTCATTGAAGAAAGAAATATTAGGGCTTTTGTAAAAATCAGCCCTTTGCATCGACATTGAAGCCCCTGCAACAATAGCATTATGTCTCTCAGCATTATGGCTCTATCAACCACTATTGCAATCGACAGATTCTCTGTGCTAGTTTTCCTACCTGGCAAACCAAGATGCAACTTCTCTTGACGAGAGAGGGTGTCGAAGCATAATCTCTGGAGATGATGAATACCTAGGAGCCAACGAGCTAGAAATGTAGAAGTTGTGGCGACAATGCAACAAGAGAGCTATTGCACTAATCAGCCTCAATTTGGCAAACACTCTTGTTCATCACATAGACTGCACACAAATCCCCAAGCAAATTTGGGACAAATTGGAGACTCTTTTTAGTAACAAAATTACTAATTTTAAGATTTTCTTAAAGTTGAAGTCCTATGATTTGAAAAGGGGATGACTTAAAAGCGAGCACCATTGAGCGAGCAGATTTTTTTATATAATGGTTTGGGTCTGTAAGCATGATTGAGTGAGCATATTTGAGTTTTGTAATTGATTACACTCTTTCATGGAGTGCCTAGAGAAGACAATACCAATAGAAGTATTAAGCAACATTCCAAAGTTAATAGTGAGTTCAGCAAATTAATTCACAAACCATGTACCACTTTTTGCTCATCAATGTATGGCATAACATAAAATTAAATGAAGTTATAAAATGTAATAATATTGACAATACCTTCACAAATAAGCAATGTTTAATATCGTAAATCTACTTAAAGCATAGCAAATGTCCACAATAGCAAAACTGAGATAATGTCCATAATGTTTGAAGTTGTAATAGTAAAAGGAGATTCTTAGTCTCATAATAAACTGTCACGTAGGCTGTAATGCTTGTGACCGACGGCAGACCGGATGGCCATATCCGGGGTTCAGTGGGAGAGGACGCCCATGCGGAGTCATGGGCGGCCAGGCTAGTGTGGACGGCAGGCCACACACTATATAGCCTGGGGAATGAGGGGCAATCCTCATTCTTCCTCTATGGCTGGGTGGTGAGCCAGAGGCCGTCCCCTCTTGTGGTAATGCCCGTAGCGGCGTTACGGGAATGTAACATTGGTATCAGAGCATGGTTCGATGGGATTGTCAGAGCCCGCGCGTGACCGGGGGACCGGAGCCCACTCGATGGTTTTCGACCATTCGTCTCCTTATCCTTATCTCGAATGGAGGGTGAGGAGGGAGGCAGCCATGGAAGAATGGAGGGGAAGAACTCTCTCTCTCTCTCTCTCCCCGTCACACACAGCAAGTAATGGAGGTAAGCGAAATTCGTTTTGTTTTGTCTCTCTGCGTTGAAATTGTGAATCGTTTCGTAGGAGAGAATCCCCTATCTGTATGCTGTGTGTGGGAGTGGGGGGGCGAGAGCCCACTACTGTGCGTGGGGGCGAAGAGCAGCCACGCTTTGAGACGAAGCTGAATGGTTGCGTGGCCAACCTTAGGCGGCCGCGTGCGTTGAGAGGCGAAGACCACAGTTAATGTGGGAGGGGCGAAGAGCAGCCCCAGCGAACACTAGCCCCACCAGCCTGGGGGGGCGAAAACTTGTCAAGATTTCCCTCCAACGAACACTAGTCCCCAGCGTAGAACCCAGGAGCTGCTGTGCTGAATGTTGACCAGTGTGGGGGGGGCGAACGCAGCCCAACGGAAGACACGACTTGCTCCCTCGACTGTGAATACCGGCTACGGCGGGCGTGTGGAGGAGGATGGCTTGGCCTAAGCCACGAGCCAGCCAGGCGGTGGCCGGCCTAGGCGGTCAGGCCAGCCAGGGGCGGCCAGCCTTAGGCGGCCAGCGGGCGGCCAGCCCAGCGGCGGCCGGGCGGCCATGCCAGCGGGGCGGCCGGACACCCCCCACGGGCGGGCGAGCGGCCACGCCCAAGTGGCGAGGCGGCCCGTTATTTTTTTTAAAAAAATCACATTGGCGGTCAGCGGGCGGCCAGGCGGCCACCAACGAGCCGACCAGCGCACGAGAAAATATATATATATATATATATATATATATATTTATATATATAATAATTGTTCATTTTTTAAATTAAAAATGAAACGGGCGGCCAGCCCAGCAGGCGGCAAACCAGCGGCGGCGGGTCCTAAGAACACTCCCCACGGGCGGGCGGCCACGCCCGAAGCGGTGAAGGCCGGCCCAGCCCGTTATTATTTTATTTTATTTCATTTTTTTGAAAAAAAACAAAAAACAAAACAAAACACAAAACAACGGCACACCCCACGAAACAAATCCATACGACCGTCGTGTCGTGTGGTCGTAGTGCCTGTTTTCCACGAGAGAGACCCACCGCATACGGCCGTAGCGCCGCGTGCTAAGAAAGAGACAAATCCCACGGCCGTAGTGCCGAGTCCTTCGAGAGAAAGCCGTTCTATGGCCGTTGTGCCTAGTGAACACGTCTATGGCCGTAACGCCTCGAAAGTAGCACATGTGGTGATTACACATTTGGTTCAGAACCTAAATTTAAGCTGAGCATAGACTTAGTGTTGACCATCAAAGTCACGTAGTTTGGCTAGTGTAAATCTAAAACTGAGGTGTGTTTTACTTGGGCTAAGAGGACCGGCAATGGCGTCGGTTGTGCCCAAATTAGACGAAGTGCTTATCACGAGAAATCTAGGTAAGCATAATTGAGCGGTAGTGCTCATAACCCTTCACAATCTTTTAACAGATGCTAGAAGATTGTGATAAACTTTGGCAATCAGAACCATGTACAAGCGTAGTCTTGATGTGGTTATGGCTTGTGTCCATGAAAGTTGCTTACTGTTTGTAGCAACAAAAAACTTTGGCCCGTACAGCAAGCTGGCCCTTGTTAAAAGTAACAAAAAAGTGTCACTACTTGGGCCTCGAGATTAGTGACTAGTTTGATTTAGTCACGTACATTGCTTGGTAAAAGTAATCCCTAAGGTGTGTATTACTTGGGATAAAGGGGCTAGCAGTGTTGCTAGCAGTACTCAATTTGGTTTATCTAGGAGTACTAATCTGAGGGATTAGCATACGCATAGATAATAATACCAGATTTAGGATTGATTTGTAGAAATCAAAGGTAAATCTGAAGGGGTATAGTCTTGAGATGTAATGCTCAATGCCCTTATAGAAGTTGATCAGAACTGTTCTTAAACTTACTAGCATGGTTTTCTCTTCTTTTTATTGCCATGCGTCGACATCCCACTGCTCGAGAGTTTGTGGTGATCTTTCGAAGGGGGAAAGAGCCTTTTTATATGTCACATCAATTGGTTTGGTGGTAATTTGATGGTATGGGACATCAAGTTCTCACGGAATCGATTGTAGTCTTGGTGGAATGGGACGCCAAGGCTTGTGCATGTAATTGACTCTTTGGCAGGTCTGTATGTACACTTGTCTGTAGTGATAAAGTGTGCAAGATAAAATTTGAACTTTGACAATTACAAATATAGCCATGAGTTGGGATAAAACCCAGTTACAGAGTTTGGAGAAGCTCTAGGTAGCAAGACCATGATGGTGTACTAGTGCTAACAGAGTAATTTAGTTCCGGAGTGATCTAAATCTAGAGGTTAGCAGTAAGACTAGTTTGGTTGGACAGTTTCATGCATGGGGGACGCCCTATAGCATTTTGCAAGCGTAGTCTTGCCTATGTTCAACATAAGTGTGCGATTGTGAGCACATGTTAGTTGCTACCATATGAATTTGGAAAATATATTACTTTCCTACATAAGCAATTGTAATATTGCATGACAGGCTATTTTGCTTACAAAGTTCATGTGCGTGTAAACCCTATAAGTTGTATGACCCCTTGGGAATGAGTGGAGCATTCCATGGATTTAATAAGGTTTTACATGGCAATAGTGAGTAGTATCTCACTCCAGATGAGCCTGATTGTTGTTAGTATCGGATCCGACATATGTAGTGTACATAAACTCGGGCTGAGTTAGGATAGAAGGCTAAGCCGGAGAGCTTAGTGGTAAATCCTACTGTATCTGGTGAGTTTTGACTTAACCGGAGTGTTAAGAAGTAAACTCAAAGTCTGGGGCTGAACTGGAGTGTTCGGAGGCAGACATATCTTTTGTTAAATCGGAGAATTTAGCAAAAGATGAGCTTAGGGTGAACCATGGTACCCAGGAAAAAAGCTCTTCACACTAAAATAGTGCACAATTATTTTAGGGTGATAAAAATCCATCTCGCAGGAATGTTTTACAACTTTCCATAGATGATAGATGAAGACCATGTACTTTACGGAGTTAAAGTACATAGGTGGTGACTTCGGCGCCACATTTTTTGTAGGAAGTCACCAGTGGTGTGGTTAGGTCAGCCGAGACTCCACAAGACCTATGCACTAGTTTTTAAGTTGACCTCTATGATAAGGACGTCCAAAAATTTGTGTTGTAATACCAGATATTGTACTGCAATGTGCAATGGAGGGGTCAATTTGGGTAGTCACTTCTTAGCAACAAGTGACTTAAGCATCTTGTTATAGATGGTTGTATATGGTACTCCCACTCGTTTTACGCCATTGGGTACGGAGTTACTCACAGACTAGTATGGAGCTACTAGTGTGATGATAGTGGGTACGTAGTTACTCACTACTAATACATAACTGCTAATACATAAGATCCTCGAGTGAAAGACTAGTATGGAGCTACTAGTGTGATGATAGTGGGTACGTAGTTACTCACTACTAATACATAACTGCTAATAACATTAAGATCCTCGAGTGAAAGATACTCTAGATCAACATTTTAAATTACCGAACCACAATCCATGAGTATCGAGGTACTCATAAATATGTTGATGTTGCTCAAATCGAGGGACCGATTTGTTCCATGGTATGGAATAAGCAAGAAAGTGGAGTAACTTAAAAGTTACACATCACTAGTCCTAGTGAGTTGTCAAGGTCATCCGTAGTTTGATGATCCCCTCTACCTATCAGATAACATTCAATTTTGCAAGCCCTGGCATTTAATCCGTAGTGATTATGAGTTGGGTGTTATGAAGTTCTTACAAGAGTACTCGTTTATTTGCTAGTCATTGGTTATAGCTTGGTAGAGATTGCCACCTGTGATGGGTAGGTAGCTTTGCCGCTATAATGAGGAGGCAGCAAATGATGTTCTCATAGTGATACTTCATACCAACACCAAACAGGGATAGGATGAAATTCCTAAGTTCATCATCACGAAGTACTGTGATGTTTGCATTTATATTGAATGTATGATGTAATGAGACAATGAGCTTGTGTAATTACCATCAATTATCTAGCAACCTATGGCTTCGCAGCAAGCTCAGTCATTATCTGTGGATTGATAATGTAGTTATTAGTAGTTTGGAATTTTTCTTGATAGATGGTACAACCCACCCAAATGATTCATAAGTGTGTAATCGCTTATGAAGGGTAATAATATGCAACAATGAAGCACTTTGTTACAAGTGTGAAACCACTGATCTATTGCAAAGCAATTTATCAATAGTACCACCATATGTGCGTAGACACTATATCACATCTTCGTTGCAAGATAATTAGTTTCTTGGAAGGACTCAAGAATATAACATATGATATTAAACATGGTCTAGATTTGTTCTTGGACCTATGACACTAGCGCGTAGTTCGTTAAGAGTACAGTTTTTGAGGACAAAAACCTTTCTTGAGAAAAGGAGAGATATCCTCAAATATCACATAAACTCGAATAGTTGTGTGAGTCCAGACAATACTTAAAGGGATGTGTCTGGTAATAGCAACAAGGAGTTGTAAGTGATTGGATGTAACTCCAGACACCCGTAGTGGTGCAAGAATCTTTATCAAACATCTCCACATACTATATGGTCTACCTGCATATATAGTATGGCATAAAGATAGGAAGTTTGATTGTTATAGTTGAAGGAAAATCTTCAAAACTTACATTTACTCTGAGTTGGAGTGGAGTTTAACCATCCGTAGATTGATGGTAGTTAGAAACTCAACAAGATTCTAGTACATATGCTTGTGCAAAGATGTTACTCTGAGAGGAAGTATCTCTCAACTGTGGAACTAATCCTTATGATGCATGATTAGATTGGCCGTAGAGCTTTCCAAGGAGAAGTTTTAACAAGTTGGTGAAGCAACATGGTAGCGTAGTCTACAAATATCTAGTAGCATAGTCTAAGAACTTGCGCTACTAGAGTGCTCTCTAGCACATTAGCATCTGTGCTAATGACATGATGCAAAATCAAGGCATGAAATTTGCCTTGGGGTTTTGGTTGAAATACCAAATCATGGCTTGTGTGAGCATGATCCTATCTTTACAGAGGTCTGGCGCGCAGTACGCGTACGCACTTTGTCACAGCCTCGCCCACCTTCCTCGCCGACACGTAATGCTAGTCCGGAGAGACTGGCCGTAGGTGCGGCGGATAGCGAAGCGAGAGTTAGTCCGGAAAGGCTAGCCAAGTCTTCGGGGTATAGTTTTAATAGTCCAAGTGCGGGTCATACTGGGATTCAGAAGACCTATGTACTAATAAAAAGACAGTTTTATTGGCCTCGTTTGTTTAAGAACGTCCACACTTATGTGCTGAAATGCAGTAAGTGCCAAGTCAATAAACATGAACGTCTTAAGGTTACAGGACTACTCCGTCCACTGGAGATTCCTCAAGGGAAATGGGAAAGCATTTCCATGGATTTCATTACCGGTTTACCCAAGACGAGTCGAGGGAATGACTCGGTGTGGGTAGTAGTGGACAACTAAACTGGCAAAGTTTATTACCACGAAGAAAACTGTAAAAACGCCAGAGTTAGCAAAACTCTTTATTGAACATCTCTACAAGCTATATGGCCTGCCCACAGATATAGTGTCGGATAGAGATAAAAAGTTCAACCGTCATTTTTGGAGGGAAATCTTCAAAAAGTTGGATACTACTCTGAGTATGAGTATGGTAGATCATCCGGAGTCTGATGGTCAAACTGAAAAAGTTAACCAAATACTCGAGGATATGTTGCGTTCTTATGTAAGTAAGAAGCAATCAAATTGGGAAGAATATTTGCCCATATTGGAGTTTGCTTATAACAACTCCAAGCATTCAGCGACGACTGGATTTACACCATTCATGTTAATGTATGGATTCCAGCCGAGATCTCCAATGGCTGTAGGCCTAGAAAAGGAGAAGATTCAATTTGTCAAGGAGTTCCTTGATAAATGAATGATATGCTCAAAGCTGTACGCGAGAGAATCCGTAGCGCACAGAATCGCGCTAACACATTTGCCGATAAAGGACGCAGACAAGTGACCTTTGTAGAAGGTGACTTTGTATTTTTAAAAGGTTCCTGCGTAGTCAGCAACCATGCAAACGGGAAAGTGTGATAAACTGTCTCCTAGATATTGCGGTCCTTTCAAGGTCCTTAAGAAGATTGGGGATGTAGCCTACAAACTTGAGTTACCGGAGAGTTCTCAAGTTCATCCTGTCTTCCATGATAGTAAACTGAAGAAATCAGTTCACGGGTTAGAGAACGTAGTTTCTCTAGATATTTTGGTGGAATTGATCACTCCACCAAAGATACCACATGAACCGGAAAGGATTCTTTGGTATCGAGACAGACAAACCCGACATAAAGTGTACCAGGAGGTACTTGTTAAATGGACAGATAGGGATGAGGAAGTGGCAACCTGGGAACGCCGTAGTGCAATTTCCAAAAGGTTTCCCCAGTTTGTTTTCGAAGACGAAAACTCTTCTTAAGGGGGGGTACTATCACGTAGGCTATAATGCCTGTGACCGACGGCAGACCGGGCGGATGGCCATATCCGGGGTTCAGTGGGAGAGGACGCCCATGCGGAGTCATGGGCGGCCAGGCTAGTGTGGACGGCAGGCCACACACTATATAGCCTGGGGAATGAGGGGCAATCCTCATTCTTCCTCTATGGTTGGGTGGTGAGCCAGAGGCCGTCCCCTCTTGTGGTAATGCCCGTAGCGGCGTTACGGGAATGTAACATAAACAAAGGCAAGAAACCTAGAGTGATCATAACAAATGTCTACAATAGTGAAACTGAGATAATGACACTAATGTTCGAAGCTCTAAGTATAAGAGGAGCTTCTGAATCTAAATAAACAAACACAAGAATCAAAACATGGAATGATGTTCCAAACAAGAAGACATCAATGGTATTCTAGGTTGTTTGACTTTGTTCTAAATCTGCAAAAGAAATATGTATGTTAGGTAGAGGAAATTATATTTCAATGCACATTAGTGTGGGAATAACTTTACTCAAGCTTGGAAATACTTATGACCTTAACAGAGTAGGGTTCTAGTAGGCGCTCGTAAATGCGCTAATTCTTCTCTAACAATATCACATTGCGATTCATATATGCCCACCTTTGTAGCCTCCTCCATTGTGTATAGGTATGCAAAGAAGCCAACATCAGAGAGACAAAAGTCGACAAATTTAAAGGCATGGGTATATAGATTATCATCAACCCTATTCCAAGATGGAATCTTATTTATGGAACAACCCTCTACAACAATGTCAAATGGAGAGTCACCAAATATTAGCTCAACATAATGATCCACCATCTTCCCTTTCACCTTGCATGTAGTACAAATTATATTCTACGCTTCCATAATTCCACTCATGATGGTGGAGGGTTGCTTCCAATTCTAAACATCCAAAGAAAGATCTACAATGCTTGTATTAAAGGCAAATATAATTCCTGTCATAATTTTAAATGTTAGCATGGCTAGGTCAAGTAGGGATCTTCATTGTGATATGTATGGAGAGTCAACTCACCTTTTGGCTCCAAAATGTCTATTGGTGGATCTCCAACGTTCTTAGTTTCCTATCCACCAATGCTACTACTCCGTGCTTGTGTTACTTGCCTCTTGCTTGCCTGCAAGACCCTATTCTACAAGTTGTCTTCCTAGGTTCACAAGTGGCGTGAGTAATGTGGTTGTGTCGATACAGTAGACTAGGCATGGGATGTAATGGGAGTATTCTAAACATACAACACAAATGCAAAACACATGTTACATCATGTAATTATATTATATGTTGTCTTCCTAGGTTCACAAGTGGCGTGAGTAATGTGGCTGTGTCGATACAGTAGACTAGGCATGGGATGTAATGGGAGTATTCTAAACATACGACACAAATGCAAAACACATGTTACATCATGTAATTATAACACATGAAAGACAATAGGCATGGGATGTAATGGGAGTATTTTAAACATACGACACAAATGCAAAACACATGTGACATCATGTAATTATAACACATGTAATTATATTATAACACATGAAAGACAAATGATTCTCACTTACCTCCTTTGTAATCTCAGGCTATGCTCATAGAAGTAATACAGACTTATGTTGTTGATATAGATCTATCTCTTCATCGGGTGCTATATTTTTTTCCATGTCCAACCACCTGTTGAGATATCGAGCTCATCTAGTGAGGCGGTGGACACTGATGACCCGCCTAGGGGATAGGCCCCACACTTACACCACTGGCATGGTTGGTGAGATCATGGGTGATATGCGGCCAGTGGGATGACAGGCTGTGTGACAGCCATTCTAGAGACTGGCATAGTTATAGCGCCAGCTCATTTAGTTGGGTTCACACTATAGAGAACCCTATTATGTATTTGGTTGAGTACCTTTTCATATTGTGTGTACTCTTATCTTTGTATATGGTGTGTTGAGTGTTGTGTGAAGAAGAAGAAGATTTTCAGCCTCTCACCTTGTGTATTCTCTTTTAGGGTTTTGTGAGTGTGTGCGTGCTTGCAAGAGCTCAAGCTCTCTTCTCCCATGCATCTTTTCATAATATCGGAGCCTGGTTCATGCTAAGGGCTAAGCTACAAGCATAGGAAGCGGTACGAGGGTAAGAGCTTCATCTACTCTTCCCTATTTGTGTTGGCAACTACACCCTTGTCTCGGGAGCTCTACAGGAGGCACCGGCAAATGATCTCTAATTGAGGAGCTTTCTTCACAAGAGTAAATATATAGGGCAACTATATTGTTAGGACATTATTTTTTGGGTGAAGACCAACAGTCTTCAACAAAACAAAAATAGTTCAGAGCAACAGGCCTTCTACACAAGTTCAGGAGGAAGATGATGAGGTAGAGGAGGCCGTGGACGCATCCAAGGAGGTAGCCAAACAGGTAATTAGAATTATGGCCAGAGCAGTAACAACAACAGTCCCAGAATTCACAACAACAACAACACGCAGGTGGAATAGGCCAATTCAGAGGAGGCAAGGGGAGTCAAAGAGGTTGTGGAAATTGGCAAAGGCAATATAATGATACACGTGGATGCTTTTATTGTGGTAAGCCTGGACATGGAAGTATTCCAAACTATGCAGTCTGCCACTTTGTGAGGTCCACGACAATAGAAACACTTAAGTGTTCGATTAACTGCTTCCTGAGTAGTTTCTACCCTTTGGACTGTTTCTGTTTGGTGCATTAGAGATGGAGCTTTTGAGTCAATTTTTGATGAATTAGGATATTGAGTAGTGTCATGACCAAAGGTTTTACAATTTATGCAGTATAAAAAAACAGGTGCCTTGTATGCACAATGGGGATTGGGATGGTTGTAGTGATTGCACTGAACACAAGGCATTTCACTCCTCACTTGTAGAGGCATTAAGGATGTGTTGTGAAGGATCTCATCCTCTCTGAGATGTCAATTGAAAGCTTTTAAGCAAGGCTGCACAAAATTCAAGGAATGACAATTCTAAGATCAATCTTTCTTTTGCCATTGCTTCACTGGATTTAGATGAGGAACATCTCGTAGCATGATCATCTTCCATCATGTTGTCATCTAAACGTATTGCTTCTTTATAACATTGATCAAATGTATCTAGATTGGATACAATGAGCAAGTTGTGTAAGCTTTTTTTCTTTGAGCCCATCATGAAACATATCTTCAATTGAGAATTGTTCAATTTCTCCCATGACTCACATTGTGAGTCCAAGAGTTTTATCCGAAGGATAAAGTCTCTAATGGTTTCTTTTGGTTTACACTCAATTGAATAGAATTCTTTTGGTTTACACTCAATTGAATAGAATTCTTTTGCTGCACTCCACTGATCACCTTGTCTTGAAAAGCCATGAATAAAGACTGTTTTCAAGGTTCTGAAGTTTGTGTTGATCGTCGGCATCAATGTGATGAACCATCGACTAGCCTTTCCCACTAAGCATAGGTTCAATGCATGTACCTTGGTGGGGCACTTTGGATTTCCAAAGGCTTCACATCTCTATTCAAATATTTGAATGAATTGAACAAGATCAGTTGTTCCGTCGTATTTGCCCATGTTTTTGGAGATCTGTATGGCCGTATTTTTGTATAAGTCACTGAGGCCGTGTGTCAGTGCTGAGGTGGGTAGGGACTTAGTCCTTGGCAACCCCCCTTCCTAGACTAGTCAATATGTCCAAGGTGTGGGCATTCAGGGGTTGGAAAGGGTTGGTACTTATAGAATTTGTGGAAATGTTAGGTAAAGGACCAAAGCCCGCCGATGGGATTGAAGTGACAGGGGATGCAAAACCCAATGACACTCTTATTGTAGGCATGGCGGATGGTATTGGGAGATGCATTTGCGGCATGGATCTCAATGGCTCGAAGATGTTAGCCATTGGGTTCAATGAGAGTATCGGCCCATGTAGTCCCTCTATCGATGCCATGTCTGACGCTGTCAATTGCTCTTAATGAGAAAGCACTCGTTTTTTTTTAAGATTTTCTCACAGCCCGTTTTATAGCCTCAAGAGACCTGGCGTACTCTTCGTTAGGTCAAACGAGTGTCCGTTTGTCCTAATTAGCTTAGGCACTACACGCACATGAATGAGCTCTTAGAGATATTTTTCCAGAAAAGGTGCATGCTAGTAGCTTTCCACATGGAAGAGGAGGTCCTAAAACCTATTTTCCATCACTATCTAAAGATTATACGAATTTTTTTCCTCTTTCGCATCCCGTTTCTGAAGGTGTTCCAAAAGGAATTTGGAAAAACTCTATATGAAAGAGTTGTAGTATTTTTGGAGTACTACAACTTTGTCTCTCTGAGTCATTCGTGATGTTATCGTTTAGACTCTCAAAAAGTAACCCAAATATGGTTCGCAATCGTTTTTGTGTTGTTTGCGATTTTTAGTACTTTTCGAGCTGTTGTTTGCCTCAATTTTCGGGTTAAATTTTGAGGCTTCTGGTCAGAGGCCAAAACAATCGATCTTTCCTTCAGACGGTCAAAACCAAATTCGATGAGCATTAGAGCACCTTCATCGGATTCACGGTTTAGGAGATATAGGCCTTCGAACAGGGGTGTTTTCCAGAGGCTTAAGGCATAAGCTTAGGCCATGAAGCACTTAGGCCGTGAACTGTGAGACACGTGTCACGCGGAATTTTTTTTTGGCGCGGACTCCTAAGTCATGAACCCTTAAGGCGTAGTGTAAAAATGGTTTACATGTGAATCGTTTTTTTTTAAAGTCTAGTGGGAAATTTGAATTTCCTTGTTTGGGGGAGATTTTCTTTGAATTTTAAATTAAAGAGATATGGGAATTATCCCAAAAAGGCAAGTGAATAAAAAAAAATCAACCTTTTTATGACACCACGTACACCCTTCATAAATGACCCCCAAAATGAATAATTTGACAACTCATGGGCATCTACTCATTGAATGCTCATTACCCTAATGAGTTATGTAAAAAAAGTGATTAAAAATTAATCAAGTATTAATCTTTTCACTAATCTTTTTCTCTTTTAGACTAATCAAGGGCTCTAATTAACCCCTAATCATTAATTAATTCACACAATTGAGCACATCATTGGATAGAGCAAGGAATTTCTAAGCTATGTGCATCAACTAATGTGTAAATTAATATATAATTAGAGATTAATCAAAATTTTAATTTTGGTCTTTTCTTTGAAGGCAAAATTAAGCAAAAGAGAGTCAAATTCCTCCAATTGATGAAGAAATTGATGTAAGTAGGTGTTTTGATGCATCTAGATGCTCTCAAAACACTAACTTCAACTACTTACATGATCAATTTGGATCCCAAATACTACATTTTTTAATTTTTTTATCTCTTGAAGTGGATTAATCACCCTTAATGACAAACCAGTCAATTAAGAGAAATTAGTCATTTTCAAGAGTTTTTTAATGTTTTTGAGAAATTTTTTCAATGATTAAGCTACTCATAATGGTTGCTAACACTTTATTGCATACAATTCCAACAAAAAACATACAAATTAAGCTAAAATTAATGATTCTAGTTCTATGTTTAACTCTAAAAGAGCTAACATTCACTAAAAATTGCATTATTTGATGCAATGGATGCAAACTAAACCTAATACACTCTATGTGTAGGTCCTAAGAACATTAAAAACCATATTAACAACAACAAAAATAATAAATTAAGCTAAAAATTAAGCAAAAACATTCTTTTCAAAACAAAACAAAATAAAAAGAGCTATTTTACAACAAATTACACATAAATCACCATCAATTCCACATCTTTTTCATGGGAAACCATTAATCAAGATAATGGGAAATGGGTAATGCGTAGATTAAAGAAAAAACGATGCACAAATCCAAGGCATGGCTCCCCGGCAGCAGCGGCACCAAAAATGTTATGGCTCACCCTAACCCCCCTTGAAACACATCCAACCAGAGATTACCTGGTGAACTGCAACTCATGAAGATCTTTCCAATGGCCGAGCTCGTAACCCTTGAAGTCTCCCTCCTTGACAAGCAATTCTATCGTGTCTCTACGAGCAGTGTCGCACCACTGTGTTGCACTACGTATACTCGTCCCTCCTCTCACCTCACATAACTCACACACACTCACTAGCATGCATTAGAGAGAGATATTAGCAAGATCAAGACTCTATTACACAATGGGAGAGTCTCCTTGTATTATGAGAGAAATTCACTTAAGTGTTCACACTCACTTAAACTGTGGGCTGACCGGGCACTTTAGGCTCATAAGAGGCCTAATGCTATTACAATGACTACTCTCATAATATATCCATGAAGTACACCACTTGGGACTTCCTACATGCTACCATATGCTTTTGAAGCGAAAATCACCCCATAAATACTTTGTCACACCATAACAAGCGCCCGTCCAAGTTGTAGATTTGGATACCATTGCTTGATGTAAGATAATGGTGGTAGCGTAGCTCTTATTAACCCTAGGCATGGGTTAACAATGTGGCACCAGGATGAAATGATGAAGAGGCACCATGACCAGCACTCACATTTTGATTACCACTAGAAGTAGTTGTCTGGCGAGTACCTCTCTTCGCCACCACAAGCCAAGGTCTATCATTTGTATCTGCCAAAACTTGTTTACCTTTATCTACCACTTGCTCACTTTGTTTTGGTACTTGTTTTCCCTTCTCTACAGATGGCAACACAGGAGCTAATGTATCCTTATGAGTTGGACCCTAGGACACATTCGGTTGTGGCTGAGCATTCACATCCTCTGGACACTCTGAAATGAAGTGACCCATCTCCCTACAATGGAAGCAATGGCTTGCAAATGATCCCTACTTTAATTCGAAATACAGCGGGTCAAATCCATCCATGCATAACCTCAATTGTCAAGGTCAGGGCTTCCTAGTATCCCACAGCATGCAAACCCTGTTTTTATTCATGGATGGCATTCTGGGCTCCACCAACACCTCCCCAATAGTCGCATGGCCAAGGGTAACAATTCCCTCATAGTTGATGGAAAGTCTACAACCTCCACCCAAATAGGGCATGCCGGGCACAACATATCTCTATACTCTGCCATAGGGCGCCTGAGTACAACATGCACTAACTATCCATCTAGAAATAATGGCTTTCTGCATTTATAACCAAATCTTGAACCTTTTTGGATGAGAATAGGACCTCATAGGATCCTTTGGGACCGTCAAAGATCTTCTCCAAAAAATTACCATCTAGTAAATCATGCAACCAATCTATAATCCTGTTGAAGAATGGAATTTGTCCAGTAAAAAAGAAAATTGCAGCCTTGTTATGAAAGGATTCCACTTGTGCCACACAAACCGCCATGTTTCCACTAGGGCATCTACCACTGCCTCTATTGGAACCTTGGTAACCCTAACATGATTTGTGATGCACATATGGCTGCAAAATCTGATTAGCTTGTACAACTTGAAAGTCAAAAGCCACCTCATGGTTCTCTTCGTGAGGTGCATCAAGAGGCAAGGTATCCTGAAGCATCCGACCAGCCTCCTTCTCTCCATATTCACTGCCGATCAATCTTTGCCTTTTAGCCTGATCTTTAGACTCTGGCTCTGGCCCTCCACCCTCAAACTTCTATGCATCTTCTGTTAAGACATGTGCCTCTACAAAATCCATATCTATGGTTCTCTGACTCATTTCCATTGCTCAACACCAAAATTAATGCTTCCACCAGAAGAAGGAGAAGAGTTACATTTTAGCCCTGCAAACAAAGAGGAGAAGAGTTACATTTTAGCCCTGCAAACAAAGAGGAGAAGATCCACTGCCCGGATGGAAAATCTGTCTACACGAGTGGCTCCGAAAGCGGGGTAAAACCCTAGCACAACTAATACAGTTGGTGGAACCGCTTCAGGCTCACCCACAGAGAAATTAGGGCAAACATAAACACTGTGCAGGTTGAAGATCTATGTGCGGCCGCGATCTCAAATTCTCCACCGCGCCTGGATGGAAAATCTGTATGCACGAATAGTTTCGAAAGGGGGGTAAAACATCAGCAAAGCTACTAGAACCACTTTAGGCTCACCCATAGAGAAGTTATGGCAAACACAAACACTGTGCAGAGGCTGAAAATCTGCACACACACACTCTCTCTCTCTCTCGCTCGCTCGCTCGCTCGCTCAGCACACTGCTTTGTAAAGAGATTCTTTGTCGTTTACTAGTGTATTTGCACTTTTATAAATGTGGTCTAGATGTCCTTGCATCATTTCTCTTGGTTTTATTAAATTTCATACTCAACAAAGATGAAGAATATAGTGCAATTGTGCAATTACACGTGAATTTTCTTGGGAGACAACTTTGAGTTTGCACTTTTAGGAAGCCTTGATGGTATTATTTAGATTGGTCACTCAAAAAAAAACACACAGTAAATAAATGGGATTTTTAAAAATATACAAAGTAGATGCAAGCTCGCTCGCTCGCTCGCTCACTCAGCACACTGCTTTGTAAAGAGATTCTTTGTCGTTTACTAGTGTATTCGCACTTTTATAAATGTGGTCTAGATGTCCTTGCATCATTTCTCTTGGTTTTATTAAATTTCATACTCAACAAAGATGAAGAATATAGTGCAATTGTGCAATTACACGTGAATTTTCTCGGGAGACAACTGTGAGTTTGCACTTTTAGGAAGCCTTGATGGTATTATTTAGATTGATCACTCAAAAAAAAAAACAGAAGCCTTGATGGTATTATTTAGATTGATCACTCCAAAAAAAAAACACAGTAAATAGATGGGATTTTTAAAAATATACAAAGTAGATGCAAGCTCGCTCGCTCGCTCGCTCACTCAGCACATTGCTTTGTAAATTGTCGTTTACTAGTGTATTTGCACTTTTATAAATGTGGTCTAGATGTCCTTGCATCATTTCTCTTGGTTTTATTGAATTTCATACTCAACAAAGATGAAGAATATAGTGCAATTGTGCAATTACACGTGAATTTTCTCGGGAGACAACTTTGAGTTTGCACTTTTAGGAAGCCTTGATGGTATTATTTAGATTGATCACTCAAAAAAAAACACAGTAAATAAATGGGATTTTTAAAAATATACAAAGTAGACGCAAGGAGGCAATGAAAACATTACTAACCTAAAAGCCTCCATGTAAAGATAGATCGCCAATGGGCTAGTGTACTGTTGGGGCCTTCCAAACTAAGGACCTAGTTTATGGATATCCATTGCCTGGATGGAAAATCTGTATGCACGAATAGCTCCGAAAGGGGGGTAAAACAACAGCAAAGCTACTAGAACCACTTCAAGCTCACCCACAGAGAAGTTATGGCAAACACAAACACTGTGCAGGCTGAAAATCTGCACGCACTCTCTCTCTCTCTCTCTCGCTCAGCACACTGCTTTGTAAAGAGATTCTTTGTCGTTTACTAGTGTATTTGCACTTTTATAAATGTGGTCTAGATGTCCTTGCATCATTTCTCTTGGTTTTATTAAATTTCATACTCAACAAAGATGAATAATATAGTGCAATTGTGCAATTACACGTGAATTTTCTCGAGAGACAACTTTGAGTTTGCACTTTTAGGAAGCCTTGATGGTATTATTTAGATTGATCACTCAAAAAAAAAACACACAGTAAAGAAATGGGATTTTTAAAAATATACAAAGTAGATGCAAGGAGGCAATGAAAACATTACTAACCTAAAAGCCTCCATGTAAAGATAGATCGCCAGTGGGCTAGTGTACTGCTGGGGCCTTCCAAACTAAGGACCTAGTTTATGGATATCAATCCATCACATCTAATTTCAGTACAGTCTTTTTTTTTGGGGGGGGGGGGGGGCATTTTTTAAAAGAAACAATGGATCGATCGATGAATCTCATTTGGTGCCATTGCCCCTAAAGCCATACATTTACAACTTTGAGCTTGCAGGACTTGGAGAGGAGCTGAGTGCCCCTGCCAGCTACAGGGTTACTAATCTCCAGATCACAGTTGACTCTAACCTTGGCATCTCTGGACTTCCAGCCCCACACTTGGATGCGGGCGTGGGTGACCGTCTTCACCTGCAGCCAGATGCTGCTCCCACTGCTCACAGCCTTCTGGAGGCCAGACCCAACAGCCTGGACAAGGGGGGTGTCCTTTCCTCTCATCTGTAGCTGCATCTCTTTGCTCTCCTTGTGCCCAACATAGACAGAGGGCAAGGAGCCCGTGGCGATCTGCACCCCTTCATAATACAGCCCCACATCGATCTCATCGTAGTAGATCCCAATTTTCTTGTTTGGGTTCCCCGCCTGCACTGTGAAATTCACATCAGTCTGCAGGTAGACGGGCGCTTCTTCCACACCCGAATTCGGCTGTAGCGGCTCACTTGTCAAGTTGAACTCTGTGATGTAGGCTTTTGTGACGGAGAAATTGGGCGCTTTGGGCTGCAACAGTATGTAGAGAATGGCAGCTGCGATTATTAGGAGGAAGAGGAGGGTGGCCAAAGTGCTACAAAAGCAGCAGAAGCAGCAGCAGCATGGGCTGCGACGCCTCCGATGGAGTCGATACAAGGGGAGGGGAGTGTGGGCATGCTGCTGAAGTGCCTGCTGAAACCTCTTCTTCTGCGCGTCTTCTTTCGAGTGCGCATCTCCTTCCAAAGGATACACTCTATCAGCCATTTGATAGCAAAGAAGAGACACACTTCGATCCACTCAAATATCTACACACAATTGATCTCAATTCTGCAGACGACGAAAAGCGTGAAGTGCAGATGTGGCCATGATGATTTGAAGGCAATACTGAGGTGACGACCCATTCAACGTGCTACAATTGTCAACGCGGAAACGAGCCTACAACCACTCCTCCACGAGGAGAGTGAGACTAGATAGATGATCATTCTACATAATACACAAGAGTCTTTCTTTTTTGTTATTTTCCAACTAAAATGACTCAAATTGCTTTCATGGTGGGCCCATGGGTTCCCTTCACACTGAAATAGATGGCTCTATATTCTTTTGCTTCTTTTTCCAAGGCATCTTTTCTTTTTGTGGCTTAGCCCTTATTCATCCATCCCTTCTTGCTTGCTTCCTTGCTTGTTGGTTTCACCTTGTTTGCTTGCACGTCTACCTCTCACCTACTACACCAGCAAGTGAAGTTTTACATCATGGCCATCTCTCAATAGTGCTTCTTCCTACCACCACCACCACCATGATAAGCCCACCTTCCGTTCAACCACCATCAAGTTGTGTCATCACCATGTAGAAATTGTATGTCTTGCCTTTAAACCCACCCTCTCGTATATAAATAAGGGAGCTTCTAGCATGGTTTTAGGTAGCTTTTCTAACTTCTCCTCTACTTTACTTTAAAGATGCATATGGACCTATTCCTTAGCATTCTATGCAATAGCACTTAAATAAGTAACCATCCTAAAATCTAAAACTAGTTCTTTGATTCTAATTTGAAAATTTTCTCAAACTTTGTGAGTCTCCTACTCACTCTCAAAGATAATGCACTAACACCACATCAAAATTTTACTTTCACACTGAAAAATTAAAGTCAAACTTTAAAATACATCCATAAGTACATAGCCCCACTTTGAAGTCTTAATCTCATTCACCATAATGATCTCAATATCCATAACTTAACATATAGAGTTTGTCCTTAAAGAACGCATGATCATTATTCAATCACCTTTAAAGTTCTCATGAGTGCATTTAGAAGAATGCACTCTTTGCAAGAGCTCACAACTCAACCTTTCGTGAACTCCAGTAAGCCTCTATAGAGTATTTACCCACGTCCACCTCCATAGAAGGTAACTTGTCTCACTGTCTAAGGAGTCTCTCTCTCTCTTCGTAATAGAAGATATATTACCAAAATTACTTTACAAATGGCCACATACTAATTACTCCGAACCACAGGTGTAGCTCAGAGTACCCTGATCCAGTATATAGCCATGTCATTCCCACCAAATGAGCTAACCTCAAGGAAGAGACTTGCCATAATAGTAGCCCTTTATATGACATATGTGAGCTATAATACCCACTTTTGCATCAAATATGAAGGCATTCCTAGTTAACCAAATATGCCACAAACATGTCCACCTGAAAAAATGAAAGAAAACTGAATGTTCTAGTAGGTTGTCCGGCCCATTCGTAATCTTGCCAAAAATCCCAGTCTTTAACCTTTACGATCCTATCTATTTCAACGGAATCCATACACGAGAAAGGAAATCCCACACCTTCTTCGCCACTAGACATGAAATGAAAAGATGCGGGCATGTTTCTAAGCATGTAGAACAAAACACACAATTACCAAAAGCAATCCGTCGCTTTCGCAACTCGTTCCCCAATGGTAGGTCTCCAACTAGCATTGTAAGATTCCTCCCCAGTCCCTAAAGATGTCAAGTATCTTCCCCCTGTAATCAATTTCCTCTTCAGAATCATGAAAGATCTTGTTTCTACCTATTTTGGCTTAGAGAGAGAAAATATTCTAGAGAGATATTATTCACATTTTTGATATTTTTGGATGGAAAAATATCTCTTCTTATTAAAATAAATTCCCCCGAAACAGAAGTTCAAAAAGATTTTCAGAAGGTGCATTAGAAATAAATTATAATCAAAATGCCTTATCCTAAGGGTCGAGATTTTCTAAAAAATTTAAATTAAGGTTCTGAGGAGCCAATCAGATTCATCCAAATGTATGGAGGAGATAAATTGAAGAAATAAAGAAAATCCCCCCAAAAATGAGTAAATACCCACATAAGATGAAGAGTGGACTAAGGACCAAGTGGACTAAGGACCAAAGGAAATACTTAAAAAATGAATTTTTGATACCTCAAGAGTAGGGATTCCCCCTCATGAAGGAGGTGCCTATTTCACATGTGTGGTGGAGTTTTAAATTCTCAAATATTGAGATATTTTATCTCTCCTCTCTCCTAATTCAAGTCTAGTTCCAAAAAGTAAGCTAAACTGACCCAAAAATGGTCAAAGATTGACCAAACTGATCTGGAAAATTCTTGAATCAGTTTGCTTGGTTAGAAGCTCACTTTTTCCTATAAATAGAAGCCTCCCCTTTGTAGAAGCTTAATAGTGTTTTATGCACTGTTACTCTACTCCACCCCAAAGCCAAAAACAGTGAATTTATTTGATAATTCATTAGTTTTTGACCTTTCCCTCTTCAAAAGAATTGGTGGCCACTCTTGTTGCAAACAAGAGTAGATCCCTCAAACCATCAAAGGAAAGCTCACAGAAATTCAAGTAAGCTAGAAATCATACTTTTTCTTTATTCCTTTTAATGGTTTTCTAATTTTTATTTTCTTTAAAATGAAAAAAAGATGTTATGCCTTGTTGGAAAGACTTTCCCTCTCTCTTCATTCTTAAATTCAGCCTTTCTTTATCCTAGATAAGTAATCAAATTATTAGAATTAAACTTTTCATATTGTTTCTCTTTTAAAAGTGAAATTTGATTAGTTTAGAATGCTTTAAACCATTTGGGATAATTTTTAAGTAACTTGAGGATATAAAAATTTGAAAAATGGTCAGCCATACAAAGGAGATTATGGTGAAATTTTCTTAAATTTTGTGAAATAAGTTTTATCTTTTATTATTCAAAAAGAGTAATCCCCACCATTTGTGTATTCTAAAAGTGTTATTTTCATTCTAGGCATAGAAAATGCATAGTAGAAATATTTTTATTATAAAAGTGTTATTTCCATTAAAATTTAAATTCTATGCATAGAAAGATGTATATTGGTTATGTTTTTCTTATAAAAGAGTGATTTTCATTAGATTTAAATTCTATGCATAGAAAGATGCATATTGGATATTTTTTTATTAAAAAAGTGTGATTTTCATTAGAATTAAATTCTATGCATAGAAAGATGCATATTGAAAATAATTTTTTTATTATAAAAGTGTTACTTTCACCAATATTGATTTTTATGCATAAAATGATGCATAAAAGAATTTTTTTTATTATAAAAGTGTTACTTTCATCAAAATTGATTTTAATGTATAAATAGATGCATAAAAGATTTTTTTAATTATATAAGTGTTACTTTCATCAATATTGATTTTCATGCATAAAATGATGCATAATTTTTTTTTTAAATTATAAAAGTGTTACTTTCATCAATATTGATTTTTATGCATAAAAGAATTTTTTTATTATAAAAGTGTTACTTTCACCAATATTGATTTTTATGCATAAAATGATGCATAAAAGATTTTTTTTAATTATAAAAGTGTTACTTTCATCAAAATTGATTTTCATGCATAAAATGATGCATAAAAGAAATTTTTTTATTATAAAAGTGTTACTTTCATCAATATTGATTTTCATGCATAAAATGATGCATAAAAGAATTTGTTTTTATTATAAGAGTGTTACTTTCATCAATATTGATTTTCATGCATAAAAGAAATTTTTTTATTATAAAAGTGTTACTTTGATCAAAATTGTTTTTTTTACATAAATAGATGCATAAAAGGATTTTTTTATATAAAAGTGTTATTTCCATAGAAGTTGGATTTTATGCATAAATAGTTGCATACATAATTTTTATATCAAAATAAGAGTTCTCTTTAATCCTATGTTTAAATCCCATGAATATTGGTAAATGAATAAGTAAATTCTCTATGAGAGAAAATTCTACCGTTTCATATTCTTTAGGATAGTAATGAGAAAATTCAGAAAAAATATCAAAGTCAGAATTTTAGATAAATGATTAATTTATTCCTCTCATAGGAATTCATGATTAGTTTTAAATTCAGTTAAGCAAAATACTCAATGAATGAAATTCAGTAAAGTAGTAATTGAAATATTAACCTTTGAGAAAGATAGTTCAGGAGAACCTTTCTAGACTCAAATTCTGAATCAGACTATAACCAAGACATAACTCCTTCGTCAGTTTCAAGAAAAGACGATGTGACCAGTTTCAGAAAAAGTCACTCAAATCACCCACCGAATCTGAAATCAAGTTAAGACCCTTAATTCTGATCTACAGAATTCAAGAAATTCTGTTAGAATTTTAGACCTGTGATCTAGAAGTATTGGGATACGGATTTTAGATATACCCATTGTCAAAAGAAAATCAAAACTGAAAACTTGCATAGAAGTATTGGGATATGGATTTAAGATATACCCATTGTCAAATGAAAATCAAAACTGAAAACTTGCATAGAAACCCTGTTTTCTTAAAGGATTGTCTTATGCCAGAATGCTGGAGGGAGCATTGGTATATGTGTTTTTCTAAGGGAAGTTCGGTTGCAACAGCTGTGGCGGGGAGTGTTCAAAGGATGGCTCACGTGGCAAAAACCTACCCAGGTCTTGACCAGCCTGGGTATAGTGAAAAATGGTGTGCTTCCGGTACGATGGGCGAGGGCCGATGAAGCGGTCCTCACTGAGTAAAGTGCCAGGACACCTAAGGAGGATCTTGGAGGGTTTTGACCAGGCGATGCACGGGCTCGCGGTGCTTAGGACACCCATGCGTATGTCGTGGAAGATATATATATATATGATGAGACGAGAAAATTATCATAATCTGTTACTGGATCTCGTTGCTGACCTGCTAGTCTCAACGGAGAGTCCAGAGTGATACTGTTTTGTGAGAAACAAGGATTGATTGGAAATTTTGAGTTATGACATCTGTAACCAATAATTGTTTATCAATGGATTGTTTTTAAAAGTTAAAGTTTAAAGAGGAGTGTGTGCGTATCTGTATTCTAAAGCAAAAGTTAAGAAAGGCATTCAATTATGGGTGGGTGAGTACTTGTCTGGTTCTACTAATTCTAGTGGCTAACCCATGGGCCGGATGGGGTAGGCTAGAATCAATAGAGTTTTAATAATAAAATTGATTAATAGGAATACGCTTAGAACTCGAGTAGTTAAATAAAAGCCTGCAAACTTCTCTAATGAATAGATCAACGGCAATGCCTGATTCAATTAGAAAAAAAGCGTTGATTCCTTCAAGATAAGTCTGTAATGGTTTTCCTTCTATCTGGTTTAATCAGATGAAGGTTAGTTCAGTATATTGACCTCGTTAGAAAAAATCGTTAAGAAATTCAAAACGGTGGAATCGTCCCCGTTTTTCGGGCATGGGAAATTTCCCCGGTTTTGGTTTTCGGAATGACCACCAGCTTAGTCTCGTGCCTAGACATTCGAGGGCGAGGCCCCGAGTAGGAAACCCTGCCCCGCACATGAGGGAGCTGCTTCCGCTGCCAGCTACCGGGAATTCGGTGTGCGAAGGGGGTAGTGGGATCTCACAGTTGGTATCAGAGTGCTGTTGTAAATTTATGTGTAACAGCAACAGAAATTGCTTAAAATTTTAAAGTAAATCTGCATAAATAATGTTTTCACTTGTTAATATTATATTGAATGAACTTCAAAAATTGAATGAACTTCACTTGTTAATATTATATTGAATGAACTTCAAAAATTGAAAACTCATAAATTGAAGGAAAATTTATAGATGGATACCCCGAATCTATCTGGCTTAAACTCTCCCAGAGTCAGGATATGATAGCCTTTGCATTCGAGCACCTCATCAACTCTGCTACGACCCAAGTAAGCAAAGTGAGACTTGCACGTCATTTTGAGAGTCTTTACTTTCTTGATCCTATTGAGCGACGTTGGTATATGTGGTTCTTTGGAGGACGATGTATTAATGTTAGAGGCTCAGGCAAAATATTTTCTTAGCCATGATTCTGATAAGGCTAGGGCTTGTGTTCAGCATGTACAACTCTTTGATCATTCACCCAGGAACTTCAGAATTTCATGTCGAGTTTTTAGGCTTCTTAGCCACTTTATCCCTAAAGTAGAATTATAGCACATCTTTCTGTAATGAATCGTGTGTACCATGGTATGTCTCCTTCGCAGTTTCACTTCTTTATGCGTACGCGATTGAGGCAGTGATTTTGGGAGCCGTGATGCTCTATGTATATATCGAAAACTTTTGATAATAAACGATGTTTTGTAAAAAAATTCCAAATTGTTTTCATGATTGTGAATATGGTTAATAAAATTATTAGAGTAAATCTTGTTTCATGAAGTATGATGAAATAATTATCTGTTTAAAGAATAAATCGCAAAAATTAAATAATCATAAATCTGTTGTCAAAGTTAAGATGACAAAAATCTCGTTTTGTCATGAGCGTGCAGCCCGTGCAAGGCAACCGGATCCTCTAACCGATGTGACGAAGAGTTAGATCCGGATGTCCCAACCTGGTCCCTTCAAGGGTGAAGGGGAGCAGTTAGGTGAAGTAGTGGAGAAGTGGATTGAGGCTATGGAAGAATACTTTGATATAACTGGCTACAATGAGAGAAGCAAGATGGCTCTCACCAAGTTAAAGATTGTGGAAACGGCCAGGGTCGCTTGGAGGAATTTGTGAGACTAACTGTCTCGATCGGAATACCCAGACCTGGACCGATCTTAAAGCTTACCTCAGAAAGAGGTTTTGTCCTCCGAGCTTCCTTGAAACTAAAATAAATGAGTTCTTGGAACTAAAGCAGGATCGTCGGGGACAATTGAAGAGTACCATCAAGCTTTTGCCCTTCTCCTCAAATATTCCCCGCAATTGGATGAAGAGCAGCTGATGGCCAGATTCATTCGAGGAATGAACGAGCCATTGGACACCTTAGTGAAGAATGCCAAACCTGTCTCAATGGCTGAAGCTGTAAGAATGGCAAAGGACTTTGCCAAAGCCTGTGTCCTGCCGAAACCTACACCCTCTAACTTTAAAAGATTCCAAACGCCGGGAAGTACTTCAAACTTTCCTCCCCCAAAAAGGCAGCAAGGCCCAAATCAGAATTAGGATACTGGGAGATTCAGAAGTGAAGGAAGACCCTTCTTACAAAGAACACTTTCTCACTTCTCAGGAGCCCCACCTCTTTCAAGGATTCAGAGGGATGAGCTCAAAAGTGAGAACTAGTGTTTTGGATGTCAGGGTTTTGGTCACCAGTTGAAAGACTACCTGACTCCTGCCATGTCAAGGGGACAGGGAAGTCAAGGACCGAGAGTGCAGAGACCATCCCCTTCCTATCAGTCAAATCAGGGTCCATCTCGTCAAAATCAGGATAATCCTAGGAGAACTCAAGCTCAGCCATTTGCCTCTATCCAGAGTAGCCTCAGAACTCCTTCCCAGAACTGGGGCAACCAAAAAGAAAGAGTTCCGCCTCAGACTGCAGTAGCCAGAGTAGTCACAATAGCAGAAAGAGTGGAAGAGGAAAGAGGACATATTTATGTAGCAATTGAAAACCAAGGACCAATCACCAATTCTCCGTCATTCATACTCCAGCTGAGTATCAGAGTAAGCCTTTTAAGCTTTTGATTGATTCAGGCAGTACTCATTCTTTCATGTCCCCAGGATGCTTGCGTAAGCTAGTCTTAGAACAGAAATCAGGGAAACCTATGCAAGTTAAATTGGCCAGTGGGAAGATTCTTTTCACTCACCTTGAGACAGATCATATTCAGTTCAATCTAGATGAAAATTTAACTGACTGTCAGTTCAGAGTTATACCTTTGGGAGTTTTCGACGGGATCCTTGGAATGGATTGGCTCCACAAAAATCAAGCTGACATTCACTGTCATAATGGAGCCATTTCTTTCCGTAACCTTCACGGAAATAAAGTTCAAGGAATCGAAATTTCAGGATCCCCAAGTCTGCAGTTAGTAAAGGCTTCTAAGTTACTAAAAGGACTTAGAAAGAAGCAGCTCATTTATGTTGTCAAAATGAATCCAGTAGACACAAAGTTAAAAGCTAAAGAACCTGAATGGTTAAGTGATTATGATGATTTATTTCCAGCAGAATTAACAGAGATGCCTCCAATTCAGGAAGTAAATCATGTGATAGAATTGACCCCCGGAGCTCAGCCAGTAGCCCTGCGCACGTACAAAATGCCAGTTCTTGAAGCCATCGAACTCAAGGAATAGCTTAGACAGCTGTTAGAACAAGGGTTTGTAAGACCCAGTGTTTTACCTTGGGGTGCGCCAATTCTCTTTCAGAAAAAGAAAGATGGAACGCTAAGACTCTGTGTGGACTATAGAGGCCTCAATCAGCTGACATTTAAGAATAAGTATCTTATCCCCAGAATTGATGAGCTTCTGGACAAGCTAAGTGGAGCCCAGATCTTCACAAAGATAGATCTCAAATCAAGGTATTATCAGATTAGGATTACTGAGCAAGATATCCCGAAGACAGCCAATCAATACTTGGTATGGGCATTATGAATTCACTGTCATGCCGTTTGGCTTGACAAATGCCCCAGCTACATTCAATCGCTTAATGCAGGACATTCTCAGAGAATACTTGGATGATTTTGTTCTTGTTTTCTTTGATGATATTCTGATTTACTCAAAAAATGCAGCTGACCATGAAACTCATGTCAGAAAAGTTTTGAGATTCTAAGGAAGCACCAACTCTTTGCAAAAAGAGCAAATGCACTTTCTCTGCCGACCATGTTGAATACTTGGGCTTTCTAGTATCCAAAGATGGAATTTCTCCAGATTTCGCTATTTCGGTCTCAAATTCCCATTCACTTTCATTCTATGCTTGGCTTTCAACTTTTTCAATAGTACCCAATGTGTACAATGGCACACTCGGTCCTCTTACAATTTCACCTTAGGTCTATTTGGAAACTTGTGAATCCTTACAATCTTGTTCCATGTAGCTCTTTATGTCTTGGTATAACTCATGTTTAGCCTTTAATGGTGCAGGTGTTGATGCTATGTTGGCTTCACCCACGAGAGAAGAGCACTCCTCCAAATATGGATCTAGGAGACTGCTTTAATTTTGTTAGGGATTCATCGAATTCCTCACGTGCTTTTTCAACTACATAATTCATGCAATATGTCTCTAATGACTCTTCTGTAGAGAGTGTGTCTTTCTCTCTTGAAAGGGGAAGCGATACTCCTCCGGTTTTTGTATTTTGGTTGCTTTTTTAGGATTGGCATTATGAGTTTCAATCACAACTAGTGATCCTGTATGACACTCAACAATGCTAAGCATGCTCTCCTGAGCTCATTTTTTTGTTCCGCATATGTCATGTGATCATAATTTTCAAGTCAGGGTGGTTGGGCGGGTTCTAGTTTTTTGATTGGTCTATGAAGTGAACCTAGAGACAAATCAGAACCTGGTTCATCCACACTAAGTGACGTACTAGAAGTTGTATCATCTTCCTCTTGAAAGGGAAAGTGATACTCCTCTGGTTTTTGTATTTTGGTTGCTTTTTTTAAGGATTGGCATTATGAGTTTCAATCATAACTAGTGATCCTGTATGACACTCAACAATCGCAACTAGTGATCCTGTATGACACTCAACAATGTTAAGCATGCTCTCCTGAGCTCATTTTTTTTGTTCCACATATGTCATGTGATCATAATTTTCAAGTCAGGGTGGTTGGGCAGGTTCTAGTTTCTTGATTAGTCTATGAGGTGCACCTAGAGACAAATCAGAACCTGGTTCATACACACTAAGTGACGTACTAGAACTTGTATCATCTTCTGACTTTTCTTGGACCGCCAAGTTTTCATTATGTTTGCCCATGCGACGAGCCCTTGTTTTTCTTGGGTTTAGAAGGTTTTGTTTCCTCTTTTGGCTTTTGTTTTAAAACATGCTCTTCTACCCATTTCAAAATATTTTCTTTTGCATTCTTTTTACTGTATTTCATGCCCTGGATTGTAAGCGTGTAAGCACATTCAAGGGTACCATGGACAATTGCCCATTTTACTGTATTCCATGCCTTGGATTGTAAGCACATTCAAGGGTACCGTGGACAATTGCCCGTTTTATACACTCAAGATGTTAAGAGTTGTATTTTGTGAGACAGGTTGCAAGGAAGCAACTCACCTTGGGAAATCTTGGAATATGTGATTGATTCCACATCGTTCACATATGGGTTGCAAAGTGTCAGTGCTGTGGGCATGAAAGTATTCTAAACTGTGTAGTCTATTACTTTGTGATGTCCATGAGACAATAGAAACACTAAAGTGTTCATTAAACTATTTCTTGAGCAGTTTCGACCCTTTGCACTGTGTTTGGTTAGGGCATGGGAGATAGAGGTTTTGAGCTAATTGTACATGAAATGGGACATTGCGATTTCTTTCATGACCAAAGGTTTTGCAATATATACAGTACAGAAAGATAGGTGCCTTGTACGCACAATGGGAATTGGAATGGACATAGTAATTGCAAAATGGACACAAGACATTTCGCCCATCACTTGGAGAGGCATTAAGGATGATTGGTTTTGAGGGGCTCATCCTCTCTTGGAGATTCTGGTTTAAAATGTTGAAGCAAGGCTACATAGAATTCAGGGAATGACAATTCTAAAATCAATTTTTCTTTAGCCATTGCATCACTTGGTTTAGATGAGGGACATCTCATATCATGATCATCCTCCATCATGTTGTCATCTAAAAGTATTGCTTCTTTACAACATTAATAGAATGTTTCTCGATTGGATACAATGATCAAGTTGTGTAAGCTATTATTCTTTATGCCCATCATAAAACATCTCTTCAACTGAGCATCATTTAGTTTCTCCCATGGCTCACATTGTGAGTCCAAGATTTTTATCCGAAGGATAAAATCTTTAATGGTTTCATTTTGTTTCTTCTTAATTGAATAGTTTTCTTTCGCTGCACTCCACCGATCACCTTGTCTTGAAAAGTCATGGATAAAGGCTATTTTCAAGGTCCTGAAGTTTGTCTTGATCGACAACATCAATGTAATGAGCCATCGACTAGCCTTTCCCACTAAGCATAGGTTCAACGCATGTACCTTGGTGGGGCAGTTTGGATTTCCAAAGGCTTCACATCATTGTTCAAACATTTGTATGAATTGAACAGAATCAGTCATTCCATCGTATTTGCCCATGATTTTGGAAATCTGTACGACAGTATTTTTATATGTCACTAAGGCCGCGTGTGAGTGCTAATGTGGGTAGGGACTCACATAGACCTTGGACAACCCCCTTCCTAGATTAGTCAATACGTCCAAGGTGTGGGTATCTAGGGGTTGCAACAAAGGGTTGATACTAGCATGTCTAAAGGCTTAGGACTTGTGATAGTGCTAGGCAAGGGGCCAGAACATGGAGGGATTGATATGACAGGAGGTGTAAAACCCGATGACACGCTTGTTGTAGGCATGGTTAATGGAATGGGGAGATGCATTTGGGGCATGGACCTCAATGGATTGAAGATATTAGCCATTGGGTTTAGGCTGGGTGTGAGCTCACATTATCCCTCTATATATCGTAGCCATATCTTGACGTTGTCAATTGCTCCTTTAGTGAGCAAGCATAATTTTTTTTTGGCTTTTTAGGTTTTCTTATAGCCATATCTTGACGTTGTCAATTGCTCCTTTAGTGAGCAAGCATAATTTTTTTTGGCTTTTTAGGTTTTCTTATAGCCCGTTACAGCCTCAAGAGGCCTGACGTACTCATCATTAGGTCAAACGAGTGTTCTTTTGCCCTAATCAGCATGTGTTACACGCACGTGAACTACCTTTTAGAGATATTTTTTCAAAAAAAGTGCATGCCATTGGCATCCTAGATGGAAGAGAAGGTCTCAAAACCTATTTTCCATCACTATCTCAAGATGGAAAAAAAAATCTAGCAAGATTTTTCATATTTCGCAACCTGTTTTTGAATGTGTTCCAAAAAGAACTTGAAAAAACTCTGTATGAGAGAGTTGTAGTATTTTTGGAGTACTACAACTTTGTCTCCGAGTTTTTCGTGATTTCATCGTTTAGACACTATAAAAGTAGCCCGAATACGGTTCACAATCGTTTTCGGGCTGTTTTAGGTGATTTTTAGTGCTTTAAGGATCGTTTTTTTGCCTCGATTTTTGGGTTAAATTTTGAGGCTGCCGGTTGAAGGCCGAAATGCAAGAACTATTTCATGACATGAAACAGCGGGTACCGTTCATGGCGTGAACTGGGTGGTTCACGGATTTTATTTTATTTTTTTGTGCGGGAGACGTGAAAAAGCATGTATGGTCCACAGTGCGAACTAGGTGGTTCACGGATTATTATTTTTTTGGAATCTAAAGGGAAATTCGAATTTCTTGGTTTGTCAAAAATATTTTTTTATTTTTAAATTGGGGAGATATGGGCATTTTCCCAAAAGCCAAGTGGTAATCAAAGAAAACCCTTTTATGACACCCCCTTACACCTTTCATAAATGAGCCCCAAAATGGACAATTTGATCTCATTGGCATCTTTTCATTCAATGCTCATTAGCCGTAATGAGTTATGTAAAAAAGTGCTTAAGAATTAATCAAAGATTGATCCTACCACTAATCTTTCCCCTTTTAGACAGACTCTAATTAATCACTAATCACTAATTAATTCACAACATTGAGCACATCATTGTATAGAGCATGAAATTGCTAAGCTATGTGCATCAATTAATGTGTAAATTGATCTATAATTAGAGATTAATTAAACTCTTAATTTTAGTCTCTTCTCTTTATGCAAAATTAAGCAAAAGGGAGGAAAATTCACCCAATTGATGTTATTAGCTATTTTGATGCACCTAGATGCTCTCAAAACACTCAAAAACACTAATTTCGACCTCTTACATGATCAATTTAAACAAAAAAAACACTCAAAACACACTAATTTCGACCTCTTACATTATCAATTTCGACCTCTTACATGATCAATTTAAACAAAAAAAACACACATTTTCTAATCTTTTTGCCTCTCTTGAACTAGATTAATCACCCTTAATGACAAAAACCAATCAATTAAGGAAGATTAGTCGATTTCAAGGATTTTTTGATGGTTTTGAGAAATTTTTAAAAGGATTAAGCTACTAATAATGCTTGCTAACACTCTAATGTATACAAATCAAATAAAAGACATACAAATCAAGCAAAATTTAATAATTCTAGCTCTATTTTTAACTCAAATGAAAGCTAAAAATCACTATAAATTGCATTCTATTGCACAATGGGAGAGTTCCTTGTATTATGAGAGATATTCACTTATATACATGGCCATAAGTGTTCACACTCACTTAAACTGGCCGATCGGAAACTTTAGGCTCATAAGAGGCCTAATGCTATTACAATGACTCATCTCATAATATATCCATGAAGTACATCACTCAGGACATCATCCTAATTTACTACCACATGCTCTTGAAGCGAAAATCACCATAAGTATTCCATAGGACCCTTGCAGGCTCCTGTCCAAGTTGTAGATTTGGACACCATTGCTTCATCTCTTGAATGTATGACCTTTTGGTGTATCTAACTTGAATCCTTGATATAAGATAATAGTAATAGCTCTTGTTAACCTTAGGAATGGGTTAACAGAACCATATGAATCACTTGTGGCTACACTTAAAAATATACCTAACACTAAGCTTCAAGACATAGAATCATCTTTTTTGGCGCATGAATCAAAATTCAAGGACAAAGAAACACTCAAGTGCACAAGCACTATATGCAAAAAGTGAAAAATTTAAAAGGAAAAATCAATCAGCCTCTTCACTTCAAAGATGCTATCATTGTGAAAAACTTGGTCACACAAAGAATGAATTTCGTACTTCAATGAGTTTGTCAATCTCATCCTTGACCATTCTAGAATACTTTGGATTCATTTAGTAGACTCTACGTCTATGCTCTTTCCATAATGGGAACAATATGCTTGATCACCTTTGGAGGTACACCCCTCATGTCCATATATTTATAAGCAAGGCAATCTCGGAATTCTGTTAGGTAGGTGAATGAGGTCTTTTTTTTCTTTAGGGGATAGGTCTTTCGCAATGCATATAGGTTTGGATCCTTGTTAGGTCCTACTTGGTTGACCTCTTTAACCTCAGCCAATCAATTGTAAGATTTCCTAGGCTTCCCATCAGGGGGTCTCTTTGCCTTGTCAAAGTGTAGGAAATAGTCGCACACATTTTATATTTTGGAATACTCAGGCACCTGTCTAAGGTCTCTCGCATAGGTGCTCTCTTGTAGGGTGCACTTAGCTTCTTTTTTAGATTATTCTGAGGCTTTTTTCTTTGCCCTTCTAGCACAATGAGAGAGCTTTATAGACTCACTTGATCCTATGGGATCATCTCTCTTTCTATGGCCATTAACTTGACCAAAATTTTAGAAAGATTGAGCTCATTCTGTAATTGATGGCAAAAATCTACATAGGAGTCTATGGCCTTGATGTATCAAAGCCAATGGTCTTCTTTCCCTCCCTAGAAAAGATATAATTCATCCCTTTTTTATTCTTTTTCCCCAAGCTACCATCTCTTAGTCATGGAGATTGCCTTTAAATCCTAGAGCACATTGCATTTCTACATCACTCAACATATATACGAAAGCAATTTCTTTGCCATCTATCATAGCATATCTTGTGCCTATTCTTGTTGGGAGGATGTCCATAGTTTGCAAGGATGTGCAGCTAATTTTCAGAGTCTTCTTGCTCTAGAAGTGAGGCAAACTCCAAACTTTCACATTCTTTATCCAATGTTTTATGGGTTTGGCACATGTTTAGCTAAGTGGTGTTAGTGGTGGTTCTGGAGTCTTCGGCAAAAGGTCCACCACTCATTGGGTGAGATTTCCATATTCGTAAGTTCACTTTGAGGGCTTCATTTCTCTTTTGTACATAGATGTGGTCAATTTCCCAATTGTGGACCATTCCAATCTCTCTCATAAAGGGTCAGCCTAGGATGCAATCAATTTCCCAATTGTGGACCATTCCAATCTCTCTCATAAAGGGTCAGCCTAGGATGCAATCATAAGAATTAAGCTGCTGAGAAAAGTTCATCACCACAAAAGAGTGACAGAAACTTAGGCCAAAATTTTTAATTATCAGGTTTCACAATAATAAGCCCATGGGTTTTTATGTGGCACCATGCAAGCTTGACTATCAGGCTGGTGGTGTGTCTATTGATGTTTTCCCCCACTTCTCCCAGCACTATTTTGTAATGATGCTGACTCTAGCCCCTCCATTTAAGATGGCAGTGACTTGGCTATCCTCATAATTCATAGGGAGGATGACATTTATGTCATCACTTTCAAAGTAGTGGCCCAGCTTATTCTAGTACCTTTGGAAAGGCTTGGTGAATGACCTCTACCTTTGTGGGTTCATCATTTTTTGACCTCAAAGATTTTTTCCACATCCCCTAAACCCTATTTTGAGTTTTCTTGGGTCATGGGATGGATTGGTTCTTTCCTTGGTCTTCTCCTAAGAAAGTGAAACTAGTTTCTACATTGGAATCCTCTCCACCATGGTGGTGGGACCACTAAAGGGTCAGCCTCCATTTGAGCTTGGCATGCTCTTACCAATTTTTGGGCTTCTTCGAGTCTGTTTTTTCCTTAATAGGATTGGATACTCTACCGGATTTTAGGCAAGTTTTTTGGGGTCTATGACTAGTCCTTCTAAGTATCTGGTGCGTTGCGGATTCACTTCTTCCTCTGAAGAGGATGAAGAGCTATTGGAGACTATGTACTCTCGTGATTCCTCTTGAACTATCACTCAGTTTTCCCTTTGTCCTATCTTCTTGGTTCTTCGTCTTCTAGTCTGAGGGGTAACTCTATCCTATTTTGAATCTTTGTCAAGCAGATAGTAGGGCTGGTGCCGGCTTATGCACCCTTTGAGTATTGGGATATGGAGCCTGTCTAGCTTCATAAGCAGTGGCTCTCCTCCTATTCTGCATTCTAGGCACAACACTGAGAGGAGCCATTTGTAATAGACCATCCTTAATGGGGTTAGCAAATTAAGGCTCATACTTGGTTTATGCTTATGGGTTGGATGCTCTTAATGGGAAATCCTTGTACATGTGGTCAATGCCACATCCTATATATGTAGAGTGGTACTAATGGCTATGGGTGGGTTGGTGCGAATACCATAGCCTTCTTGATGGGACACTCTACCACCCCATGGGATCCCTTACACTGATAGCATTGTAATGGCATGTGGGATCCTAAGGCATTGATTCCCCTTCCCCTATTTGATTATACGCAGTATATAGGGTAGACATTATTGCCATCTTAAACGTAGTAGCTTAAGATCTAGCTTGGGGACTCCGAGCCTCTAGTGGTTCTAGGTAGTTAGCATCCCCTATTATTCCCTCTCCCTTTCCCTTAGGGATTCTTGTTAAGGTTAAATGGTTTATGGGGGTCACTTAGGGAAATGGTGGTTATTGTGGTAATACTAGAGGCGCTAGGGGTAGTTTTGGGACTCTTAGGACTCCTCTCTAGGATATATACTACCTCGGATGAGGTATGTTGGCAAGCATGGGTCTTTCCAGTGGATCTGATAAGGCCAAGTGTTATGGCTGGGTGGAGCTGGTGTAGCCATTGATTTTTGTCTTTGTGTGGCTGACTTTTGTAGCAAAAATGGATAGTTTCATGGTTTCCCATCCTCATGCAATATGTGTGCCAGATACCTGCTTGCCTCGGTCTTAAGTGGGGGAATTCTGTGCTTGTGTGGTTGGCATAGCATATTGAATACTAGACCAACTCACATCTAGGTTACAGATGTGGTTGGCCTACGTTATCTTTCCTTACCCCCCAACCTTCCAACAGTGCTTAATCATTTGTTGCATGAGTGCAACTACTAAGTCTTCTATGGCCTATGTGTCTTTCCTTTTAATGCCTACCTTGGAAGGTATTGTGCCAAAGGATGCTTCAAAAGAGGTTTCTTTAGGGAGATTCCTTAAAGAAGTTCCTATGAAGTTATCATTAAAGTCTATGGCGCTTCTACAACACTGCTCAAAATTCTTATGTTTTTTTTAGTACAAGGCATTATGCAAAGTTAAATCAAGAATTCCTTCTAGGAATCTCCTAGTTAACTATTCGTCAGCACCGCGTACAATGCATTATGCAAGGTTAAATCAAGGATTCCTTCTAGGAATCTCTCAATTAACTGTTTGGTAGAGAATTTCATTGTCTAAGCATTGTGAGTAAAGGTATCTCACTTTGTTGATATAGTCTTTAATGGATTCTTTCCGTTATTATTTGATGTGGTAAAGCTAAAATCAACTGGGTTCCATCAAGTTCCTTGGTGGGAGTACCAACTGTGTGAAAGCAGTCTTCAAGGAGTCTCAACCTTGCCTTATAGTTTTAGTGATCAAAACCATTGTCATGCCTTCCCTTATAGGTTAAGGGAAAAGGAACTTAGTCGTACAAGGTCATTCATCCACATGTGGTACACATCTAATCAAACACTTCTAGGTGTGCAATAGACTCTCCAGTCCCATTGAACTTGGACATCAATTTCGCAATTACATGGGCTTTATAAAAGTTTGGTGCCTAGGTCCAGTCCTACAAGGTGGAGGTGTTATGGCTAGCCCTATTCTAACCCCCTCCTTATTTGGGTTGCAATCCTCAAGATATCTTTCATGGTTAGAGCAGAGGTAACGATGAATGTGGTAGTTAAGGTAATGGCTATGGGTGGTAGTATGGATAGGGTAGGTAGGTGTAGGCATGGTATATGCTGGGTGCTGCCCTTGTTCCTAGGGCAAATTTGTATACTATACACAATATAGTTGTAAAAGGCTAGTTCCTATTATGGCATGTATGATCTTCCTAGAGTTGGATCTAGCTTGGAGCTCCCTACTTCGTGCCGCATGGCTCCCATGGTTGTGCATTCGGTAGCTTGGATGGGCTCCTTTGCCCTAGGGACTTGAATGGCTGTTGTGGCCTCTATATTCATGTTGAACCTAGATCCCCCTACATTTCTCGTACTAGGGTGAGATGTAGTGAATTCAAAGGAGATAATGGATCTCCAAGGTGTTCCAAATACACTTGTAAGTTGGCCGAGCTAAAAGCTATTAAAGAAGTTAGTCTCAGTAACCATTCTCATTGTGGTTCTAGGAAGGATTACTCCTTCCTCTATAGGGTTGATGCTTCTCGTTCTAATGCCAAACTGGTTAGGGTGGTCCATATGGGGTGCAAATGCCTCCATGCTTGGGCTTTCTTGTGAGTGGTCTCTTAGTCAGTTTGATGAGTCTTAGACTCCCACTCCTCAATTGGAACACTTGTGTGAATGATTTTTCTAATGACATCTACAAAGCTCCTTTGAGTAGTAATATGGGAGTTATGTGCTTCAACTTCTTGATCCGTACACCTCTCTGAAGAAATAGGTTCCTTGGAATAGGCCTCACTCAAGCTTGCATCCTCTCACCTACTGCTCAAATGCTCAGTAATCTAAGGTCGCTTTGCTTATGTGGAGGTCTAGGGATTGTGAAGTGTGTAGAGATTCCTCTTGAGAGGGTGCTCTTGATCTGGCATCATTGGAGGAACTCTCCCCTCTGGAATTAAGTCCAAAAATGCTACTTGACCTCGTGTTGATTTATGGGGGGTGGTTAGCTACTAAGAGCACCCCTCCTACTGACACAAGTTCAGTAATGGTCCTGGATATTTTTTATTTGACTGAATTTTTTAAGTTTTCATCGATGTTGGACTTGTGAACATGCATTCACAAGTTGAGTACATGCATTTTGAGAAGGTATGTATGTGGCTAAGTGAGTTGGGAACATGCATGGCCAAATCCCAGTTAAAGTTGCAAATGTGCATTCATAACTTTTGGAATGTGCATGGGGAAGTGAGAACGTGTGTTCTGAGTTAGGAATGTGCATGGTCATGGCTTGTGAATGTGCATTTGTAACTCAGAATACACATTCTCACTTTAGCACATACGTACGGAATTCTAACAAGTCTACCACTTGTAGTGGGGTGGAAATCAGGGCCACATGACAGTCAGTTTTCAACTGTTTTTTTCATCATTGGGCATTTATGTGAGGAATATTTTCTGACCCCTTCCTTAATAAGAATTTATTGTGTAGCTTTTCCTTTTTATACTTGTGGACATGCATTCACACTTGCGAACGTGTATACCTATGCCTAGTCGAGCATGTACCGAGGCAACCCAAAGAGCAATTTTATGTGTTTTAGCCTAAAAATCTAGATTTTTCACTGTAATTACTCCTCCATGCTATATATTTTTAGAATTTTGATTTGATAACATGCTTTAGCTTGTCCTAATCTATCTAATTATGTGCACAATACATCCTAATGGTGTTTGTAGATTAATAGTGAGATTCAGACTATGATGAACAAAAACACATGAAATTGCAAATGCAAGAAGAAATCAACAAAAATCAAAGAAAATAGAATTAGAAACTTACTTATAGCCATGCAACTTGAGCTCAAGGGGTTTCTCCATGCTACATTACATCAAGGTAATCAAAATAACCCATAAAAGATCATCAAACAAAGGTTAAAATTGGTAGATTTGCACTCCTATCGAGCCATGAAAATACTTCAAATGCAAACCCTAAGCCAAGGCACTTCCCCGGTAGTGCCAAAAGATGTTCAAGGGAAAGAACACTCAAGCCTTACAAGATAGAGAGAAGGAGAGGAGAATGCAAGGGTCATACTGGTGTGCACCTCAAGCCACTCTTGGTAGAGTAACTCTCTCTTATGGAGAGCTAGGGTCCTCAACATTGCCTCCTTTGTTGTCACCATAAAAGGAGCTTTATAAATGGGTGGGGAGAAAAGGGAGAGAGAGCTATAAAAATCTCAATCTCTACTTCTCTGCCATGATATGAGTGATAACATAAGAGAGTAGATAAAGAGAAGGGGAGAGGGAGAAGCATATGTTAACACCATCACTCACCCACACAATCACTAATAATACATGCAACAAGAAGAAGATAAAAAGCATACAAGCAACTCAATCACACAAGAGCAAGAAGACTCGAACTTAATTGCAAGAATAGGATTATGTCCTTTCTCATTAGTCAAAATGTCTTATACAATATTCATTTGTACAATGTCCAACCACCCAACTAATATCCAAGGGCCCAATAAGATAATCTAGGCTAACTCCCTAGCCTAATTGTACATCACTGGCATTACACCAGTCACATGAGCTCAGTGTTTAACTATCTTCCAGCATTACACTAGTCGTGATCTCAGTGTTTAACTATCTTCTAGCATTACACAAGTCATAAGCTCGGGGATTTCCCATAATCGTTTTACATGAAGCGCATTGCATTGTTATACATGGAGTAATGTTAACCAATGTGGTTAACAACTGACATACTTCCAAATCTACCTGCCTCTCCACATTCTCTTACTAGTGCTTCCGATTGGCATCTGGATTTAATCAAATCATTAAATCGTTCAATGTACCCAGCATAGAGATCTTCCATGAGTTACATTATTCTAGCCTCATATGAATTAATAAACCTGGCTACTGTGAACTCTACCTGTAGCTGCCTGCACCACATCTATTATGCATTATTCTTGCCTCATATGAATTAATAGACCTAGATATGATCTCATAGACCTCTAGACCTTTGGTTGCCTCCACCATATCTATCCTACTTTATTCTAGACTCATATGAATAGACTCATATGAATAGACCTCTAGACCTTTGGTTGCCTCCACCATATCTATCCTACTTTATTCTAGACTCGTATGAATAGACCTCTAGACCTTTGGCTTCCTCCACCGATATCTATCTTGCTTTATTCTGGCTTCATATGAATTAATAAATTGTTCAATGTACCTAGTATAGCATCTTGCCGGAGAGCTTCAACTATTTGCCTTAAGTCCGCATCATGATTAGCTTTCAAGGCTATCACATTGTTCCATATTATTGGTAACTCCAACAACTCAGCTCTAAATCTATCCAATTCATTTTGCAAAGCCTCCTTTTGCAAAGCCTCCTTTTGAGTTATACTACACTAGTTATGTTTATTTCACACTTTTAAATATAATGGCAAGCATTAGCAAGGGAAAATCAAGATGATCTAAAAAATTAGTCCTCCTGCTATACAGCTTCTAGAGTTAAGGCTTTTAGCACTCCAACTATGATGGAGTCTATCGGAGGGTCATCTAGATTGACTTTTGTCACCACCCTACCTCTGTGACTCTTCTCTCCCTTCAATTTTTTTTTTGCTTAATCTACTCTTTATCGAACACCTCATCCTTGTCTTGTGCCTTTTATATTTTCTTCTAAAATTACATCTTCTTTGCCACACCTGCATATGTTGTAATGGGCATTGAAAACTGCATCTAGTATGCCTTGATGATGCAATAGATACAATTACTATCCAATCTTTATCTTTGAATTAGGATAAATATTTTTAAGCTCTCCATGCAAATGATAGAACAAAATATGGGCCTATCATGCAATAGGCTTTCCTGCAGATGTATACAAGTATAACCCTAAGGCCTTCTTGAACATGTATGTGACCTTATGTGTGAGGATGTCATCTTAATGATGAACCTAAAATTTAAACAATTGTGGGTTTCTTTATGGTTATTTAGCTTATACTCCTTGCCAAATTGTTTGGAGCTGAAATAGAACTCCATGTCCTCTTCTATTGTAGATGGGACATCGATGGCTCCCTCAGAGGTAGATGGAAGGTTTTCCACATATTTTGGAGTGAATATATATGAACCTTATGTGGCTGTCTTCACTACACTATTCTCATGCAACTCAATGAGCTACTCATTCACATTAGGGCTAAGTGTCATCAGACTCCATGTGGTAAAGATGTAAACTATAACAGTCCCACTTTTTTTAGCCATCTGTGCAGTTGAAGGTTGTGTTAACATCCAAAACCGTGTGAGTTTTCACACTCCACCATGAGATCAAGCAAGAAAGTGAAGGCTAAGAGCTCTGTAGAAACAAATGGCAAGAATGCAAAATGAGGTTTGAACTGAGAAAAACTAGGGTAACATGGGTAGAAAGATTACATACCAAATTGTGATTACTTAATTCAAGGGTTACACGAATTGAGATGGTAGGGTGCCTTAAATAATCAAAGAAAATCCCATTCCATAAAAAAGCATTCATGCATGAGGGATATTACATAGTACCCACAAATGCATGCACACCACGTGGATTCACATTGTTGTCAAGTGGAGGTATAACAAAAATGATATATAGTGGTGCTATCTCTGGGAATTTTACCAAAATAGGGTCTCAGCATCAACCCATTAATTGGATTTAGTAACTTCACATCATCCAATGATGTCAACTTGAATGTATCAGTACTAAATTTTGTGAAAATTTAATAACTCTATCTTGAGCTTACCTGGATGCAGACCCATTCTAGAGTTGAGTAGTAAAACTGGATCAAATTTTGTGAAAATTCAATAAGGTCTAGTCCATCATCGCATCTTGAGCTTACCCGGATGCGGACCCATTCTTGAGCTTACCTGGATGCAGACCCATTCTAGAGTTGAGTAGTAAAACTGGATCAAATTTTGTGAAAATTCGATAAGGTCTAGTCCATCATCGCATCTTGAGCTTACCCGGATGTGGACCCATTCTAGAGTTGAATAGAAAAATTAGATCACCTGTATTAAAAATCTTAAAGTTGGTGTTTCGATCCATAAAGAGCTTTTGATGCCTCTAGACAAAATCAACAATCTAGCTACTCTAAAGCCCCAATGATGATAAATTCCATTGGCACTATTTCTTCTATAGGGGGTGTGACCTGTTGGCAATTTTGTAGGCTATTCGGAATTCCCATAATGCTAAATATAATTTTTGATCCCAGTCTGTCCGATTTTGATTAACAATCTTTTTTTAAGATTTTCTACAATACTTGATTTGTGGATTCAGCATATCCATCCACCTATTGATAATAAACTATATACTTTTGTGGATTATCATATGATATCAGACTCTAGATGACCTCATTTGATCACTTACTTATTCGATTGGATAGCCAAATCTACATTATCATCTCATACAAAAAATTTGCTATTAAGGAAGCCTAGTTATCTTTGAAAGATTTGGCTTTCACCCACTTTATTGCCAATTCTTTAAGATGGAGGTGTTAAGCTCACCATAACGTGTCATGGAAAGTTTCCAATCTGCCGAGCTCGAGCTATGCTTAAGAGCTCCATCGCCGCGTGTGGATAGCTGCTCATCATCGCCCGTGATCCTCCTGCACTCACTGTCTCACACCGAGGTGGTTCCTAATCCTACGGGTGGTGCAACTGCTCTCACAAAGATCATGTGGGATCATGATCACGTGGTGATAGCCTAAACACTCAAGTAAGAGGGAGAGAAGAAGCAAGAGGAAAGCACGAGAGAATGAGCAATTAGCACTAATCACACCCAAACCCTAATCCTAAGCATATCACACATGCTAGATTAGAGTTGCGAGAGAGAGGGAGAGAGAACACTATTGCATAAATCGGAGAATATGAGTTACAAACAAGAGAAGTTGGCTTTTATAGTTCCAAGCCTTTTCCCACTAGGCCACCCGAGAGTAAGTGACCCGATGTGCCCAAAACATAGTTTACAAGGCTTTTCTTTATGGTTTAGCCAATTAGTGGAGATCCTCTTATCTGTCCTTTGAAGCTCAAGACGTGGGAGTGTCTTTAGGACATTTCCCTCATCAAATGACGGGATTTACAATATAGTATGGGTGCCCATTATATAAGTGTGTAGACTAGTTGTCATAGAAATGTGTTAACCACATGTGGTTAACATACTCTCTTTCCTAAACTCAATCACGTCCTCATGATCAGTTAAGAAGTTGCCAAAGCATGCTGGGAAGGGTCGCACTTGATTGATCTTCTTGGCTCTCTAGAAATGAGAGGGGGTGGGGGGGTTAGTAAGATGGAGAGAAGTTAGTGGACTATTAATTAAGTATCCATCTAGCCGTATGGGCTCTTAATTACTAGTGGACTAGTAATTAAGTATCCATCTAGCCGTATGGGCTCTTATGAATTATGCTTTCTTGTATGTGCCCAGTAGCACTCTTTATTTTGTTTTTGTTGTTTTCTTTTTTTGTTGCATTTATAGCTTAACATCCGCTTGAGAGGAGTCAGAGTACTTGAATGAGTAGACTAGCACAGAATACTTAATGAGTAGACTAGCACAGAATACTTAATGACCAATATCTAAGTGTGGTAGGTGGTGGTGTTAAAATGAGGGGTTAGAAAAACAATGGTGTTAGTAAGCAAGTGACGAGATGGGGATTCCGGAGGGACATAAGGAGGTAACTCACATGGAAATTGCTCTCTCTGAGATGTTGTACTCGATGCAATGTACATGTAGCTATAGAATCTTCATCAAGACACCTTAATGGGCATCTTGGCTCCCTTGGGTGTTGACCTTTTGGTGGTCGATGTTCTCTCTTTTTATTTTGGTTTTTGTCTTCTTCTGTCTTTGTGACTCATGTGACTAGGATCCACAGGGTAGCAGCTTTTGAGTATGGAAGTCGAAGCTACTTTGGATTATTTGGCTACCAAAGCTAAGGGAGCATAAGAAGAAGTTATGGATAGGATTGAGATTTCCACACCTCCAAGAATATGAGATTGGCGTGGACCATAGGATATATGTGGGCTTGCCACCTTTGTAGACCATGCTCAGTCAATAATCCAATCCAGATTCTTGGTGGGTTTTGTTCTTGTGGTAATTCGGGGGCGGTGGAAGACTTACCAATTTTTGTGGGTGTGAGAGTCACCTTTGTGGAAGCAATTGGTTGTGGTGGCATAGGATCGGATATGGGGGACTCCCCTTCCTAGAGGATCATCATTACCTTTCTCGTGGGAAGCTCAAGGGTAGCTGTGTTGTCAGCTGAGTTTATTGTACATGGGGCGTTCTTGACCCAGCTCCCTCCAAGGATGACTGCTGCTTCTTTGGTCTCATCTGTGGGAACCACATAAAATTTATAAGCCAATGGGTTAGAGACAGTATGTATTGTTCGTCTAAAAGACCCAAGGCTTCATATCCATTTTCTGCGAAGGCAGTTGAATTTTGGCATGAGCAGTGTGAAGAGATGATTTGCCTAGGGAGACCCTTGTTTCCCATGGCAAAAGATTTTGACTAGATGTTGGAGGTAGTAGCAGCAAGGCACACTTTCTTTTCATATTTCTGCCAAAGGGGAAATCTAACCATACCTGAACGGTTACAGTTTTGTGTTGGGGAACTATGCTTACACTAAGAGTGTTAAGTGAGGTGAAGGGCTTGTAGGGTTCATGAAGGCACTAGTAGGTTGGGACCACAAAAATTATGTTTCATGTTTGCGATTTGGGAGTGTATCAAGTGTAGCTAGGATTTTCATCCACTCGTGGGTCGGCTTCGTAGTCCACGATAGAAGCGATTGTGTCTAGCTCCCGCTCTTCATCAAGGATTTGATGACAAGCTTGGCAAACAAAGAGATTGTTAGTCCTAGTTGTGGTCACATAATCTTTTGCGTGCGAAGGGACCTCTCATCATGGGATGTGTCTTCCATGTACATAAGTTCAATTTGAGCGTTTGATCCCATTTGTGGAGGTAGACATGATCTATGTCCCAGTCATGGACGAGTCGTATGAAGGGCCTTCCCATGATGCTGTTACAGCCACCTTGAGTCGGGTACACTCTGACATAAGTCATAGAAGTTCTAAGGGTGGATAAGGGTCATGGGGAAATGTCCGAGTCATAGTACTTCAGATAAAAGACTTTTGAAAGTAAAAACTATTAGATTTCTAGAATCAAGAATCAATAATGCGTTCTTCTATGTTGTTATCTGTTACATCTACTTTTGGTTCCAATAAGAGGCTTGATGACAAGCTCTTTGGATAAATTATTTTGAAGATAAATAAAAAATGAAAATAAAAGCAAGATTGACTTAATGTTCCTCTTGCTATCAAAATTATAAACTTGAAATTTATAAAATTAAATTGAACTTAGCCACTGATGAGTGCATGTCATTAGTTGGTCAACTAGTATAATTCTAAACATGGTCAAAGGTTCAAAATACTTACAGCATTTGGTCAGGATTCCATACCTTAGAGTCCATTTGAACTTACAGTCTCAATAGTAAAATGCGGAATGTCATTATAATGCTTCAACTATATCGGTGTCAAATGTCAAACATGGTCTCAAATAATGTCTTCAATAGGGTCATATGAAAGGTCAACATAGTGTACTGATAGATTACTCGTAAAGTATTTACCTTTAAGCTTGTCTGAAGGGTCTTAACAATAAAAATTAAGACTTTCAAAGTCATTTAAGAAGTCATTTAAGACATCTAGATGTTACTTCCATAGTAAGTAAAAACCTCAATTTTAAGAGTAGTCTCACACTTCACTAAAAGTAACTTATGGTTCCCATGGGGTTTCAACTTAAGGCAATTTAAATAGATTTTTTTTTTTTGATGAAGCTATAAGCCTCCTAAAGCTATAAGTCTTTATATCTAATGGCCTCTCACTTGCTAGTTTGTTGGCTACCAATTTCACTAGCTTTTCAACCTCTTCCTTTGCATGAAGTCCCGGGGGATCTCTCAAGCTTCTTGCTGCTTTAAAACTCGCTCGTAGTCCTCCAAATATTGGTTTACGGTTGCACAATTGAAGAGTATAAAGCAGGGTTAGAGTTTGCCAGTTCATCCTTCTCAGTGTTGTGGGGGTAGCTATATATGCTTTCAAGAACTTCTTGCTAAAGAAGCATTTCCTAATGTGTACCCCATCCTTGTGTTCAAGGTGGTATTGCCTGCCAGGGATGCTCCATATTCTAGGTGCAGTTTTTTAGAAAAAGATTAAACTAAAATAACCAAAACGTTTAACGTTGAGTCTCTCTCTCTCTCTCTCTCTCTCTCTCTCTCTCTCTCTCTCTGCCAGCCTCTGTTGCCAGCCTTGGATGAAGAGAGAGAAAAGGTGGATTAAAGAGCTACTCACAAGCTGCTATTATTTTGTAACCAACCTTCAAACCATAAGGACGCCATATCTCTCATCTCTGATCTGATCTTGCTATGATGCCCTCTTTAATTTCCCGTTACAAAGAACATGGCCCCGTTATTTGCCTCCGTTCACCGTTTTCGCAGAAGTTTAGTTTTAATTCTGGCTTTGATTTAAACTCGAAGCTTTGGTTATGAGTTTGTCCCAATGTAAATTTAAGTCTTTCACTACTTTGTCCAAAGGTCTTAAGAACTTGTTCTCTTTTGTCCACCAAAGAGACAAAATCATTTTGTACTTTTGTACTGGTTTTTGCAGAGATTTTTTGTAAGATTACAACAATTCCATACTTTAATGAATTTAAATCAATAAGGAGGGGCTTACCTCTTTCTTTTAAAAAAAAAACTCCAAAAATAATTTGAATCCAAGCTTTCAACCATGTGTCCTCATGTACTTGGCCTATGCTCTAATACCACTACTAAACATGAATCTTTTCTCCAAGTATTTAAATGAGTTTGTAATTCAAATAAACAAGGGTGCACACATTAAATTAACACACCATAACATAAGACAATAAGAAGAAAATTACTCAACAACACAAGAATAAGAGCATTGGGTGTAATCTTCACCCCTACATGTGTGGCTCCTACTCCCACACGCGGTATTTATGTCATATTTATATTTTTAGCCCTTGGAGCCAATAATAGCACCTATTTCACTTTTGAGATTTTGCTTTACATATAAATAACCTTATCTAAAGTTTTAAAGGTTTACACATGCTAAAACCTTTGCCCAATAATAAATCAAATGGACTTATACATACACAACTACTTGTGCATACATGCACATTAAATAACCTTTTTATATACCTTTAAATAGTTCCTCTTTAGAGAGATCATCTTTAGAAATCATATTTCTCTTCAAATACAAAGTAAAACTATACATATCAAGACTCCTATCCGGCCGTAAAGGGGTACTAGAGGCACCCAAATAACCAAACAAAACAAGGCCAGGACGGAGGCATACACACATAAAATAACCTTATTCACATACATACATAACTCTAGCCACATGATAGGCTACAAATGATCAATTAAATGCTAATATTAAAAATCATGATTAGCATATTATCTTTGTCTTCAGAGCACCGCTCAGTCTACCATCTGTACGACACCTCAATCGGTACCCTCGTACAATGTAACACTATTACAGGACCTTTTCTCCAAGTACAAGATTTCAATAAATTTTATAAATTACTTTAAATAGGTTAACTACGAGTTAATACATCAACCTCAGAAGAAGAATTAAATAGAAAACTTAAACGAAAAAATATTTATGAATACAAGACAAAAGCATTGGGCCCCATATGTAAGACCCGTAGTCTCACATATGAGTATTTCAATGATTTATTAAGGTATGAAGTAATTTGATACAATCATACATCTTCTCATCAGAGGAGAAAAGAGAAGATAGAAAGAAAAGAGAGCTTCATCCAAGGAACCTACAATTCTTACAAACCATGTTTAATCTCTCTCTCTCTCTCTCTCTCTCTCTCTCATGAAATAATTAAACCATACAAGGAAAACAATAAGATAATTAATACTCCCTGTAGACGTTTGCTAGCCTGTCTTGACTCCCTGTATACAAGTACAAGCTTGCAACTTACAGCCACTGTATGTCTCTGGTTTTTCGTCATAATATAGTCGAGTTGGTACTTAAAATTACAGGAATAGCCCTGGTCTACAACTCAACGGGCTATTTCGCTAAATTCAATCATATGTAAAAACTGACTTACTTTTTGGGATCTCTATTATAAAGATACTGTTTTTATCACAAATTTATTTTCTTTATATTTTTCTAATTGTTTAGAGATATTCATATACTCTCATCTCTAATTATAATTTTCATTGAATAAATATAATTAAATTCTCAAGAAAGTTCACTCACATAACCTCCTGGTTAAGAAATCAACTGTCCTCAGTTACGTAGCTTATAAAACCTGGCCTATAAATTTGACAAAAGAAAAGTTTTACAAACTAGCAGGGTTGTACACATGGTACATTAGATCATACATTACCAATAAAATGTGTTTGGCAAGTCCTACCAAAACCATCAATAACAAAGTATGCATGTTGTTAAATATATTTCTTTTTTTTTCTTCAAAAAAATAATAACAGTTGATAAGAAGCATGCCCGTCATACCAAAAGCCTGATATTGTTGTTAAGATATCAACCATCTCGATCTATTGTCTTATATTCATGCCATATTCACCTTGGCTAATGAGCAACACATGCTCACACTCTCTCCAACTGTACTAGTTGTCCACCATCACACAATGTTAGTAGCTCACAACTACTAACACCGACATCACTCATGAGTACTAACCCGTACTCAAGTCCAGTTTTCTCTAAGCGATGGGTATCCCCAATGACCCTAGAGGGTGATTAAACACATTAGATCAGTGCCTCTTTCCCGAGAAAACAACTGTCGTCCAGTGTGTGGTTGAGAAAACCCTTCTCGGTAATTACTCATAGCATATCACCACCATCACGTCCTAGCCATTTCGGCTTACGAGCACAAAGCCCGTCAATCTCAGCAACCTACACAAGGTTGTCCATTCAAACACACTACAAGTTAGCAACACATACTAAAAGTCCATGGCAGCACATAAGTAATAAATCTAATACTTAGTTCCAGCTATCCCTAATTTCATATGTCCTACACATGGAATATTCAGAATCACCTAAGTGCCATGCTATGAACATAGTGGTAATTAGGCGTCCCCAATTAACCACAAAAAGATGGACGGACAAACTGTGACGACCACCTCACTCAATACCCTTGCACATCTTGCCCCCTATACTCGTAGATATAATCCAAGCTAGTTAAATAATCAATTGAAATCACATTAATCAATCCCAACACTGTCATGAGAAGTAGGCAACCATAATATCAAATCACATCTATCCACTGGCACATCACACATGGGCATCCTCGACATACAATAAACAATATAATTCCCAATAACTCAAGAGTGATTTCGTAACAAAAACAATGAAGTAGTGGGAGTTGTTTCATATCTTTGTTATTAATGGCGATGCGATGGAAGATGCGTCAGATCTTTCGCAGTTTGAGGATGCCTTCAATGACCTCACTGGTGCATTAGAAGAGGGGGAAAGTTTTGTAGTCCTTGTTGCTACGTCTGAGAAGAATGAGGAGAAATGACTCGTACTTTGTGCTACAATGTATGAAAATGAAACACAAGGTTGAGGAAGATTTTAAGGACCAACTTATGAGAACTGAGATGTGGTGGTGGGAGGCATCTAGTATGAAACACAAGGTTGAGGAAGATTTTAAGGATCATTAAGGACCAACTTATGAGAACTGAGATGTGGTGGTGGGAGGCATCTAGTATGAGACAATTTCCAAGAGAGGTCACAGATACATACTTCTTAATAAGAGTCCATAAGTTTACTCTCATCTAGTCAAGGCTATCAAGTTCCAAATGCACATTGTGCCAACAGGAAAGAAGGGGTGTAGATACATACTTCTTAACAAGAGTCCGTAAGTTTACTCTCATCTAGTCAAGGCTATCAAGTTCCAAATGCACGTTGTACCAAGAGGAAAGAAGGGGTGTTCGGGATGGAGCTCATACTCGTGAGCACATTATCGGTTGCCTGGCACTTGATGAGAGGATGAGAGAACCGGATCATTTATACACACATTCTCATTCACATTAAAATTTTGGCCGTTTATTGTAAAATTGACATGCTTTCCAATGGGTGCGGACGGATTATTACTACAAAGAAAATAAAAAAGGGGAAGCGGAGGACGTGGGTGTGAAGAGGCCCCGATCGCAAGGGCAAGCATAGTATTTCTGTGCGTCTACCATCATTGCGTTTTGCTTCTTCTTGTTGACGAGATCAGGTATGCATACGCTTTCTCTCTCTCTCTCTCTCTCTCTCTCTCTCTCTCGTCCCTCGTCCTTCAAATCCGATCTGCTGCCCGTTTTCTCTCCGCATATCTACAACTCTGAAAGATGTTCTAAATTGCGCGACGAATATTGCTTTTTTATTATGGAATTGTCTTTTGTTGTTGTTTTTTATTTGACAGGGAATTCTGCGTGCAGAAGCTACCTTCGCTGAGACATAATGACTCATATCCTGTGTGTGTGGTGTGTGTGTGTGTAGAGAATGCGTCTTGGATCAATTTTTAACACCATTGCCCTCCATCATCATGCAGACATTATGATGACAATATGATGGATGTCTTGGGGCCTCTTTGTTGCTGTTTACTCGCATGGAAAAAAGGGTGTTTTGAACCTTTATTCGGATTTTCCCTTCTTTTTTCATTATTTTCTCCCACTTTTGTATCCCGTTTAGGTATTAGCAACCTTTTTTTTTTCGTTTATTTCACGCTTAGCCACTGGTCATGTGATTTCTGAGAGCTGATTTAGGGTTTTGATGCATTTTTGCCCATGATGCATCATGGTCCAGTACAAATGAACACAATTATATATCATGGTGTACCATGATGCATCATACCCCTAATGCAAGGTACCCTGTGGTACACCCTAATTATATGATGATGCAAAAATGCATTGGACATTATCTGCAGTGTGCACCAGTTGTCTAGCTTCTGCAAGTGTTTATCATTCAAAGGTGAAACATATGCGCCCCTTGACTCTTGTCCACGTGGGAACCAGAGGGATCGTGACCGTGAGCGTGCGCAGGCAAGATCTGGAAAGGGTGCGGCAAGTAAGAAGGATGATCTGACTCCAGAGCAGAGAAGGGAGAGGTATTTCTGGCCGCTTCTGTGTTTGTTGTCTTGCATTTACTTGATTGGTATATCGCCGAGCATATGTGTAGGTAGACTTCACTTTGAAGTGTTTTTCCCCTGATCCCTCCAGGGATGCCAAAGCTTTGCAAGAGAAACTGGCCAAGAAAGCAGGTCAATCTGGAGGCGGGGGTGATGCAAATAAATCAAACACAACAAAAAAGTAGATAATGCAGGGAAAGGCCTCCAGGGCATGACTAATAACCTTAGTATTATTAGTATTATTATAGGTCCCTGGATGTTAACATCCATGCTTCATGACTGTATTAATAAGTACTGTTATTATCGAGAGGCTCTGCCTCTTGATTTGTGTCATCTTGAAGTATGTTTGTATGCATTGTTTCACAGAACACTCTCGACATTTATCACGCATGCTGAGTTGATGTAATAAATGCTTTCTGCATGCATTCTTTCACAGAACACTTGGCATTTATTATGCATCCATAATGCATGCATCTATGACTGAAATTGTACTGTTCAGTGTCTGGTATGATTGCATCACAAATAATTCGGAATTGACATTTCTGGTTTGAGTTTTGATGTAGAGGAGAGAGGCCTAGCCTTGTGCTTGAACCTTTAATGACTTGTTAGACTCTCGGTTCAGTGACACACTCTGGAGTGGTCTTCTATCTTTGTGAATGTGCTTGGAAGGACATGTTGCCAGATGTGAAGATCACCTCCGCATCCTGAGCTATAAGAGCACTCACTGACAAAAGGTTAAATGCCAAATCTGGAGACTGGAATGTATGATAAAGGTGGGTGCTAACCTCCTGACCCACTGTGGTGTGGTGTTAAAAACCATAATCTTAATCTTGCCAAGATTCACGGCGATGAATAACATATGACGATTGGCTTTGGTAAAGAAACTGCAGAGGGCACTTCTACTATAACCAGGGAGGGTCTTGCTGGATGTAAGTGGCCACTTGGCTTTCTACTAGTGTTCTGAAAACTATGAAGGTTGGATCTACTCCCAGCCCTAGCTTGTGACTTGACTTGAGGCGAAAATCTAGTGATACTGTATTGTGATGTAATGTTTCCAACTTGGTTGGTGGGTTGTCGAAATATACATGCCCACATTCGTTTGGCCTCAGGAATGAGTTTCACTCTTGAAACGATCACAGATCCTATCCAATCCCTTGTGGGGGTATTGGATCATGGTTTTTAGAGAAGTGATAGAAAAAGTGCAGTTTTGACCACTGAGGGAGCTAGTTGACAGCACAGAGCTCGGTACGTAGTTTGGGCATGTTTGGTGCCCATTCGTTTGTGGGATGGTGCCCATGGTTTGTGATCCTTAAGGGGACTAGTGTATGATATTTGTAAGCGATGACTTAGACACCTAAAGTACAGCTTCATGGAAATTATGCAAATAACATTGTTGGTTTCATATGCCCCATATTGCTTTTGGAAGAAGTGGAAGTGTATATGTTTCTTTAATGTAAAAACTGAAGATGTCTATTCACTGTGAAAGCAGTCTCCCACGAAAGGTAAAATTGGTAGTTCTGTGGTTTAAGAATTTAGAATTATTTATATCTACCCTATAGATATATGCTTCTTATTAGATGCACGTGTGGGAACTGAGCAAGAAATATTTTGTTGTGGTAACTTTAGAATTTTTCAACAGCAATGAATGTATCACATCCGAACATGTTCATATACAAGAGCACGACTGTTTTACTTTGGTAACTAATAGAAGGATCTGTTTCTCAAGGGAAAACAAAAGAGGTGACCAGGATGCATAGGGTGGTTATTACCCTCGAGTCTATTATAAATATCTTTATCATGGTGTTTGAGGTCTTAAGCATGTGACTATCTTGCTTCAGATTTTCTGAAGGTGTGCCTTCAATTTTCTAAGAGCCCCACTTTTCGTAATTGACAGCTAGAAAATGCTATAAACATATATCTACAGTAAAGATGATACTTTGAGAAAGTGCACACAGGGTTGCAAATGTGGCCCAATTTTGATACCCATCTTGCATATACCTTCAACTAGCGGTAGAAAACATATATTTTTCTTTGAGCAAGGCATAAATTATATGTATATGGAAATCAATCTTTTGTACCCACATTTTCATGCAAAAACATAGTAATATTATATTAAAATTTTGTTTGTTGCCTTAAAGTTAAAATATCATATATATAGGGAGTGTGTGAAATTTGTTTTAGAAGCAATCTTTAGTACTCTTTGTATTTTCATGCAAAATAAAAGTCTGTCCATCCACAGTTTTGTGGATTGTATATGGTAAGAAAACTACTTGAATTTTTCTAAACAATTGAGACAATATTTGTGTTAAATAACTAGACATCAACTGAGAAAATGGTGCACTCACTAAAGTCCACCTTATGATAACTACCTTATGAGAACTTGTATTTTTCCACGTTAGTCTAACTTGGTTGTAATCGGTGACTCAAATGTGCTACCCTTCATGTATACAATTAGTAGTTTTTTTTAAAATTTTGCACTACTAAATTTCAAAAATAGTATACAATCTTGCCTAATAGCCAAAAAGAGGCATTTGCTCATGAGCAAGCTACAACCCTCCAAGGAAGGTGCTTTTTTTTTTCTCTCAACAAACAAACTAAAAAGAGATAGAGCGTGTACTTAAGGGAAAGTACTCTCTTGATCTATCTAGCTTGTGGCCAAATGGGCGCGTCATTTGTCTTTGCTGCTTGCACCTATGCTCGTTGCTCCTGCAGAGAGTACACCTTATCTAGTTCCTCATGAGTTTGTACTTAGTCTCGTGGAATATCAATGGTCTTTGTTGTCGGGTAGTTGAGTATGGTAGTTGGTTCAAGCTACGATTGCGACGAGTTAAATTCCAAGATTATTGGGCAGTTGGATGTTCTTTTTTTTGTAGGAGCATCACATTTTCGATTCCCAAATCAATCAATATGGAAAGATTCTTGTAGGTCAGTCACACTTTTTGGGAGCCTGCCTTGGACAAGAGCACTGTAGTATGTATCTTTGTTGGTGACAGATGGTCGAGTAGTGTTTGTGGTCATGGGACTTTGGTTGCTGTCAAAGCCATGTGCATTGGCCTACAAATTGGAGACACTAGATTGGGGATTCTGAATGTGTATGCTCCTATTGATGTGAGAGCTAGAGGGTAATTTTGGACTGATATTGCTGTTTCCCTTTCTACCTTGGATTATTGGAGGAGATTTCAAGAATCTTGAATCTCAAGAAGACTTGAGGTTGCAATATCTGCATGGAGGGAGCCAGTCAATGGATTCTTTTGTTGGGATTGTAGCGATTGAGCAGGAAGGTTGGGATCGTTGATGCTCTCAACACATTGTTTGGATAGTTGGCATGAGACCTCTTTTCATAGACTTTTTGGCAGTCTAGCCTTCTCTTGGGGCTTTGGGCAACATGCAACTAGAGAGATTGGATAGATTCCATATAGATCACTGGGATGTTACCAAAGGTGGCTCCGTTTACATTCAAGCCAGGATCACTATGTCAGATCATGTGCCAGTTCATTTATTGCTTGACCCTCCCTCTGTGTCGGCCCCAGGGCGGCCTTGTGGGATCCCTAATAGTTTATTCTAGTGTGGGGAGGTCAAGGAGGCCATTAGATTGCTTTGGGATAGAGATTGGATAGATACAGAGGATGTGGCGGAGAGGGTGGCCCAAACCTTGGTCGACTCGAGTCGGATTTGTCATGAGATGACAGAGGCATATAGGAGTATGCAAGAGGAGGAAAGAGCTATGATGCAGTCTCTAGCCTCTATCCGACGACTTCAACAATAGTATCCTAGTGTTCCTTCTCTCATGGATGACAAGGTCCATGCTAGAGGAGCTTTGAGTACCATACTTGAGAGTAAATTTGAGTTCCAGTTTCACTCTTTTGCTTCATTCTGGGCCCGCAAGGGGGATCGAATGAACAAAGAGTTTTTCCAGACTCATGGAATGCAACCTTGTTGACATCAGCTTAGGGCTTTGAGAGATTGCCAGGGTTCAGTCCATATAGCACTAGATGAGGTTTTGGAGGTGGCCACCATTGAGTTCTATTCTACCTTGTTCTTCGTTGAGGTAGATTCTCCAGAGGTCGAATTCGGTTAGACAGAGTCTGGAGTTTGCACTCCTAGGGTGGTCACAGAGGAGATGGGTAGGTGTTTGATGGCCCCTTTCACAAAAATGGAGTTGGCAACCACTTTTGTATCATAGAGTGCACACACGTGTCCAGGTGAGGATGGTCTCTCTCGAACCTTCTCTCTCTCTCTCTCTCCCTCTCTCCTTTTGGGAGTGGTTAGAGAACCCTCTTCTTTTGGCCTTTCAGAGGATTTTCTACTCTGGTAGGATGTCACAAAGCATGACATACAGCTTGATTTGTCTCCTTCCTAAAGGGGGTGACAAGATGGAATTGTGACAATGGAGATCGATCACTTCATTAAGGGGTTCGCGTGTTTCTCCCAGAGCGTATTCATAACACTCAGATAGGCTTTGTCTAAGATAGGAGTATCTTGGACTATCTTAACCTACTTTGAGGCTGTAGAGTGGGCTTAGCAGAGCAGGCAACCTTTGGCCATTTTATTGTTGGATTTTGAGAAAGCATATGATAGAATGGATTGGTCTTTCTTAGAGGGCACTCTTAGTAGGCTTGGCTTTCCAAGACTAGATTATGGGGTGTTAGGCCTTTATCGTTGTGCTAGGTGATTATTTTCACTTGTAGCAGTCTGTGAGACAGGGATGCCCTCTTGCTCCTTATTTGTTTTTGTTCTTTGCTTAGGCTATGTCTTATTTTATTTGAGACAGTAGTACAAGGATTCATAGCTTGAGGCTACCTTTGGATTTACCTAAGGACCTCCTTGATGCGAAGTAGCTGATGATACAGCTCTGTATGTAGAGGATAATGTGCAGGTCTTGGAGCATGTGCGAGTTGTTCTTGATACTTTTTGCTTGGTAGCTGGAGCAAAGATCAACTAGAACAAGGCTTTGGATTTCCTGATCGAACCTTTGGCTTCTCCTACTTAGGGTCAACAGTGGGGATTCACTTGGATTGGTTACTCACTATTTAGGTTTCCAGGTTGGCCTTGACATATTGGAGCCCAACAGTTTGTTCCGTTGATCTGCTCTATCAAGAGAAAGTTGGCTTTTGGCAATTCGACTAGACTTTCTTTGGCTAGCAAGGCCTTGGTAGTTAATCAAGTTCTCTTGACCACAGCTTGGTATGTCGCTTCTTGTTGGTGCCTTTCACGCTCTCCCCTCTTAGCTTTGACAATTGATCCAAAATTATTTGTGGGCTGGCTCAGATGGCACTTAGAATACGAGAGCTAGAGTGGCTTGGGATACAATTATTCTACTGACACATGATGGAGTGACATATCCGATTCTAATCTTGCCCAGTGCGTTGTAGGAGGTCTCACTTCCATGCATGCTTGACGGACCGAGATTGACAAGGCTATTCGTTTATAGTGATTGTTCACATTGGATCATCACTTTGAGGGGGATTTTTGAGCCCTTTTGGTAGGCCCAGTTCTCACCGATAGGAGTTCCTCTCATGGTTACTAGAGGATTTGCAAGTTATGGCACCTCTTACTTCCATGTGGGTGATAAAGGCTAGTTACACAGGATTGATCCTCCTTTAGTCCCAGAGATTGATAATCTTAGATGGCAGAGAATTAGGGTGGTTTCCTCTCGCAACAAGGGGTGGTTTATTGACCTTGTGTTGATTGATTCTAGTTTATGTGAGTATAGACTATGGTTGTGGGAGAACCGACCTTTCGTGGACTTAGATTGGGATCCAAGTGAGTGGTTTTTCCTCCATTACAACAAGGCCAAGAGCCGGTTCCCTTCTTTCAGTACACTACCAAGATTGGGTAGCGCGCATTGCTCAGGTAGTCCCCCCCCCCCTTTCGCCCCTCCCCTTCTAGAGCCTCTCATTGGCATGCACATGCGATTTCTTTGGCTTTCTTGGAGAGATTTTGGGGGATGCGTGGAGACCACATAGGACAACTTACTTTATGTGGATGTTGGCACATGTTCTACTAGTGGGTAGTTGGCTAGTGCAAATGGGGATTCCTGGGCATGCTCAATTTGCTCAAATGGGATCCTCGAGACTCCTCATCATTGTCTTTGGTCCTACAAGTCCTCTCAAGCAAATGGTGTGGACATGTGTTTCTTGGCTTCTTCGACGGATTTCTCTGAATCTCGCTTACATTACTTGGGGTGCATTTTACTTTTTGCTGCCAAATTTGGTAGGCCGGCATCTTGGATACGAGGTTGCTCTAGATGATTTAGTTTTCCACATCGAGCATGGGATCTTTGCTTGCATGAATTTTTATGATATCCCTCATCATGTTTTGCGGTCTCAAGAATCATCAAATAGCTCAAAGACCTTTAGTATCATCTGGAGGGCCAGATGTCGCCACACTCTTGGAGGAGAATCTTCTTCCACTCGTCAGATTTTGGTAGATATTTGGTCCGACACCATTCACACGCTATTATTGGTTGTTGCATTTGGAGGGCTAAATGTCGCCACGCTCTTGGAGGAGAATCTTCTTCCACTCGTCATCAAATTTTGGTAGATATTTGGTCCGACACCATTCACACGCTTTGTGGTGAATGGGACTATTTGAATGGGCCAGAAGTCGCCACACTCTTGAAGGAGAATCTTCCACTCGTTAGATTTTGGTAGATATTTGGTCCAACACCATTCACACACTATTATTGGTTGGTGCATTTGGAGGGGCCAAATGTCGCCACGCTCTTGGAGGAGAATCTTCTTCCACTCCACAGATTTTGGTAGATATTTGGTCCGACACCATTCACATGCTTTGTGGTGAATGGGACTATTTGATGACTCTCCTCTCAGCCTGGTGAGTTGCGGAGAGAAAATTTCTTGGAGACTTGGGAGTCATCACTTGGTTTTCTTCTACTTGCAGGGCAAGGTAATACCCCACCACAACAGTAGATTCCTCCAGAGTGGTTTATATCCCACATCTCTTATCTCCCTCCTTGAGATTACACATAGGTTTTGTTTTTTGGCAAAGAATTTTGCCTTCGAGTGGGGTTGGCCGTTTTGGTGCTTTAGCACCTGTTTGTATGAGATTATGTGGTAGTATAATCAGCCATGTTTTACTCAAAAAAAAAAAGAAAGAAAGAAAGAAAGAAAAAGAAAAGAAGACTTCGACGAAGTCCTCCCTACTTGGAGAATCTACATGTTGGCCGATTATACAATCCCTATGCCCATGTTCGTCTGAATTTCCATGGGTAGTAACCACGAGGGATTTCCCGTCACGTGCACAAAATGTCATGGTGTCTGAGGTCTCCAATTTCCTGAGAAATCTCAGTAACCTCGAGACACGACCATCCATTCCACACGGCAAAGGCAAACATATTCTTACCACTCAACCCTGCCTCTTTACTATTGGTTCCTCTCCTGAACATTTTTTTTCCGTGTCACCCTTGGGAAAGGGCAGCTCTACTGCTGGAAAAAGCTATAGGGCCAAAAGGCTCATTTGACCTATTTGACTGAAGGGGGAGGAGGCGCCCCCATCAATCATAGAAAAACATCCTTAGAATAACACCCTATTATGCCCATGTTTACTTACACATGATCTTACACTACATATAATGAAAAAATACTCTTTGGTAAATTAAAGGTGTGCGCAACGTTTAAAAGACCCATTTGCCTGAAGCCACAAAGTGAATCCCCCCTTGGTTGGAACCTGACATGTAATATTGCTATCTTAGCTATTTAAGAAACAAAGACATGTGAGTAGTCTCTATTCTTATATCAACCAAGCATTTTTTTAATCAAAGATGTTCACTAGCACAGTTTGTCACATCAAGCTATTCACAGCAAAACCAGGTTTTTAGAGAGACACAGAGAGAGAGAGAGAGAGAGATTCAACATCGATTTAAGGCCTTCTCCATACCTTGTTGAACTCCTAAACTTTTCACATTTGAATAATACATAAATACGTATAGCATTTGAACGGCAAATAGACACCTACATACATACTAATTTTACCCTCAATATATTAAGTCTCTGACTCAATGGGCAAGGGCAAAATCATTAAGTAAACTCCTTGTGCTAGCACTAGGATGATTTTGCTGTACCCATCAAATTATGGGAGGCCTAAACCTTTTGTTGTGGCATTACTGAACTCATACTTATTTCTGTGTTTTATTTACTTGCTGTATATATATAAGAGCTGAACCACAATCAAAAGCAGATATGCTGCATTTTGACCATGTCAGTCTGTCTTATAATTGATGCACACCCACTTTCATGATGAAGCGAGCAATACTTTTTTTTTGGGTGCATAAATTAAATTTTTTTTGGTGCATAAATTAACGTTAGCTTGCTCCTACAATGTCACTATCCTTATATTCAACAAAAAGAACAAAAGAAGACAGCTCAAAAACCTGCTTATGAGAATCATCACATGTGCAAAGAGAGAGAGAGAGAGAGAGTTTTATTAAAGGCTTACAAAAGAAGTCTGTGAGACCATAGTAACACCTCAAAAAGTACAACCGACATGCACATTATGAAAATACAGTCATAAATAAACACAAATTATAACTGACTAGCCATGAAGACAAATGTGATGATCAAAAGGAAAGTAGGCTAGTGTGAATACAAATGTCATGGTAAGTGGGCAATATCACCTATATATAGCCATAGATGCTCTGCTCAAGTGCCTCTGCAAGTAGAGAGAGAAACACTAACTTTCGGCATGTAAGAAGTAAATCAGGACAGAAATTGTTCAATGACAAGTTTCTACCTTGTCTCTTGCCGTGATTTATATACAAGGGTTTGTTGCTTGATATTGAGCTTAGAAAAAAGATTTGCATTAAATCGAATAATCCAACGACACAGCCCTTCACAAATCAACCACCTTCAACTTAAGAAGCTCAGAAAGTGTGACAACAGAAAACCCACGCTTCCTCAGATTTGGTAGAAGAACTTGTAGGACCTGAGATCAACAAACAACACAAATATTCTACATGAAATAGCATCTAAATACTCCCTCATTCTCACACGTACACACGCGTGCGTGCATGCACACACATGCACACGCGCACGCGTGCCTGCTTTTTGGGCTATTCATTGAATTTCATTGACAAATTGGGGGGCACAGGGTCACAGCTATTCCAGACAGTAGTGCCTATCCTCCTGTGTGCAGATAACATAGTCCTTATCTCAGATTCAGCAGATGGGGTTACAGAGACATGTTGATGCACTTCAGACTTTTATGAACAGATGGATCTCAGTGAATCTTGGTAAAACCAAGATCATGCTTTTTAAACCTCACACCAGGTAGCAGCCAGACACTTTCTCGAGGCCGTAGAGAGAGTTATTTCATATGTATATCTAGGAAGTACTTTCACCAGTCCTATCTTCACCGTATGGACAGCTGCCTAGGCGCTCACTTAGTGAGAGGATATGCTGCCTTGGCGTGAATGGAGAGAGAGTGTCCCATGCCCACTTCGGAGAACTGAAAATGAAGAGTTGGTTATTTGAAACACTGGTGAGACCAGGTATGATGTACCAGGCTCCGTTCTGGGGTCCAATTCGGGAGGAGGATAGTGTGTGTGTGGAGGGCAAGTGGTGATGTTTTCCACAATGATCAGGAGTAAGCCCTCTGTACCACATGAGATAGTATTGGCCAAGTTTGGGGTGGCACTGCTGGTTCTTGATGCACTCTTTCGAATGATCACATACGTCTCCCATCTGTACACATTGGACAGAGACTGCCTGCTGAGATGGCATTTGAATCTTCCAGACAGATAACACAGGAGGAGGCAGAGCACATCTTGGTACTCATAGGTAGTCAGGCCTTGGACTGCCTCCCCCCCCTTTGAGTATAGTTGAGATTCCCCATTCTTGGATCTTTCCCGGCAAGAGATCAATTGCATCATCCGTTTGGACCTGACCTGGCTTCACAAAAGTCATGGAAGGGTGACCACACTAGAGGTTCCCATGAAACTCCAGTTCAATAGAGAGCTAGGGTTTCAGAGGATGGCTTCCTTAAGACACCAACATCTCTCTAGAGATACACGTCCCATGCCATGCGGATTGCCATTGGCCCGCTGAGAGTATCCTCACACCACCTTGGGATTGAGTCAAGAAGAGCTGAGGGCATTCCACGGGAGGCATGGATAGGCAGGCTATGCATGGCTAGGGAGATTGAGACGGGGGAGCAGTACTTGTGCAATGCACAGTGTACTATAAGATTCGTGGGAGATTCCGTTGTCTCCTCCATGATGGTTTTGGTCCCCTTTCACAGGTAATGTAGTATAGAGATTAGAGATGCATGGGCTTGTACTTGCTGGAGCTTCCGTTATCAAGACTCTGGTGCAGCAAGACTCAAGGAGGCAGGATCATTATGACAACGCTCAAACCTCCATTACAGACATTTTCGGGCCCCACCATGTAGCCGCTAAGGTTGCCCACACTGGACCGTCCTGGCGGGAGCATTCCAGTGGACGATCCAGAAACGGATATCCTGAAGCGCACCACCAACGGATACATAAGAGGTGCATGCACCGGCATTGCACTGCACTGTCATCCCGATGGGCATCTGCCAAAGATAGGAGATGCCACCTACTCCGCATTAAAATGATTCCTCAGCTCATCCTTGGGATCATCCTTTTTCATCTCGTCTTGTTCATTGAGATCTGCAGTCACTGTGTCGTTCTGTCCTCTGTGTCGACCAACTCACTGTTGTGTGACCACTGCTCCGTATGCATGGTGCAGTGAGAGGCATGTAACAGTTTCTCGGTAGTAATACAAGTAATGCTTACAATATTCTTGTCATTATGCCTGTTTAAAGTGTACATTGTGCCATGAGTGTTGACAACTCCGGACATACTGTCCATAGGAGAACCAACACTTACAGTGTGCCGGGCAACCAACCTTGCTACCCGAAACTTGGAGTCCTGTTAGCTCAGCTCCTGTCTGTGTCCTTTGTATGCTCGATACACGCTCCCATTGCTAGCCCGGTGAGACCACTCAAGAGTCCCCTCTCAATACACTGCTATAGCTGGAAGCGGTTCAATTACGTACCTCCTAGGGATCCCGTTCTGCCGATCTTGGTAAACCTACCTTTGGTAACAATGCTGGAGGCCCAGGGCCCCAGCCAACCCTCTTGGTCCGGAACCCCTTTCCACAGTGTTGGGCTGGGTAAATGTCAAGCTTCCCACCTTCAAAGGATCTATCGCTGAAGATGTTGATGACCACACCTGGTGGTTTATTTCTATATGCAAGAGCCAAGGACTTGAGAGGGAGGACGCCATCTTGGTACTTTTTCCATCCTTTGGAAGGTTCAGTTAGTTCCCAACTGACCACTTTGTGAACTGGGCCACCAAGAGAAACACCTTCCTCCGCACCTTCTGACCTGATAACTATGAGGACTGCCTTCTACAGGAGCTAGGGAAACTCCAACTACTACCAGGGAAGAGCGTGTCAGAACTCATGATGTGGACCATAGTGTTGGTGGCCTACCTACTGACTTACCCTGGCAACTTCATGGTGCATCAAACAATGGGTGATATGCACTTTGCACAGGACCACCCAGCAGAAGATTCAGGAGAGTCGGTCAGCAGCAACCACCTTGTTGGAGTTCTAGGAGCTAGCCTCCCAACAACTAGAAAACGTACACCTCATGTTTGAGTGTGATGTGCTCTCTACACCTCCAATGGTAACACCCTTGGATGACCTAGTGGCTCAGCTAAAGTGGGAGCTAGAGCCACTCCAAGTGAGCCAAAAGTCTCAAAATGAGGAAAGCACTTTGCTCCAACTCAAGCAAGAGATTGAAGAATTGAAGACCCAACAAGAAGCCAAGAAGGGGTTGTGGTGTGCCATATCATATGCTAGTCTTTTGGACACACCATCCAAGAATGCCCAAAGAGGAGGGCTTGCTCCTTTTGTGAAAAGGGGAGACATGAGGATAAGGACCGTTCTTATTTGAAGAAATTCCGTCAACTTTACTAGCAATAAGCCCCACACTCTGCCTCAACAACTCCTAACGCTATCCATTATGGCACTATGTTCTATCCTCGTATTGTTCCTTAGGGTGACAGATGTGCTCTATTTTGTAAGGCTCTCTATATGAGGAGTAGCCGTTGTGGTGAGCACCCATGCACCCGATAGTTCCTAGTTTTGCCACTATAGTGGCCAAATAAAGCCAGATGGTTAGGAGACGGCTTATATAGACTTGGCACTCTGGCGAGTAGGATGTATGCTTGCGCGGGCTATGTGACCACATTAGTGAGTGTTGGAGAGCAAACCGAGGAGACACTATTCTCGGGTTACAGGGCTCGTTTGAGGGTCCAAACGGTCTTAGATGGCCATGGGAGCTGCACAAAGTTTCTAGGGAGCTTGTTATAGTTTAATATGGTCCCAATGGATGATATGGTCAGTTGGTTATTTTGGACCAAGTTGTGAGTTGGCCAACGTGGTGGACCTACGTCCATGCCGACCATAGGTACCAAGTTTATCATGAGTTCATTGTGCTTGTAAGTGAGACATCCTCCATCTAGAATTTGTCTAGATTGTCCTCAAAGCTTCTTACTCCGGGCACACGGGTGGGCAGACAGCCACTAGTTTGTACTCAAAGTTTGCAAGCAATAATGTTGTTTACTCTCCACTTCTTTCTGCAATTCAGTGCTTTGTATCTTGCTTCTGCTATTGTGTATTCTTACATGTTATCAGAGCATAGGCTCTAGGCAAAGCTTGTTTTTGGTAGTTTGCTATTTGAAGGCAGATTTGGAGAGATGACTCAACCAGCAAATGACGCAACCGCATTGCGTGTCCTCCACCGTTTGGTGATGGAAAGTAGGATGGAGCAAATTACACTCTTTGGAAGTTGAAGATTAGGTCTATTATTCTTGATTCATATGAGTTGTAAAAAACAACACCACGCATTGATGCAAAGCTGGGTCCTACTCTGGATCGAGCAGTTCCACTACAAACCATCCCGCTAGATCTTGCTCTCGCTTTGGCATGGAGGCGAAGGAATGCAGATACGCTATGTGCCATCATCACCACCGTCACTAATTCGGCGATGACTCTAACTCATCATACTACCACAGCTTCTAAAGCATGGCAAGTTCTTAAGACCAGTACGAGACGAGGAAGCAAACAAGGATTCAAAATCTTGTGAATCAGCTTGCAACAGAAAGGCATTCTCAAGAAGAAGCAACATAGCAGTTCATATCGCGGATAAAGAATCTGCACGATCAGATGGTGGCGGTGGGGATCACTAAGACCAATGGAAAACTAGCACGAAGATGCATCAGAGTGTTGCTCCCAGTTTGGTGACCTCACCGCATGTTTGGGGCCATATAAAATGGCCCCATGGCCCCCACACCATTGTATCTTGTTTTACACTTCGGGATCTTGTGTATAGAGCAGAGTTACACGCCTATCTCTCTCCTTCTCTTGTGCTGTCTATTTTCTGCACTCTACTTGCTCTTGTGGTCTCAGATTTGGTTATCATCTCTGCTGCGTATTTTGATAGCACCCGCATGTTCTACACACACTGCCATGGTGCATCACCACCTCTCTCGCAAGAGGGGGATTGTTGCGTTGCTGATTGGTGGATTGTTAGGGATTGTTCGGGAAGAGAAGAAGCAAGAGGAAGGCGGGCTGAGTTGCTGGACAGCCACTTGCATGTTTAAAGTTTTTTTTTTCCCACCCACCCACCCTTTTTCAGTTACATCCCCGCAATGGTAGATTAGAGATGGCTAAGAAGCATGTGAAGATCCCAACACTCCGTCAGTTGGACGGGAACAATTACGGCATTTGGAAGGTTATGATGGAGTCTGTGTTGGAGTCATATAGTTAAAAATTATGAAATATTACTAAAAAAATGAGATATTTTGGAGTAATCATTCATTTTTGACACTGGTAAGGAAAGGGCATTTGTGCACTTAGAGATGATGGACTCAGATGCTTCATCGTCTTCGAGCGAGGAGGCAGTTGGCTTCACTGCGAAGGATACCCGGGAATGGATTCTTGATAGTGGTGCTTCCAGGCACATGACTCCGTCCCGAGACTTCTTTTTGGAGAATGGTATCCACAAGCTCTCTACACTCTCCTAATTGACAGGTTCTTAGGTCGGAGATCTGTGGCACCAAATCCCGCAAGCTTATATTTGTGGGGTATAATTCTCTTTCCAAGGAATACAGATTGTATTATCCAGATAGGAATGAGATTGTCGTCAGCCGAGATGTGGTCTTTGATGAGCATGTTCCAGTATCCACTGTCGAGGAGCCGCCACTTCTTGGAGATCCAGAGGAGTCTAATGATGATTCCCAGACCATTGTTCCAGTTGATCAACCATAGTCAGTACAGGAGGTTGAGCCCGAAGCCGGAGTAGAGCCCCCGCAACGGCAGGAGGCTCCATGATCTGTTCGAGTACCCAGGTGGTTGATAGACACCCTTCGGGAGTCAGGTGTCATGGAGCTACCCTCCAAGTGGACCACAGAGGACGGCTCTCGAAGATCGCACAGAGTCCGCGACAAAAGCAATACAACGGAGCTTCTTCAGGTAAACTATGCTTGATGTCTCGTATTATGCCAAACTTCCATTAAGAAAGCCCTTTCACAGGATATTTGGAGCCCACTTCCATTAAGAAAGCCCTTTCACAGGATATTTGGAGGAAAGCCATGCAGGTGGAACTTGATGCCATCGAGAAGAACAACACATGGGAGTTGGTACCGAGGCCGTCGAAACGGTCAATCATTGGTGTCAAATGGGTCTTTAAGACCAAATATGCGTTTGATGGGTCGGTGGACAAACACAAAGCCAGACTTGTGGCTAAAGGTTATGCTCAGCGACCAGGCATCGACTACGAGAATACCTTTGCACCGACAGCAAGGATGACCACGATTCGGACCGTTCTTGCCCTTGCTTCTTCTCAGAGGTGGCCTGTGTATCAAATGGATGTAAAATCTGCGTTCCTTAATGGTGACCTGCAGGAGGAGGTGTATGTTGAGCAGCCTCTAGGCTTTGTTGTTCCAGGATCAGAAGGGATGGTTTACAGGTTTGGTCTTAAGCAAGCTCCAAGGGCTTGGAATCAGAAGATTGATTCCTTCTTTGTTCGGACTGGTTTTCAGAGATCGGTTGCGGATCCCAACCTGTATCTCTTTCGGGAACACGGCATGGTTACGATTATCATCCTTTATGTGGATGATCTCATTGTCACCGGCGGTCATGTGGAGCACATTGGCGTGACGAAGGCTGCCTTGTCAAAGGAGTTTGAGATGACCGACCTAGGTTTACTCCACTTCTTTTTGGGATTAGAGATCTGGCAGACCCAGAGGGGGTTTTTTGTCTCTCAGCAGCGGTATGTTCATGAGTTGCTTGAGGCCTTTGGGATGGAGAACTGCAAGCCTATTACTTCGCCGATAGACCCAAATACAAAGTTAACTGTTAATGATCCTTGTGAGCCAGTTGATGTCTCGTAGTATCGGAAGTTGGTTGGTTCATTGATCTGGTTGCTGAACACCAAATTGGACTTGAGCTTCTCCATGTGGGGCTGTTGAGCTCTTTTATGCAGACGCCATTGAAGTCTCATTGGGACGTAGGATTGTGGATCTTGCGGTATCTGCAGAGTACGAAGGATCTAGGACTCTTTTACATAGGAGGGGATGGAGTCAGACTCCAAGGTTGGAGTGACTTAGATTGGGGAGGAGATCCAGACACGAGGAGATCTACTTCAGGTTACAGTTTTACCCTTGGCTTAGGAGCAATTTCTTGGAGCAGTAAGAGGCAGCCAACTATTGCCCTATCTTCGATAGAGGCAGAGTACCGGGCTACTTGTGGTGCTGCTTGCGAGGTTGTGGGGCTGCGGAGGCTGCTAGGCGAGATTTGGTTTAGTGTGATAACCAGAGTTGTATAGCTAGTGCTCGGAACCCGGTCTTCCATGCCCAGGCCAAGCACATAGAGATACAATATCACTTTGTACATGAGAAGATCTTGGCTGGTGACATCTTGCTACTTTATTGTTCGACGGAGGACAATGCGGCGGACCTCTTCACGAAGTCTCTACCTCAGGCTATGCTCAGGCGGCACTCTAGCTCCCTAGGGTTGATTTCACAGCCAGGAGCTGAGAGGGGGTGTTAGAAGTCATCTCTTGTCTTTATTAGACACCAGGGCCTCTGTTGTGGGTGTGCCCGCCCTTTGTAGGTGTTTTCTCATTTTTCCTCACTCCCCGTATTTTTCTCCATTTTTTCCCTATTTTTACTAGGTGTGGGAGGCAGTTCTTTGCACCCTGGCTGATCCAGACACTGGCCGACTGCTGGTCAGGATGTCCTGGATGCTGGCCGACTGCTCCTAGTCCCCGACCTCTCATGTATGCTGGCCGACTGTGTACAGCTGGCCGACTAGTGGATGGAGCTGGTCGTGGACATTTAGGTCCAGTCGGCTGCCTTTGCAACAGGCCGACTGCATGTTTGGGGCCATATAAAATGGCCCCATGGCCCCCACACCATTGTATCTTGTTTTACACTTCGGGATCTTGTGTATAGAGCAGAGTTACACGCCTATCTCTCTCCTTCTCTTGTGCTGTCTATTTTCTGCACTCTACTTGCTCTTGTGGTCTCAGATTTGGTTATCATCTCCGCTGCGTATTTCGACAGCTCCTGCGTGTTCTACACACACTGCCGTGGTGCATCATCACCTGTCTCACAGGTGTAGGTACAGTGTACGTCTTCATCCTCGTCATCCACATCTAATTCATCCACCACTTGATCCACTAGCGACCGTCAGTACCAACCCTCTGAAGATGACTTGGTGATTCCACCCCCCACCATACTCCCTCTAGCCCCACCCCAACCATGCACCCGCTCCACCCACCTCATCCTCCCCCCACCCCCATCATAATGCCATATACCCTTCCTCCTGTCTTCCCCACCTCCATCCTGCACTACCCCCTTCCACCTCAATTTCACCAACCCCCATCCGTCCCATTTACCTCCCCTGTCCACCTTGTTCACCCTGGGAGAGCTGGCTACTATGGGCTTGACGGGCCTGGCTTCAATCCAGCCCTACAGACCTGGATTCCCTGTTCTGTACTGCCCTTATTACCAACTTTCCTACTATGCCTAATGGCCAATGCATACACTGAACCCTTATCTCTGACACCATTGGTCCTGTTGACCCTTAACGTTCTCGCTCGTCGCTCCGACTCTTCCATTACAGACATCTCTTCCGTTGAGCTACTGCAGCTATCATCACCCTTCTTGCCCCAAATTCTGCTGCACCCCCTCGGACCCTCCACCTTTATGCCCTCTTCCACTACTGCTTCTTACTTCGAGATATTCCGTCTGAGCCTATCCCCTTCGCCTCTGCCCACCACAAAGAAGGCTTCTATTGTTTTAGCCATTCTCGCCCCTTCCCCTTCCACCATCTCATTTATGAATCCCTCCATTTTTGTTGCCGCCGTTTTTGCACCCAACTTTCTAAACCCAACATATCCACATTTACTTGGCCCTCTGCTCGCTTTCTCACATTTCTTCTTCAGCACCATGCTACCACCGCCCCACCCAGCCTTTCCCCAGTCCCCAAATGTTGGGCCCTGCTCCACTCGCCCCGCTCGTTCGTCACTCTCGCGTTCTTCAGGATTCTTCACCATCATCCTCGTCACCCGACACCCGAGCACAACCACCACCGCTATTACCACTTCCACCACAACCACCCCCATAGTCTCCATTGACTGCTATCTTCCTCTGGAGTGACTGTTAGCCTCGTGGGAATAGTCCCAATCCCATCGTCCTCCCCTCCAACCCCACCATCATCTTCCCTTTTCCCACCTCTATCCTCGTACCCAGATTTTCTCACATCAAATCTCACCGCTTTTGGTCCTTAGTAGATTGAACACCGGAGCGCACCAGCTGCACCCCTTTGAGGAGTCTGAGGCTGAATAGTTATTGGCCTCGTTTCATCACACGAGACCACCTCCTAGAGGGCCTTGCCGATCAGCACATTATGTAACATGGAACTCCATAAGAAGTAATTAGTGCCATCCAATGTGTTCTCTTGGGACAAGAAACTCAAACTTCCACTACATCTCTTGCCATGATGATTGAATATCCAACATGGATACTGTCCAACAAGTGTACCAAGAATGTGCCTAACAAACACTCACTTACAAAGAGTATATGAAGCACTTTGTGACTCAAGACCTGAAACTTGATGAATAAAAGCAGAAAAAGAGGGTTGGAAACAATACCTGAACAACCATGTTAGCTGTAAATTTCCAGAGGATGTGTATCCCTAAACTGTAGGCTGTTGGAGAGTTGTCCACATAGGGCCAGCTGGTCACATGCAGTGTATAAACTGTCCCACGAGCAGAAGCAGGAGCAGAGAAAAATTGGTCTGAAGGTCCAATAGTAGAAACAGGGCGAGTTGTTGGCCCAAATCAGAATGCTGAATCAGAACACAGGGTGTGTGGGCTTTGTTCGAGCTATCACAGAGAAAAGTTCTCTCGGGTCTGGTACAATTGTGCATAGAAGAAGACAAGCTGTGGCCATACAGCCCTAACAGGCTGTACATGTGGCCATACCTGTGCGAAAACAGGTCGTACAGCTGTGCACATGCAAAAGAGCTCACGACCTTGCCAAAAACAGCCAATAACCTCGCACACAGGAGCAAGAATGCCCTAAGGCGGTTTTTTGGGTGCTTCTCGGGAGCGCCAACCGGGGCTTGAACTTGGCAGAACCACAACCCCCCCCCTCCCCCCAACAACAACAACAAAATGGTTTTGTGGAGTGCTTCCATCGCTGGGCCAGAAACATGGTCGTCTATAATTGACATCTTTTGCTCATATCCTAAACTAATATCCTGGGGCCTATTACTCATTTCCTTCAATATGTATGTCACACGTTCTTAAAAAAAAAAAAAAAAAGGAAAAGAAAACCTTGAAGATGTTGTACCTTGGCAGTTTGTGCCTTTTGAGGCCCTCGGTCATGCAAAATGATGATTGCTCCACTATGAATCTGCTATTCACATAAAGCATCAAACTCCACATGTTACGGAAAGAAAATTTTGAAAGAATAGTTCATGCTGGATGCAGAACATATACTGTTTGATTGGGTAAACTATGCTTGAGAAATGATAAACAACGATCCTATCATTTAATCACTCAAATAAGGACAGACAATGTGTTTGCTGCACAAATGTCAGCAAGCAACAAAAGTGCATTAAAAGTGTATATATGTGTAGATTTACCCTCCAAAGAAGATACTTGGCAATTTTCTCCCCATGATTTGTGAAGAAAGTGGATGAAAAGTGTATATATGTGTAGGTTTACCCTCCAAAGAAGATACTTGGCAATTTTCTCCCCTTGATTTGTGAAGAGAGTATCAAAAGGAAAAAGTGAACCCAGAACAGTCTTGTAACCATGAGCCTCTGTAACTTGAAGCATTTTCTTTGTAAAGAATCCATGACCCTACAAATGTAAAGATGCATCCATATCATGACTATTCTTGCGATAACAAACAACAAGAGAATCACATGCAGAAACTGTAGATGAATTTGAAAAAACGAACAAAGTCTCAAAATTATACATTACAAAAAAGGGAAGGTAGAAATTTTTTTTGGGTGATTTAATGTTGTCGCATGAATATGGAAACTGTTTGTTGGTGGATTGTAATTTTATCCCGAGGATACTCTTTTTTTAAAACCAAGTTCCTTCATTTGTCATAAAAAAGAAACGTCCATGGAAAGCAAAACTACAAAAAACAGCCCCAGGAGGAGCCTACTGTGTATATGCCTCCTAAGAAGAGAAGAAAAACCGGAGGGTGGGCTCCCTTTCCGGCTGGTCGCTCTTGCAGGGGGGGCTACATCGGGGGCCTGTAGTGCCAAAATGGTCCGTCTCCCTCTCTAGCGAGGAAAGGGCCTGGACTCCAAGTGTGTAGGAAGGCGGCCTGGATCTGAGTCGCCCGTGAGGCACTCTCAACGTCCTCACAAAGTGGATGATGTCTAGCCAAATCAAATCATATCTCCTAGTAGGTCGAGGCACCATCAATGGCCTCTCTACAAGTCACCCGCCAGCAGTGATGATAATAATCTCCCATACTCCGGGTCCATCGTGTGACTGGAGTCACCATTTCCGGAATTTATCAGTATTTTATTGATTTATGGACTTTTGGATAAGCTTTGGAAATGGGAGGTTCTCCAGAATTGGGTTCTAAGCATCGTGGACATCTCTCCAGGAACAAGTCTTAGGCTTTCGACTATGTGGGAAAGGAATGCTTGGAAAGCCCGTTGTGTGTAAAGCAAGCTTAAAACAGATTATTGGAGCGTGTTCACATCATTAATAATGAAGGTGGACAACTTACTGTTACAGGCTGGGCAACTTATTATTTGGGCCCCTCATGGGTAAAAGACTTCACCCATTATTAATATGTGGGTGTAGCCACTAAGGGTGCCCACACTGAACTGTTCCAACCAGACCATCCTAAGGCGCCCCACTGGATCATCCCGATGCTGGACCGTTCCACTGGACCATCCCGGAACATTCGGTGGACCATCTAGACATGGAAGCGCACCACCAACGGATAAATGAGAGGTGCATGCACTGGCATTAAAGGCACCACACTCACACTCTGATGGGCATCTATCTAAGATAGGAGATGCCACCGACTCTACTACCTTGCAGGAATCATTTTAAATAGCCCCTCAACTCATCCTTAAGGACATCCTTTATCCTAAATAGTCTTGGGGAAATCTTTTATCCATCTAGTCCTGTTCATTGAGTCTTATCCATTGAGTGCTGTAGTCACTTCTCATTGCGTCTGTGTGTCGACCTACTCACTATGATCATTACTGGGTGTGCACGGTACAGTGATGGGCATGTAACGTCTTGGGAGTAATGCAAGTGTTGTTTACAATATTCTTGCCATTGTGCTATGCTCGTATTCTAATCTGTCTTAAGTCTATTCATGTGTGCATTGTGCCATGAGTATTGAGGACTCCGGACATATTGTCCAAAGGAGAACCACCACTTTAGTGTCTTGTCTCTATGTTCTCTGTATGCCTGATACACGCTCTCGTGGTAGTCCGGTCAGCCAAGCCAAGAGTCCCCTATCAATACACTGCTATAGCTGGAAGAGGCTCAAATATGTACCACCTAGGGGTCCCTTTCCGCCCTTCCCTATGGTAATCCCACCTTTAGTAACAATGCTGGAGGCCCAGAAATGCTACTTCTTAGACTGGGAAACCCGGAAGAACACCTTCCGCACCTTCTGTCCTTGAGGACCGCCTTCTCCAGGAGCTAGGGAAACTGCAATTGCTACCATGAGAGAGTGTCAAAACTCATGGCACGGACCACAATGCTGGTGGCCCGCCTATTGACCTACCCTGGCAACTTCATGGTGTGTCAGTGGGTGACACATGCAATGCCCAAGACCACCCAAAAGTAGATTCGGGAGAGTTGGCCACCACCCACCACTTTGCTGGAATCGCAAGAGCTAGCTTCCCAACTAGAAAATGCACGTCTCATGTTTGAACGTGATTTAGGCACTATACCTCCAATGACAACACCACTGGATGGCCCAATGGCTCAGCTGGAGGCACTCAAAGTGAGCCAGAAATCTCAGAATGAGGAAAGCACTATGCTCCAACTTACGAAGGAGATTGAGGAACTGGAGACCCAACAAGAAGCCAAGAAAGGGTGTGCCATATGCCAGCCTCTGGGACACACCATCCAAGAATGCCCAAAGAGGAGGTATTGCTCCTGTGAAAAGGGGGGACATGAAGATAAAGACTGTTACTATCTGAAGGGATTCCGTTAACTTCATCAGCAGCAAGCTCCTCACCCCAACTCAACAACCCCTGACCCCTGGATCCACCATCAGCCATAGTGGTCACCCATGCACAAAAGCAGGCCATGTCAGAAGAACCAACCCATGCAGGGGATAAGCCCAATGATACCAATCTTCCACTTCCCCCCACAATCATAGACTGCAAGCCTTCAAGGTTCTACTCTGGGAGAATAAGATGGCGGTGAATCTCTTTGATCTTCTCTAGATTAGCCCTAGTGTCTGACAATGCCTCAGTGCTCTACGGTAAGCCACCCAATTCTGGTAGTGTGGGCAGTTCCGCACTGGTGGCTTCCCACTTCCTACAGGTGCACACGTTGCGGGTTGCATGGGTATTAGCCACACTAACCCTTCCCTTACTGACTACCGAAGCCCCCCACCTCTCTGGGATTCATGGCACCCCACTTTTCGGGGCAATTGTTGATGGTGGCTATGGGGTAAACCTAATGCGAGACTTCACACTCCCTGCAGTCAATCTCCACGTAACGAGACCAACCAACTTCTGTGTCCAGATGGCAGACAAACAGGAGATGACCCCCATAGGCCTAGTGGAAGGCGTGAATGAAGGGGGGTGTTGGCGAGGCTTAATCCCATATGATGTTGCACCATATCCCAAACCTTAGTATAAAGGATAAAAACGACCCTTGCCCTCTCTCATCCCTCCAACAGACCTTTGGTGTGAGTGGCCTCACACGTGATAGGAGGGGGACAGAGAGCCCGGCCTCCGCTTGGCCGCGACCCTTCGTGGCTGCTGTTTGTGGGTGGTGCTGCGCTTCTAACAACTGTACCGAATATAGCATGGCAGCCCGGGAGACTCTCCCTAGGTGCTGCAAAATACAAGCATCAGTACAAAGAACTGAGAGGCTAAATCATACAATAGGGGGGGGGGAAGAGCCAAACAGGTGGCCTGTAGTGCCAACGGGGGGATCCCGTGTGTAAGGTGTAGAAAGGGCCACAGCGCCAAGTGGTGTGAAAGGCCTGGCGCCGTAAGATCGCCTCATCCGAGTCTCCCCGGATGCGGTCGTACTGTCCTCGCAGGGTGTGGATCAACTCCTGCCAAATCCCCCGTACAGTCTCTGCTGGTGGCTCCAATCTCCCCTCAAAGGCCGTAAAGCACCGGGCCCTCCAGGTGAACCAGATGGTGAGGCTGCTGAGGAGCTCCCATCATAAATCCCTCTCCTGTGTCCAGCTGGCGGACGAGAAATCCGGTGCCGGAACCAGGCGAGGCTGGCCCCTAATAAATCTGATGGCCTGACTGCCCTGCTCCATCTCATAGCCCATAGCAGGCCCTGACGAAGTCGACCAAGCAGCGGCACCCCACGTAAACATACCCTTTGGAGAGAGGGGGGCCAGAATACGCAGCATCCGCAGCCAAATCTGCTGTGCCTGAGGGCAATCCCAAAGGCAATGTCTCTGTGTCTCCATAGGGTGGCCGCATCGGACGCAGGCCGCCGGAAGACCGCTGTAAACAAGCCAAGTGCCAACTGCTGAGCCCCTGTGGGCGACCAGCCACTGAAAAGTCGAGATCCTGCGGGCCTGTCGACTAGCCCAGAGCCGAGCCCAAAAATCCTCCAGGAACTCCTGTGAGAGTCCCTGTAGTCGCCAATGCCCCGCTGCCGCTGGAGAAACCGTCCTCCTCGCCGTCAAAATATGCCGCCCCAGCCGAACATTATACTGGAAAAAGGTGATCTCTGTGGCCTCAAGGGATGCATAAGGATCATGCCACTCGTACTCCCCGGGGTCCCACTGTAGCCGGGCCAAGGGGCACGCTGCATATGCCCATATGCGCCAATCCGGGAGCACATCAGCAGGGTCGGGGTCTTGAGAAGCCCTCTTATGTACTTTGACTGCAACATAATCATGCCATCATCTTTCTGTATAAACTATATGCCCAAATAATAGTGCAAAGGCCCTAAATCTGACATCCAAATGAAGTTCAAATCAGCCTTGAATGCAGTAATTTTCTCCTCATTAGTCCTTGTAAGAAGCATGTCATCTACATACAAAATGATGACCACCAAAGCTTTTTTTTTTTCCCTTGACAGAAAGTGCGCTCTCAATTGGACTATTTTGAAAGCCTTGGCTACCCAAATATGCATGTATTTTCTCATACCAAGCGTATGGATCTTGTTTCAAACCATACAATGCTTTCTTTAATCTACAAACTTTATTTTCCTCACCAGGAACCACAAAGCCAATTGGGCTGATTTACATACACTTCCCTCATGCAAATCTCCATTAAGAAAGGCCGTCTTTATGTCCAACTGATGCACCTTTCATCCCATATGAGCCGTAACGTAACCTTTTGTGACAAGTAGAGGCTTACACCTGTCAACAAATCCATCCGACTTTCTTTTCACTTTGTAAACCCACTTTGTGCACAAAACATTCTTACCATCAGGCAAGACTACCAGATCCCATGTGTGCATCTAGGCACATTTTGCTGTCCACTCATCTCTTAGAGCCTCTTCTACATCCTTAGATGTAGCAGGGTGATTCAAAGTTCCTGTATCTCATCTTTCTTGGGCAAATGATATTCAACAAGTGGCTGATCTGATCTTCCATCAACAGACAAAGTTAAATAGCTCATCAAACATAACCTGTGGGCTTATATTCAAGTGTTTGCCTGCATCTAAGATGGGCTGAACTGAATTTTCAGCAAACACCACATCTCCACTTACACAAACTTATGTGTGAATAGGTTGTAGAGATGGTAGCCTTTACTTTCGCTACTGTAACCCACAAAAATGTACTTCACCGATTTGTCATCCAGCTTAATTATGAGCTCTAGTACCACATGAGCATAAGCTAAGCATCCAAAAACTTTCATGTAGTTGACATTGGCCTTTCTTTTGTGCCAAGCCTCGTACGATGTCATGTTATTTAATGCTTTGGTAGGGCACCTGTTAAAAATATATGTTGCACACATGATAGCTTCCATCCGGAATTTTGTGTCGCAACTTCTGTTCTTTAACCATGGAGCTTGCCATCTCCATGAGAGACCTATTCTTTCTCTATGTAACACCATTCTGTTGTGGTGAATATGGCATTGTACATTGGTACTTTATGCCCTTCTACAACATAAAAGCCTTAAATGCATTTGACATATACTCCCCCTTTGTATGGAATGTACACACTTGTACAGTTTGGTCACCATCCGAGCGCATTTGGTTGAAATGTGCATGCCACCATCCGAGCGCATTTGGTTGAAATGTGCAGGCCAGACGCCTGTTTTTTTGGCTAGAACCATCTTGAAATTGGGCCTTTGCCCTACACAATCTAACCAAATAAGCTTGGATGGTGACCAAACTTTGCAAGAGTGAGGGTGGGATCCACATTTACACACGTGAGTGTCAAGTGTGATATTTACGCAGTGTCCAAGCCCACAAGACCTTTTCCCCACTGAGGAGAGGAAAACAACCGTGCTTTGATACCAATTTAATTCACCTAGCTGGGAGTACTCGCTTTAGCTGAAGCATCGAGATGACCACCACAGGGCCCGAATGTGAGGAAATGGCTTTCCCAACCTCCTCTAGCTATCGGCTAGATCCATCTGTAGAGACCTTCCGAGAGCGAAAGCTGTCTCCTATTAGTCTGCAAGGAAATCATTAAGTAGGCCCTGGGCATGCTAGTGTGATGTAGCTGTTAGGGTACCATCTAGTACCTCTAAGAATGTGCCAGCCCAAGCTAACCGAGTACAAGAGGAAGGGGGGTGCCTTGGATCTCTGGGAAGGTGGCAGGTTGCGTCCGCCAATGCCACTCTCCCGGATCCCACTAGAGGCAGATCAAGGGGCAGCTATCCCAAAACCAAAGTCGCTAGGTCGGATCATCACCTACCTTCGCACGGAAAGGGTCAACGTGCCACATGTGGTTGTGAAAGCCCACAATCCTCACCCGTTGGGACACTGAAGGGTAATCCTCCTCGGTAAGGTTTGCTCCTAGAAGAAGTCATCCCTAATGCCCTACCATGGTGGGAGTATCTTCCTGTGTGCCGAAGGTCATCGGAGTAAGACGGATTGCTCCAATATAGAAGCTTCCTCTAGATGCTTAGGAGGAGGGGAGCTATTTGTTGCTTTGAGGTGATGTCAATGCCCACTTAGCATCCAAGATAGCAAGCCAAAGCGCCTTTGGGAATCCACTCCAAAGCTTCAATTGGGTGGGTGGGGCGGGGCAAAGGGGGGTCTCTATGGGTGGGAGTAGGGGAGGTAGGACAGTCATCAAGCAGACACATGCAATTAAGCAAAACACGGATATATATATAGACTCTGGCATCTAGCTCACCACCTAACCATAGACTCTGCCATTCAGGCTCACCCGCGAGCATGGAGGTTAGTAAAATCCAAGATATGGCTCCACGTGCAAAGACCTGGTGCCCCATATCACCAAGACACACCCCTCCGATGTACGCACAGAGTAGTTTGACGGGCCTCGAGTCTAGGTCTGAGGAGCTCTCCTCCAAACTCACTCCAAAAGTCACTTACATAGACCTCCTATAAATCAAGAGACATATAGCCCATGCCTAATCTTGAGTTATGTAGGCGTGCACAATGCTTAATGTAGAACTGCATGACTAGAGTGCACTAGACTTGGATTAGACCAAGACTAGACCGAGACCAGAACAAGGACTGGATTGGTCAAGTAAACCACACAATAATTAACACGTGTACTTGCAAGTCTCCTATGTTGCCATGGTAGGTTCAAGTTCAAGGGTAATAAAGAACCCACAGGATATTAATTTATTCCCAATACAAGAAGTGCACCATACTGCATCAACAAAATAATTGTGCACATGGCATCTACAAGTCACAAGAGAGCGCCCAAGAGGTGCAGGGTGTGCCTGAAGAGTCATTTGTCAAGAGATAAATTGATTAATGGAAACAACCCCCAAGCATTGTACTATGTGATATGTGGGATAAAACCCCTTGCTTGTATATTAACTCAAGTCGAACAATATAATAAGGGGGTCAAGTATGAAAACAATTGAAACTTTCAAGCAATCCTTGTGGCAAATGGGATGGAGTTTTATCATAATCTAATCAAAGAATTGAATGAAAAACTCTTTCTTAAGGGCAGCCCAACCACCTCCTTTGCTTCAACATGCAAGCTTCAGCCATGTTTCTGTCCTAAACTTTAGCTTCAGCCGTGTTTCTGTCCTAAACTTGAGCTGATATGAAACCCTAAATCAAGTCCCCTTGTTTGCTTAAGCTTCAGCCTTAATTCTGCCCTAAACTTGAGCTGATTTAGAACCTTGTTTGCTTAAGCTTCAGTCCTGTTTCTGCCCTAAACTGCAATTGATCTGAAACCCTAAATAACACCCCTTGCTTACTTCACAAAATCAGCATATCTATGAGACTGTGTAAACCGGCAATACAAGCTAAAGCGGTGGTGCTATGGGAGGGATCTATTGTAAAATATTGACAAATTCCGAGTGTGTGAGCCTCTTTTGTCTCTCGTCTATTATTTATTATGCCATTGATTGTTGTTAATCTTTGATTCTAAATAAGTATATCAAAACCCATTTTCTACTATAAGCACTATCTCAAGCCCCATGCATATTCTCTCTCGGTATAAAGTCATTAAGGTTTGTTCTCTTGGTTAATTGAAAAAATGTGTTGATAATTATCAATTCACTAACTTAATTAATGAACCATTCCTTAAAATGGATAACCGTTCCCACCATCCAGAACCCGCCTACATAAGCAAGGGATGGTGACGGTTCCTATCGGAAGAAGCTTAATTAATGCACCATTCCTTGGAATGAATAACCATTCCCACCATTCAGAATTCACCCACATGACTGAGGGATGGTGACGGTTTCCTGAAGAAATACTTATAAAATGGCTTAATTAATTAATCATTCCCTAAATGGATAACCATTCTTGCCATCCAAATCTGCCTACATGAGCAAGGGATGGTGATAAACCATCACGGAGTTCTTAAAAAGGGGTTAATTTTGATTAATCATTCGTGTAAGAACTTTATCCTAAGATGTAACGTGTGGGATACCCTTATTCTCCATCTTCAAAAGGCTTCCATCAGAGATAAGAAGGAAAACAGTATCCTACACACCAAACATGTGGCAACATTGCTTTTCTTGTCGAAGCACATCCATCATTCTAAATTATATAGATGACATACAGGACGAAACCATTTGATTCTTTTTCTAGCAGCATCCTTGAAATAGAAATCTGTGAGCTTCCTATCCACTGCAAGCAGCTGGTCTTCAAATTCTTCCTGCAAAACAAGTTAGAACAAAGCCAACCTCAGACTTTGTTGCCAATACTAAAAATTTTCTAACAAAAATACTTCTTCCAAATACTCATCACAAATCAAGTTTGTAAGTAAATGTATAGCAAAAGTGCCAACTGACTATACTTGTGACGGGACTATACATACCTGAGGAAGCTTCCAACTAGCGACATCGTGCATAGTATGGTTCCCAACCTCATGACCTGCAGAAAGAAACAAAAATAAACCATCTCCCTGTATTAGAAAAAAGACTTTTTGATGATAAAATATGCACCTACAATATGGCAGTATCCTTAGGCCTGCTTTGGGGCTTTTACTAGCTCAAACTTCTAAAAGTATATTACATAGTGCAGGTGAAGTAAGCTCAGTAGGCTACAATTATGTATGCACCATTTGCTAGTGACTGGTGTTATTCGATCAGTAATTGGTTGTGCCAATAATAGCTTGCAAAGGATTTCCAATAATTGAAATAGGTCTCTTATCTTACTGGCTATACTTTATACATACATACAACATAAATGTAAAATGTTAACAAAAAATCATGTTATTTTCGAACAAGAACACAAGTGCATTCTTGACTTCATTGCTCGTTGTCGACGTTTCAGAAACATTTCGTTCGAAATGTTCCATATGTTTCATTAACAAATGAAACAATTCTTAAAGGTTCATACAAAGAAGGGGGAGGGGGGTTCTAAAATACTGTTTGGTCTGGGTTCGCGAATAGATTAGAAGAGATAATACGATGCAGCAATAAACCAGCAATTCACACCTCTATAAGCAAGCCCCCTGTCACTTCAATGAAGTTCACTGCTAGCCTGCTTAGTTCTTGGAAGAAGCTCAAACCAGCCCTTTTCCAGCTCTCCCCCAGTGTCGAGGAGGAGAGACTTTGACAACCATTAATTTGGAGCGACTTGGTTCACATTCCCTATGGCCATCTGTTGGGGGAGAAAACCCGCATCACCTAGGGAAGCAGCCAGACACTGGCCTGACCAAGGCCCTTGGTTCCTGGCTCTTCTTCTCCCATCTTCCAACCAAGTGGCAGCACAAGAGAACTGCATGCCTCCATGGAGAACGGGAACAGACTCCATTGACTCCACCATCCCTCCCGAATGGTTGCATCCCATTGCTTCTCCCCCTACCCTGACATGGATGGTGATCTTCACCCCTAGACATACCCCTTTGGATCCTCTTGCTTGATGGTCTCACCCAAGATAACACTTCTTCAACTACTCCGCTAGGCTCAGGAGACAAAGCCAGATACAAGCAAGCGTCATGGTTACACATGCCCAGGAGAACTCACGGACGTCGGACAAAAGGCACGACTACACCCAACGGCCTTCCAGAAAAGCCTGCAAAATGGTTTCAGACCCCGCAAGATCCCCTGCATTTTATGGTTCACCACTCATAGGGGTCTGGTCTTGGCTAGCCATAATGGGTTGCCCAACAGACTGCAGTTGCTGTGAAACCCCCAAGGAATCTAAGTTTCACTGTCTATGGGAGACTGGTGAGACCTAATATATGCTAATCACTATTTTCAGAAATCCTATTCTCTGATTTTAGTGCACAATTTCCTTGATTAGTGACTTTTCTCATCAAATCTTTTCATAAAGTTTTCTTCAACATTTGCCTAGTTTCTTTAGATTCTTGGCAGTTTGCAAGATTTTGGTGGTGATGGTGCAAATCTTGGTGCAAAGTTCATCAACAAAGTGTGAAGATTACAGTTCTGTTGTAGATTTGAGTAGATTTATGTGCAGATTGCAGTTTTCTTGTAAATTTGAATAGATGTATGTGAAGATTGTAATTCTGTTGCAAATTTTGGGCAGATTTATGTGCAGTTTATAGTTCTGTTACAGATTTGTGCAGAGTGGAGTTTAGAGGAATCTTGGTGCAGATTTGAGTAGCTACAGCATCAGAGTGCGTAAATCAACAAATCTGGGAACAAAATTGACATATTCATATTCAAGACAAGTCTACAACAAAGTTTTGAGTGAAAACATGGTTTGAGATAGTTTCTTGAAAAAGATTGGTAGATTAACAACAAACTGCATATTCAAGGCAATGCAAGAGTGGATTTTAGTAAATCTTGGTGTAGAGTTGGAAGATTAGCAAGATTTTGGAAGTACATACATTAAATTTACTCAAGACCTTGAAGACAACACATTTCTACAGAGGGTGTCTTATCATCAAAAGTATTTAGGCTTGGTCCAAAGTAGCCGCAATGCAAAGCATCTAACAGATCTAACCAGGGAGAGCTTGCATACAAGTGTAGACACATACAGTTTTCAAATTCCAGAACGATAGTACCATAGCCTATGTAGACTTTGAGAATGATACCATCTATGCAGTTCTCAGATTGCTGGTCAGGCTGAGCACAGAGAACATTATACAGTTCTCAGATTGCTGGCCGAACTGAACACAGAAAAGATTAATCTTCATAGCAAGCAATTCAATGATCATGATAATCTGCTCATGGCCTAAGCTTCAGGGACAGGGCTATAAAGAACCCAAGCAAAGGCTTGACGATGTACTAAGCTAGGGGTATGGCGAATCCACGTCAGTTTTAGAGCCCTTGCTAGACAACAATCTGCAGTTGCAGCTCTGTGAGGGCCCAGGACAGATCGTCATCTCAGGACCAACGCAAGAACTATACTGGCTATGCATCAACGCATGACAGCCAAGATGGTCAGTGATCCAACGCGTAGGCAGCTGCGAATGTGGAGAAGGTAACAAAGAAAAAGAGGCAGACTGCAATAGAAGAACTCCGCCAACAGATTTTGTGGGAGGGACGATCTTCCCCACCAACACCTTGTCCAGCACAGGAATGATCTTCTTCGCCATAGCTTAGATATAACCCACCCCTGAGACTAAGCAGAGGGGGCAATGTGCGAGTCTGCACCTCAACTCAAGCAGGATGCTCTTTAGGCCAGGATCAGAGAGCACGCGACACGGGCCATCCTGAAGGAAGAAAAAAAAACCTACAAAGCAAGCCTGACCTAATCACAAGATAAGGTAGCGCGGACGATCTAGGTGCTTTCCCCAACTAAGGCAATTTTTTGAAACTCTTTGTTTAATACTGTTGTGAGCTGTAACCAAAATTGGGGACCCAGAGCAATAGATAGACTCTTCAAATACCAGATAGAGCTTTGAAAACACAGCGGAAGAACCATAAACAATATAAAAACACCGCACTGAGCATGAATGGCCGGCCCCTCGTAGGAACTTCTTTATTCAGATAGAAGCTTTTACAAGAAACCAAGGTGCGGGTGCGACTTGCACCGGATTTTACACAAAGCATCAGCAGCTTTCCATAGAGCGCAAACAATACTCAGGCTTGTCCCTCTTTACAATAGATGGGCCACAAAACAGCGCAAGACTGTCACAAAACAGTCCCATAAACTGTCTCAACACAGTCCATAAATCAGCCCTAACACCGCCTATTACACGGCCAATAATATCAGACAGAAGACGCCGGCAAAAACCCACACATGTGGAGGCCGCATGACAGCCGTACGGCTGTCTAAAACGACCAGCTGAGAGAGAACAAGAAAAATGATCAGCACAGTGTGCCATACAACCAGTGCACAGTAAAGAAACACCAGAAGACAGCTGCTGTGTACGGCCAGGACAGAGAAGAGAGATAAAAGTCATTGTCTTTTGTACGGCCAATCATGGAAGGAGAGAGAAACAATGAACAAGTCAGCTGCCTACTGTATGACCGGCGCAAAAATTACCACCAGAAGGTCAGTTGTACGGCCAGCGCTGAGAGAAGTGAGAGAGAAGCTGCAGTCGGCCAACACAGGCATGCCCATAATGATCCAAAAGAGAAGCCCCTCCCTGCTTTTAATAGAGTCAACCAGCCCTACTTTTGGCTTCTGCTTTCCCTTTTTGCCAAAAGTAGCTAGGTTGCCCAAAATATCAACTTTATGCTTTTCGTAGGCTTGTAGCCCGAGTTTTCCCTAGGCGCCTCCTTTTGTCCGCCTATCCATGCCCAAAATAATATTATGTCCAGTCCTTCATTAATGATGTGTGAACACACTAACTTATAAGCATTATAAGTCACTTCGATAAATAAAATCCCATGCTGCTCATGCTCTGTAGCCATCTTTCAAGCCAAACTTTGCCAGTAAATGCTTCAGCTTTCTTCTGTGGAAAAATCCCCGTTCACACCTTGGCTCTACTAAGGGTGTGAAACACTGGTCAAGACTAGTCCAGCGACCAAATGGTGACATCCCCTCCGTCTTATAAAGCAGTTGTCTGCAACTGTATAAGCCTGATACCACTGAAATATCCTTCAAGTATGGCAGATGCACTGCCAATTTGTAATATTTCATGATTCCGGGCATTAAAACCAGAAATGCAGATCCACGATCCGAAGTCAGATACAGGCACAACAGCCAACCATATCAAGAAAGAAACTTTATCCATATCCCGAGTGAACAACTTTGATAATAACCAAACACAGGCACAAGAGCCAAGTGTGTCCCAAATATTCATAAATCCATAAGTAGCTTAAAGTACCTACAAAATGAAAATAAGCAGAATACATAGCCACAAAACATCTTGCCATGCCATTGGACTGCATAAGAGAACCACTACTATGATCCATACGCATGTCCAAGCCAAATATGCTTCATATGTCCATATCGTTCACTAGGGCAACAACCCTTCTATGAAACCATACATGCTCGCTAGAGTTTCCCGAGACTTTACTCACTAGTGTCACCAACCCTTCCATTAGTCCAAATACTAACTCACTAGAGTCACCAACTCTTGCAAAAGTTCACAGGATCGCCAACCCTTAGTTACTCACTAGGGTCACCAACCCTTCCATGAGTTCATGAAATACTCACTGGATAGAGTCACCAACTCTTTCATGATCCCATGAGTTCTAATAGTGAGAAATCAGAGTAACCAACTCGTCTCACTAAATGGAGTCATCACCAACTCCTCTCACTGGACAGAGTCACCAACTCTTCCATGAGTTCAGATTCTCACTCACGAGAGTCACCAACTCTTTCATGAGTGTATCCATCCACAGTTGGCGTAGACATAGTTTGCTACCACCGAGATGTTGGATCACATGACCCTTGGCATAGCCATAAGTCCCCTGCCAACAAGGCGTCGTGTCCACTCTACCACATGCACTTCGTGCCGGTACTCAAAGCATACACTTTGGACGAGAGGTGGGCTCAACTTCACTCTACCACATACACTCCGTGTTGGCACTCCGACCACACACCTTGAGAGGAGACGTGGGCTCAAGTTCACTCTACCATGTGCACTCCGTGGTGGTATTCTGATCACAGACCTGGAAGGAGAGGTGGGCTTAAGTATAGAACATAAGATGAGAATGAGTCACATGCATAAATATCCTGGTGCTCCATAAACATTTCTGTTGCATATTATTTTATAGGCATTTCGGCCACCAATAGTTTTACAGGCATTTCGGCTGCTAATAGAAATCCATAGAAAAATGCTCGATCCATAAGATATCCAAAAATCCATTGCATCCCGAATAAAAGGGAGCCAAAAATCCCAATAAAAGAACTGTATATAAAGCCCAAGAATCGCCGAGCCAATAATAACCATATAGATGCGCCAAACCATCATATATGTATAAATCCTCGAGCAAAGATATGCCAAAAACTTAATCCATAGTCATTGAACATATCCGTATGAAAAACCATATAAACCAGGCTTTTCAACCATAAATATTGTTTACCTGAAATAGTTCAAGGCAAACAACAAACAATTCTCCTTGTACGGAAAATACAATGGTTAAGTGTCCAAAAAAAACACTTGCAATAAATTGCAAAAAGCACCAACTTTGCCAAACTCAAAGTATACTTAACTTTTGTTTGCCAGGTTCAAGAAGCCAAAAGGAATATCTCCTTAGCATACGCATAAGATATCTTGAGATATAGCTCTATATAACTTGTCTGTAAGCTTGATTTATAATCCACAATGATCCATATGGGAAGTGTGCTGAACATGGGCACATAAATCCAACTCCATACTTTGAGGATAAAATCTATGAATCCATAAATAGTTAGATCAAGCTGTCTACTGCTCATGCTCTTGACACATGCCTGCTTCCATAAGCTCAATAGCAAAACTGTTGGTCAATATGGTCCCCACCTCTGATTTTTTCTCTTCCTTGTTGTTGGAAGGAAGTCTCTGCTTCCGAGAAAGCCTATGCTTTGATACGACTATAACCAAAATCGGGGACCCTGAGCAATAGACAGACACTTCAAATACCAAACAGAGCTTTGAAAACACAGCGGAAGAACCATAACAATTTTAAAACACCGCACTGAGCCAGAACAACCGCCCCCCCGGGCCCCTAGGAACTTCTTTATTCAGATAGAAGCTTTTACAAAAAACCAAGGTGCCGGTGCAATTGGCACCGGATTTTCCACATGCATCAGTAGCTTTTCACAAAACGCAAAAAATACTCAGGCTTGTCCCTCTTTACAATAGATGGGCCACAAAACAGCCCAAGGCTGTCACAAAACAGTCCCAAAAACAGTTGTCCAAGACGTGTCTCAAAACAGTCCAAAAATCAGCCCTGAATCAGCCCCAAACACCGCATGTTACACAGCCAATGTATGGCCAATCATGGAAGGAGAGAGAAACAGTGAACAAGTCGGCTGCATGTTGTACGGCCAGCGCAAAAAGTACCACCAGAAGGTCTATTGTACGCCTAGCGCTGAGAGAAGAGAGAGAGAAAGCTATTGTCAGTCACCATTTGGTCCATCTCCATTTCCGGAGCCACTTCTATGGGACTGTCACTCCACAGAGCGGCCAAATTTGTGCCATGTTCACATGGGGCCAAGCCAGTGTCCCATGTGAAAGGGCCAGTCTTTTGGTGTCACATGGACAGGATCTAGATTAGTGCCACCTGTGTGAGACCAGTGCTGCGTCACATGGACGGGAACCAGTTTCGTGCCACCCGCCCCCACCTGCCCCACTGCCTTTGCTACCCCAGCTGCTCCCGCCCTTCTGCTCCTACCTTTGCCCCCCTCTTCTCCACCCGCCTCTCTATTAGCAGCAATTTTACATGGATTCAAGTCGGCCGCCCATTTTTTTTTGATTGGCTTTATGGCTTCTTCTGCCACAGCCAATCTTTCGTCACCCCCATTGGCCGGGAGAATCATAAATTTTTCACAAGACGAGTTCACCTCTCTTCAGCACGACATTGACCTTGAGGTCCAGACTACCCTTGTTGCGAGAGTTTATGGTTCCCACCCTTCTCGTTCACAGGCCCGTGAATGGCTTCTAGCAGCTCTCCCTTCGGAGCTAATTGTGCACTTTCAGGATACTCGTTTACTTAGTCGAGGCTTCTTCCAGGTGGACTTTCATTCTTCAGAAGCTACTTCTCAGGCTTTGGCTAGCAGCCCCTTTCCTCTTGGTCCTAGGAAGATTTTCTTCGTTCAGTACCAGCTGGGCTTTGATCCAGTGGTGGAGGATCAGCGCCTTACCCCGGTCTCATTACGGTTCCCTGCTCTTCCTCGGTCCTATTGGAAGCTTTTAGCTTCCATAGGGGCATCCTTTGGCCAAGTTCTAGAGGTACCAATCCTCCCAAGCTCTCCCGCCGTAGCTTCCGCGGCCGTTACCGTCACTCTTGATGGTGTACCCCGGGTCCTTGTGCTTGTTCCTGATCCATCGATTACTGATGATCATGTTATGCTTCAGAGACCTGACGGATCTCATTTCCGCCAAAGGATGGAGATTGTAGGCAGACCTGACCAGTGTCGGATTTGTCGTCAGGGTCACATTGCTAGAGATTGTCCCGATCGAGGGGCCATGCTAGGAGGCGGCGTGGTCCTGCCCATCGAAGGCCTTCTGCAGATGCCGAGACTCCAGCTGCTCCTTTGCCACAGCAGACCACACAACGTTGGGTTGTGGTTAGGGATGGTTTGCACCCTCGGACCCCCGTACCTGCCCCTTCACCCACACTCCCTGTGGGGCACCCTAACCCCTATGCAGCTCTTGCCTCACAGGATGTTGATCCTTTTTTGGAGGATGAGGCCTTGCAAGCACATGATCTGGATCCCTCACAGGAGGATGCTGCATTACAGTTACAGGAGGATGCATTACAGTCACAGGAGGATGCTGCATTACAGTTACAGGATGATTGCACCCTTGAGGATGATGTTGCACATTTGCATTGTCATGGTACCTCTCCAGTTCTGAGGACTAGCCCTGGCTTTTCCCCGGAGTGGGAGAGAGAGGTAAGGTTTACATCGTCTGATTTTCCCTCCCTTACCTATGCGAGACGTACTTCCGCCTCTAAAGGGGGTCCTTCGTCGACCATGAGATCTGGTCGTTCCTACTCTGAGTCTTTATGAGGATTGTCTCTTGGAACATTTAGGGTCTTGGGGGTTTTTTTCCGCATCGACGGAAACAAATTGTTAAAACCCAGCTTCATTGTGCAGGTGGACCTATGGATATATTGCTCTTGCAAGAGCATAAACTGGATGCTAGTCATTGTGGGAGATCAGGCAAGCTTCTCTCAGGACACACCTTTTGGTCATCGGCTATTGGTACCAAGGGTGGTGTTTGTATCTCTGTTTCAGCTTTGATCTTGCCTTGCATCATTGGACATGGTGTCATTTTGCCTACGAGAGCGCAGTGGATCCTTCTTATGCAGGGTACTACACGCATTGGTATTCTCAACCTCTATGCTCCTAACCATAGAGGTTAGAGGATTGCCTTTTGAAAATCTCTCACTACACTGATGCCTCTTGCCGACCATTGCGTTATTGGTGGGGATTTTAACATGGTTGAGATGCCAACGAATAAAAGAGGTGGACATGAGGGCTTGGTGCATCCTCTTGAAAGAGCGTCTTGGGAGAGGTTTATACTCTCCATTCATGGTAGAGATTGTTGGCATGAGGATGACATTTTGAGGAGTCCATCCACTCTTCTTTATTCATGGTCTAACAGGAGAAGAGATATAGGATGTATCTATGCACGGTTAGACAGATTTTATGTGGATGATTGGGTGCTTGACAGAGGTGCACATACTTTGATTGCCACAAGCACCTCCAAATCAGATCATTGCCCAGTGGTTTTATGTATTAGAGATCCGAATTGCCATGGATCAGCACCCCATGTACGCATCCCAGTTACATTAGTTAGATTAAGTCCTAGGAAGATCCTTATTCTGTGGAAGGGAATCAGCGACGGCTGTGCCTCGCTAAAGGGGGAAAAAAGCGGTGATTCTATGGACCAAGTGCAAGTCTCTTCCTTGATCTGACCATGTGACTTTCGGGTTCAGTTGGATTAGTTTGGTTAGCTAAGACTTTGACTTGTTAGATCAATTCTCCCGTGTTGGTGCTTCTCTCGTGCGTGCATTGGCCAATTGCGGAGATTGATCCACAATTTTCTCTGGTTGGCGGGCTTGGATGGCACCTCAGAAACTTGTGCCAGGGTTGCTTGGCTCACAGTTATTTAGCCCAAAAGAGAGGGATGCTTGAATATTATCGATCCGGATGTTCAATGCAGGGCCTTGCTTTGCAAACTTGTGGTTAGAGGTTTCCTACCAGGCACTGAGCCTTGGAAGGATTTTTTCTTGTCTCAGATTTCCAGATGTACACCTAGGGTCGGGAGAGACTGGATGCCCAACACACGTTTTTTGTTCACAGAGGCTGATATTAGGGCACCATCTTCCCCTCTTATTGCAGCCATGGTCAGAGCATGGAGAAGCATTAGATATTTTTTGCGACAAAGGCTTCCTAGGTCTTTGGATGAGGTTGACCGACAACCTATTATGTGGAACGAGTTCATTAGGGATGAGGCTGGTCGGCCACTTGGTGCATCTCGTTATATGCAATGGTCAGGATGGGAGAGATGCGCATACACTGTTCTTGCTTGGAAGACCTTTAAGAGTCTTCCGGAGGATCGGAGAGTTGCATCCACTCAGCATCTTAGGGGCTCTCGCATTCGTATTGATCAGATTGATGCAGCTATTCCGCATGAGTGGCTTTCTAGGACCTTTCACGGAGACTATCATCCGAGTTGGCTGGGAGTTTTTTCGAGGATAGGCATACCTCTGCAGGTTATTGCTCTGCCAGGCCAGGAGGATACGGATTTCCTCATGTATTCTATCATGCCTGGTGGGAGATTGACGAGATGTAGTATGGAGGAGATCATACCAAACACTAGGCTTAGTCCAGTGAGGATCGTTGGTCGCTCGGGGAAGCACTGGTTCATTGACCCTTCTCCTCAGATAGTGACTCATGGCTCTTGGTGTTTGTGGCTATATGGTGGCAGTCCTATCAGATATCTTCAGTGGGATCCAGGAGAGTGGGAGTGGATTGATGCCTTTGATTCTTTGAAAAGCCTTCCTTTTTACAGTTTCACTGTTCGGAATGCCAGGCTTCTCCTCACTTGACAGATGGATAGGATCCCTACTCTCGGGCCTCATTGGGAGAGCTATGATATTTCTCTAGTGATACAACGCAGATATTGGCATAGACTTTGGCACTCATACAGAAGGAGCCAGATCTCTCATTTCTTTTGGTTATTCTTACATGGTGGTCTCCCCACCAATCAGTGGAGATCAGTTTTCGGTGTAGCACCTTCCTGTCCTAGATGTGCGGCAGATTCTGAGTCCGTACAACATTGTCTATGGGGGTGCAGCATTGCACAGCAGATTTGGGGTCCTATAGCCCAACTTATGGGCAAATTGAGTGGCCGAGCAATGCATGTGACTTGGGGGGCAGTTACTTGGCTCTCCCAGTCCGGTCCGCAACTTTTTTATGAGAGCAGTGGTACAGATTCTGTTTTTTTCATTCGTAGAGGTATTGCCCAGCATGGTTTATTGCAGGATGTTCCTCACTCTGATTATACACCCCCTAGACAGAGGATTGACACCAGTTGGGAGATTATTGCCAGTATTACAGCATGGCAGATCTGGAGAGCTAGATGCATGGAGGCTATTGAGGGTGTCCAGATTTTTGGGTCTCAGTGTATTAGTACTATATGGGGTGATATCATCCACACTCTTATGGCTACTTGGGCTCGCATTTAGGGGCCCAGTGTATTAGTACTATATGGCGTGATATCATCCAGAATTACAATATTTAGAATTTTTTTAATGGAGTACTTTTAGAATTTCAATGTTTTCCTTTTAGAGATGTACTCGAGGAGTCAGGACTAAGCCTTAAGGAGGCAGAATACATGGACGGACTCAAATGAGTCAATGACAAAAAAGTGCTGAAGACTAGAGGCTAGAGGCTAGAGCCAAGTAGTAAGGCCCATGAATCATGATCCATGATCCATGAATGATCATCCACGTGAAGTGCTCGCCTCATGGTCATGGGTAGCTTGTGCCAAAGAAGCATCAAGCTCATCCTCAGTCTCATCCTCACTGGCATGCTGCTCCTGCACCTCATCCTCTTGTTGCTCTTCTTGTTGACTCATCTCCCACTCGGTGAAGGAATCTGCCTTCTTGGTCACGCTCTTGCAAAGCATTCACAAGTTCGCGCTGACGAAGACAAGGTCATTGGCACGCTCTACCCCGAGTCGGTTCCTCTTCCTAGAGACAATGTGGCTGTAGGTACTCCAAAGTTGCGAGTTGACAGCCTGGCTAAGTATGCGGATGGCAGGCTGCTGCAGCTCCGGTCCATCTGAACCAAAGTCCTCCATCTGAACCAAAGTCCTCCCACCATAGAGCAGCACCAACTTTGGAGCGGTCAACCTGTGCATCATGACAGCCATAGGAGCCATGAAATGACCTGTACATCGAAAGCTGGTCCCTGATCTTGCGCATAACCGATGCATCAGGCACAAGACGATCCAAGATGATCCTCCATCCAGCGCTCACCTCCCGGTCGCTCTCCTGCTTGTTGCCTTGGAATTCTGGGTCCACCACATAAGCTGCTACATGCAATGGAGAGTAGTAGGAATTCCACCTTCCTAGACACAAGGCATGGATCTCCTCGTATCTGTCTTCGTCAGGCCCGAAGTGTTTCGACTTCTCTATCATGCGATCCATGGCCTCGTAGACCTTGCCTATGCATGGTTGCATAGCGTCTACAATCCTCAATAGGTGGACTATGGGCCTCACCATAGCATCTGTGGTCGTCACACGCTCCCACCAAGAGGCGTCATCCGCCCGTAGCCTACACTCTTGGCCAGTGTTTGTATGGGACTCTTGCATGGCGACAAACTCGTCGCTAAGGAAAAGCCCCCTCAAAGCACCGCTACAATCCTTCAACCGGCCCAACATGAGAAAGTTGTAGGCAAACCGGGTGTCGGAATCTTTGAGGAGAGAGACAGGACCTCTTATTGAACTCATGCCGAAGTCTTTGGTGGTTGAGGACAAAGGAGACCATGGTGTTGGCCTCCTCAATGAGCGGGCTGATCCATGGTAATGCCCCGATGTCCTTGAGGAGGTTGTTTAGGCAATGAGCCATACAAAAGGACACCGTGACATGTCCATACATACCTTGGAGAATAGCTCCCGCCGCCGTATTGGAAGGCTCCCCATCCGCAACAAAGCCCACTACATGCTCGGGGCCAACGATCTCCATGGTGGTAGCCCACTCCGCCGCAAGCACATCCGCGCTCTTTCCAGTGTCGGATGCATCATGAGATGAGATGAAGTACATCTCTCCGCGGGAATATGCAACCATGCCGTGAATACTCCTCTTGCGGGTGTCACTCCATCCATCCACAATGAGGGAGACTCCGTTCCTCTCCCATTGCCGCTTTGTGTTGTCGGTCGCTTGCTCTACAATGCGCTTCTCCTTCTCGAGCAATGTAGTGCGCAAGCTCTCGGATGAGGGGGGCGTATAGGTTGAGCCATACTCCCCAATCTTCTTAACCATGACCTTGAAGTATTCCGACTCTCGGATGAGGGGGGCGTATAGGTTGAGCCATACTCCCCAATCTTCTTAACCATGACCTATTCAAGAAAGTAATTTACTAATGAGAAGGGGACTAGGATGATGAGAACATGAATGATGAATTGGCAATGATCGATTGCACTTACCTAGCCGCTTGAAAGGCAATGTGGTCGTGGAAGAAGAAGCGGGCCACCGCCATATCCACCTCCTCCTTCAACTTGGAGTTCCAATTCTCCCCAAGTGTAGATTGTCGCCGTGGGCCATAATGGTTGAGAGGCCGTGGAGATGGAGGGTGACGGCGTCGTGGATGGAGTAACATTCCGACTTGATGGTGAAGGTGATGGTGTACATGATCCCGATCCACCACATGACTCCATTGTAGAGGCTTGAGTTCCTCTCCCTATCGTCGCGGGCCTTGTGTGAGAGCCTAGAGGCTTGGAACTTGGAAGTTGGAAGCTAGAAGAAGCTTGAAAGCTTGAGCCTTGAGAGTTGTGTGTGCTTGTAGCCTTGTAGAGGCTTGTTCTTATATAGATAGGCAAGAGAGAGAGAGGAAAGCCTCAAGGGCAAGAGAGAGAGAGAGGGCCAAGCCTCAAAGGCTCAAGGCTCAAGGGCCAAGGCCCAAGGCCCAAGGCCAAGCCAACAGCCATAAACGGCTAGAAACGGCAAACGCAACGGCCAAAAACGGCGAGTGCAACAGCAAAAAAACAGCCTGAAAAAAACGTAACGGCTCTCTGCCGTCCCCCCAGAGAGCCGTCCCCCACCGGCGTCCCCGTCCCCGTCCCCTGAGTGACGCGTCGTCGGGGACGTCTGTCCGTCCCCGTTCATCCCCGTCGCTATTCCGTCCCGATTCGACGTCCCCGCGTTCCAAGTAGACGTCCGTTCCGTCCCCTGTGACTATTCTCGGAATGCACCGCTAAATTTTAAAAATAAAAATACGGTGGAGGTACGGTCCATTAAAAAATACTTAAAAATAAAAATACGATGGAGGGAGAGGCTTGAGCCTTGGCCCTTGAGGAAGAGGGAGAGAGCCTAGAGGGAACTCAAGGGAGAGGATAGATCATAGACTTGAGCACTTGTGAGGATGGGGTTGGGGAGGACCTATTATATAGAATCTAGATAATAGAGAGAGCCTAGAGCTAAGAGACTCAAGCCTCAAGCAAAGGCAAGTTGGAAACCAAAGGGCCAACTTGCCAACTTGCCAAGCCTCAAGCCTCAAGCCTCAAGCCTCAAGGGCCCAAGGCAAGCAAGCAAGAGCCCCAAAAAACGGCCATCAAACGGCTCTCCAAACGGCGGAAAAAACGGGCGAAAATGGTGGAAAAAAACGGTCAGAAAAAAAAACGGTAACCTCTGAAAGAACCGAACTGAACAAACCGGATCGAACCGAACTGTTCGAATCGAATTTATGTGGCGGTTCGTGAACCGGAGGTAACTATGATAGGCATCAAACTTCACTAACTTGTCCTCTGCCTTGAACTCCTTGAGCTTTTTGGCATGAGGCTCAAGTTCTTGCCTCTTTCTCTTGCCCTTGTCCAACGGGGCAGCTCTCTCTGCATGAGCTTCATGGACAATCTTAGGTGTTGCACTAAGCAAAGTGACATGGGTCTTTGGTTCTTGTGGCCCCATTGCATGTGACCTCGCTGAAAGATGCCTTGTCTCGCCACGAGACAACTCAATAGGCAAGGTCTTTTGGCTTGCATGCCGACCACCATTGTCCCCATTATGCACATATTTGGAATCCATATGGCCTTCAGCATGCATGAATCTGTTTCTTTCTGTGCCATGAGGAGTGGATGCATGGCGAGAAGTGACCGATACTTCTTCTTTATGCAAATATGATCTCAACCTTTGAGAGGCTGGGTCTCCATGTCTCAAATGGGGTGGATTCTTGAACATAAGCTGTCCATCCTCTCCCTCTTTTAGGTCACCCTTTCGGATAAGATAAGAGAGTGCCAACTCCTTTGGCTTCTTGCCCACTTCTCAAGCCATAGACTCAAAAGTCATGTCCACCATAGCATCAGCTTTCTTGGCTTCTATGACACTTTGTACATGGGGGTCTTCATGCAAGAATTTCAACTCTTGCTCTTTTTCCTGCAAGAGCCTCTTCATGTGCTCCAACTCAGCCCTCAATGCCCGTGCCTCCTCTTGAGAAAGAGAGACGACCGGGCTCTGATACCAATGTGACCGCTCCCTACAGAAGGCCTACAGATCGGAAGACAATATACACACATTTAGAACACTTGACTCAACTGAAGTTAACAATGGAAACAACAACAACAACATAAATACTGGAAATACCAAATATACACATGACACCAGCACTGGGGCTAGAAAGGGCCGCCCCCCCCCTCAATACATTTTGTATTTCTTGGAGTATTCACCTGCCTTTCACTGGTCTTCCAAGACCATGCACAAACAGGCATGCCCGTACTAACGCAGGCAAAGTGGTACACCGCAGAGGGAACGTTTCCCGGTTCTCCCAGATAAGCTTTGCACCCGGTTTTTCTCCTAGGTTTTTGCTAACCTTCACTGGCCCTCTGAACTTGAGGGCGCGGTTAGCATGCACACATAGGGGAAAACAAACGAACAAGAAAATTTCCAAGGAATGGAAATGAAAAAGAAATTATATGTTCCTGCACTACACAACCTGTAGAACTTGAAACTTAATTTTAAAAGTTAAATTTTACAATTTTTTTTTTTCAGAAAGAGACTTCTATTAAGTATGAGAAAAATATACAACAATCACAGCTATAAGCCGGAAGAGAATGGAATCACCCCAATATGTAAGGTGATTTCAATCACTGAGGAGCATCATGATGCCATGTAAGACCTGTGGTACTAGAGGAAAAGAAGATGCAAACTCATTTTGTATCTACTTAATTATTAATATGACTCAAAAGCTTACCATTTTAGTGTAAATTTGTGCTCATTTTGATGTACTTCCAAAGTAGAATAAGTGTAGAGTAGAAAATTTAAAAAAAAAGTATTTTTTGAGTGCCGTTCCCTCCCTCGTCCCCGTTCCCTACTTATGGCCGTCCCCCGTCCCGTCCCCGTCCCCGTCCCCGTCCCTTGTGACTATGGTTCTGAGACCGTATTTGAACGTACCGTACCGAATCGAACTTTTCGTACTTGACAACTATGATGCCTATCATGGGAAATTTGATGCCTCTAAGGTGCTTGCTTTTGTGGCTCAGTTTGATATTGCATTTCGTGAAGAGGACTTCACTGAGAAGTCCAAGATCCGTCATGCAAGCATGTTTTTGAAGGGGACAGCTGCCCATTGGTGGATCACTGAAAAGACCACCAAAGACCCAATTTGCACTTGGAAAGAGTTCAAGGACAGAATTTATTCCCAAGTCTTGCCACCAAATGCAGAGCATACACTCACCCTAAAGTGGGATAGACTTGACCAAAAGGATAATGAGAGTGTGCAGCAGTATATGTGAGCAAATTTTGAAAAGTTTTGCTCGAGGTTACTCCTTTCATGCAACTCTCCGAGGATGAAAAGAAAAGAAAGTTTCGTTCCGAGTTGCAACCAGCCTATCGTTCGGGCATCGAATTGCACCCGAAACACACTCTACAGCAGCTTATAGCATCTGCTCTACGGAGCAATTGGTGCTCAAAATCAAGCAAGATCAAGGTGGTTCCAAGGGCAAAGAGAAGGCTGTCCCAAACCTGTAAAAAGGTGGATAGCCACCTAAAAAGAGCTTTTGGGAAGCCCAGAAGGGAGGTAAAGCTGAAAATACCTCATCCAAGGATCATGGGCCAAAGAAGAACAAATTTGGCTTGACTTCCGAGTAAAGGGAGCAATATGCAAAGGAGGGGAAATGCTTTTCTTGTGGCAGTAAAGAGCATATGTTTAGGCAATGCTCCAACCGCAAACAAAAACATGAGGATAAGCAACCCAAGGCAAATGTGCATGCAGTTCCCGATGTGCAGGGAAACAAGAAGCATAATGGTAAAGAGAGGATGGTAAGCAAAGCATGGGGTCAAATCAAGGATCAGCCCACTCTATTCATGTTTGATGATTGTGCAACAGATAATTTCATCTCTACCCAGATAGCAGCTGCCTTGGGCATTGAGGTTGAGGACATGGGACCTCAAATTCAAGCAGAAGCTGCGTTTGTTGGTAAAGAGGTGCAGGTTACCCCACTTATTGGGAAGTTGCGCATACATATTCAGGGTTATCTTGATCATGAGCATTTCTTGGTTGCCCCACTTAATGGATGTGATGTATTGCTTGGCAAGCCATGGTATCATAGGCTTGAGCCCCGCAAAGAGTACAAGACAAACAGAATTTCCTTTATGCATAGAGGCCGCATGCATATTATTGATGCTGGCAAGGAAGGGGATTCTATCCCAGTTGTATCTCACATCCAGATTAATAAAGCAATGAAAAAGAGTCTTTCAACGTACTTGGTTTTTGTTCGTGATAACATTCAACCAAGTCATGAAAATGTGGATGTTTTGACTTAGGATAGGCTGAATTTTCTTCATGCATACAAAGATTGTTTTGCTGATGCATTGCCAGGTGAACTACCTCCTCAAAGGCCCGAGGATCATCGCATAGATCTTGTGCCAGGTAGTTCTCCACCTAACAAACCCGCATATCGTGTGAGTGACGCACAAGAAGAAGAGATTATGAAGTAGGTTAATGAAAAAGGTTTGGTTCAGCCAAGCTTCTTGTATAAAAGAAAGATGGGTCATTCCGCATGTGTGTGGATTATAGAGCTCTAAATAAGCTCACCATCAAGAAAAGATTTCAATCCCGCGTATTGATGACATTTTGGATAAGCTTTATGGCTCGGCTTATTTCAGCCGTATTGATTTGAAGAGTGGTTATCAATAGATACGAGTGGTGCTGACGGATGTCCACAAAACTGCAGTCCGGACAGCTTTATGAGCCTCTTTTGGGGGGATTTATTTGATAACATGGGCACTAAGCTTGAGTTTTCATCAGCTTATCACTCCTTAACGGATGGCCAAAGTGAAGCTGCAAATTCAGCAGTATTGGATTTGTTGAAGCATTATGTGGCAGATCAAAAGACTGCGTGGGAGAAGTATCTTCCACTTGTAGAGTTTGCCTACAACAACACAAGTCATGCCTCCACGAGAAAGGTCCCGTTCGAGATTATTTATGGCAGAGTGGTCTTGCTACCCATCCTTCGTACAAAGGATGAGATTTTTGCAGCTGATGAGTATGTGCGTGACTTGGATGTAGCCTTTGCTCAGGTGTGGACAGCCATTGCAAGATCACAAGACAAGCATAAAAGGGCTGCTGACAAGCATAGAAGGGACATGCAAGTCAAGGAAGGTGATTGGGTATTGCTGAAATTTGAGAAAGCTAGGCTTTGGAAGAGGCCAAGACGAGAGGATCATATCCAAAGCTTTCTACTTGATATTATGGACCCTTCAAAGTGATTGACAAGATCAATGAAGTGTCTTTAAGGCTTGCTTTACCCAGCCATTGGAAGATTCACAATGCTTTTCATGTGAGTCTTTTGTGGAAGTATGTGGGGCCAGATCCAGAGGAGCCTGTCATCACAGAAGATCCGCCAGAAATTGATGAGCTTGAGGAGATCCTTCAACCAGAGCAGATTGTATTTCACAAGGAGAGAAAGTTACCACATGGGAAGCTTTCCAGGAGATACCTTGTGATGCAAAGTGGGTAGACGAGGATTATTTTGTTGACTACCCTCAGCTTTTGCAGGCATATCTTGAGGCTTTTCAGTTGCGGACAACTGTTTAGAAACCCGGGGGGATGTCACCATTTGGTCCATCTCCATTTCTGGAGCCACTTCTATGGGACTGTCACTCCATAGAGCGGCCAGATTTGTACCATGTTCACATGGGGCCAAGTCAGTGTCCCATGTGAAAGGGCTAGTCTTTTGGTGTCACATGGACGGGAGCCAGATTAGTGCCACCCGTGTGTGACCAGTGCTGCGTCACATGGACGGGAACCAGTTTCGTGCCACCCGTGTGTGACTTGCTTCGTGCTATATGGACGGGAGCCTGTTGGTGCCATCCGTGTATGGCCAAGATGGCATCTTACCTATGGGACTGTCACTCCATAGGAAGACCATGACATATTTTTTAAATATTTCTGTCGCACCAGTTTTGTGCCCGACAGGAACTTCTTGTACAAGTTTCAGGAAAGGGAGATTTCGTCCATTATATGTGCACATGCATTTATGCCTGCATGCATAAATTTGTTTTGCATGACTTGTTTGCGTGTGTCTGCTTGTTATGTCGTGCCAGTACATTGGATGGGGACGTCCCCAGTGTACCGTGGAGTGCTGTTTGCTAACTCGGTGGTGTGGCGTGTGAACATGTGGTAAGTATTATCATTTTTTCCTTTTCAAAATGTACTACAATGTCCTTCTAGCTGATCCCACTTGGGTTCCCAAGGTGCTTGCCAAGGCCCCGCTCTTTTTTATGAAAAGCTTTATCCATGTTTTACCATGGGACCATGCTTCAATGTGGACAATGGGCTCATTATTAATGCTTGTCCGGTCTGGGTGGAATTTGTGGACCTTCCACCTTGGCTATGGCCCTCTATTGGAGATTTTGCAAAAGCTCTTGGAAGTTCCCTGTTTGTTCCCTCTAATCCATCCCTTGGAAAGGGCTCAAACAAGGTTTGCATTACTTGGGATACAGAGGTTTCCACCCCCTCATAAATGAATATAAACTTGGGTCAATATGGTAAGCTAAGAATTAGCTTACAATTTGGTTCATTTTTAGGGGCTTGTTTCCATTGTGGGAAATTTGGTCATTTTGCCAGGGACTGCATGAAAGCAAAAGAACAGTTACAAGCTGGGCAAGTGTAGGCTAGACAAGTACAGGCTGGGCAAAGCAAGCACTTAACCCCAGAGCAAGGACAAATGAACAAGGAAAGGAAAAACTCTGATCAACATAAAACGGCACAATCTCCGACATTAGAGCAGACGTACTACAGGAGAAGAAAGACCTCTTTGCTTACCTCTGAGGTTCCATCATCCAGCAGGGATATTGGCAAGATAGGAGAACAGAAAGGCAAAGCAAAGATGGTGGATAAGGTTCAGCCCCGCTTAGAGGAAATGGTCCAGGAGAGTGAAGAAGATAGATGGCATGAGATCTTCAACAGGGGAAGTATAAAAAACAGAACCGACTCTGCCTCCCCTATATATGTGAGGAATGCATTTGAAATCCTTGGTCAGGAGGAGTCTGATATGCAGGACATGCCCTCAAATCTTGATGTTCAGATGTCAGGAAAGGTCCTGCATAGCACGGAGGTCCTGAGAGATTCTGAGGAGGGAAAGGAGAGAGTATTGGACTCTCAACCACAATAAAGTGTATGGGACTTTCAGGATGCTCTTGGAATGTTTAAGGATTGAATGCTAGACATAAGCGGGATGCATTTTGGGATCACATAAATGAATGGGGGCTGGATGCTTGTATGTTGCAGGAGCATAAACTCTATGGTAAGAAAGCTAAGAGGAAGCAGAGATTCAAGAGAATGAAGATCTTTTACGGGGGGTTGGAGTATGGTTAAAGTGGGGTGATGACAGTGGTACATAATTCATGGAACCCCACAGTGATAGCTAACCATCCCTCGGGCAGAATCTTGGTTCGTGAAGTGTCCAAGGAAGATGAACAATTCTAGCTGATTAATGTGTACGGAGCACACTCATCTAAAGAAAGAAAGGAGATGTGGGAATGGATTTGTGATCTTGATAATCAGAAAGCATGGATCATGGCTGGGGACTTTAACATGGTGGTCAGACAGAGGGATCGGTTAGGGTCTAACAATGTAGTTATGGATTCGGAGAAAACCAAATGGGAAGAGCTTATTATGCAAAAAAGGCTGGTGGATGCTTGGGACCTTGGGGATTGGAGTTCTACACCGGGACATACATATTTCAGCTTGCAGTATATTTCTAGCTCTTCCAGGATTGACAAAGTTTATTTCAACAAGGATGCAGAATGGATCCCTCACACCTTTTAAGGCATGGGTTGACCACACAACCACTTCTTCTGATCACTTTCCCCTGAGGGTGGGTTTTGGGAGACCAATAATTGCTGGGTTGAGGATAGATTGCCTTTTAATAAGAGGAAACTCATTGTAAATAATTCTCTCATCAGGGAAGATGCCTTTGTGGATGGAACTAGAGCTGCAATTGCAAGGTTGGAAGTAAGGGCTTATCATGATGCCCAAGCATGGGTGAAATTTGTGGGAGAGATGCAAATGGAGGGGACTCTCTTGGATTGATAAGATCTTTTCCCATGCTCCTCGTCTTTAAAAATATGCCCTTCGCTGAATTTCTGATTAAGAAATGGAAGAGGATCATTCCCCTCATTCAATGGCAGGGATCTCCCAGAATCACGGGAAATTCATTGTAATATGCGGAAGCTTCGGAGAAGGATCGGTACTTCAAAACTCAGAAATCAGCACTCTTTTCGCGACGGAATTAACGCACAAACTGAAAGACGATGTGCAGAAAATAGAGAGAGAAAGGGGAGATGGAGAGGACACAGTATTGGGTCCCAATTACCCTCTGTAGGGCCCCCACCACGGATGGTGTATTTGCTTTATTAGAATGATGTAAATCTGAAAACAAATACAAAGTACTTGACCTTTTCTTGGCTGGAAAACCTGCCCTTGACCTTCAGTCCTTCACCCCTTTGCTTTAGCAATGTTCTTGGCTGTCCTGGCCCTTGTTTGCTTGGAGCACTTGGTGAATTATGAGATGGATTCAATGAATTCTTGGCTGGGCTTTTATACCACCTTCAGCATCCAGTCGGCCTGCTAATAACAGCCCCACGACTGGGTTCTTTTAATAAAGTGCTTTCACACTAATAATACCTTCTGTCCAGCCTGCGCATGTTTTCACACTGCTGTCCAGCCTGCGCTTATGCTTGTGTGGGACAGTACCATGCTGCGCATGGGTGTGGGACTGCCCCTACACCTGGCCTGAACTGCTGGTTAGGGTTTCTGACCTAGTCGGCTGCCTGTCCAGCAGCAGTACAGCTGGCCGACAGCCCCTCCAGCCCATGCCTTGGCTGGTGGGCACAATGTGGGCCCTCCTGGCCCCTTGGGGGTGGTTCTATACCTCCCCCATGCCCACACTAAGAATGCAAATGCAAATCCTTGCACTGGGGTAGCCCTATGGGCTGGCCCCATCTCTACATGCAAACGTACATGCCTACAGAGGCCTGGCATCCAGTTGCAAACCAGATACACAGAACATCTGACATCATTCCAGAGGGAGACTCACAGCGCGGACTGGCACTGCTTCATGTGCAGGACAGTGCACACCTGACCTTGGACTCATGTGCAGGACAATGCACACCTGACCTCGGACGACTGAGATGGATCCCTGGCTGACTCGTTCCCGGACTGGGCTCACATGGGACCAGTTCACCATCCCAGGTCTTGCACCTTCTGTACAGAAATGTCTACGTGGCATCCAAGTGCGGGATGCACGTGACATTCATTATTCATGTATAATGTTTGGTGGTCCCCAATTTTTTCCCCCCCATTAGTCCTCATTGAGCCCAAAAGGAGCAAAAGACTCAACAATAAAGGGATAAGCAGATTTGAGGATTTTTGGGATGGTCCTCTTCTGGGGTGGAGAGATGAGGATCACCTATCTGTCATGTATGGTCTCTCAAGATTTGATAAGAATCATCTGCATGTAATTATTGGTAAGCTCAAGACGCTAACTATCAATACTTCTAAGCTTACCGAAAGGTGGATCAAAGATTGGGGGTGGACAGATGGACTTCCCCTTGGTCGGGAATCAACTGCCAAGTTTTATCAGATGTTAATGCAAGAGAAGAGAGATTTTAAACATTTCAATACAATATGGAAAGTAGCTTGGCCGGACAAATGCTGGGAATCCAGATGCAAAAGAATTTGGGGATCCAAACTGCCAACACATGCTCAGACTCTTTTGTGGAGAATCATGGTTGGGGCTCTTCCGTTAGGCTGTAAGCTGATGATAAGAAATATGGCCTCAGGGATATGCCCAAGATGCAAAACAGCCATCGAGGATTTCAAGCATGCCTTTTGGGATTGCCCGGCATTAAGATCCTTTTGGACACAGCTCTCTAAATGGGGGGGGAACATTTTTGGGCTGCAATATACATGGTCCCATTGGTTTTGGGTAAAAAGATTGGTCCAGCAGAGGAGAGTAATAGCCTTTTTAGATTTGCAAGCTTTACATGCCTGTGGGAGATATGGTCTACGAGGAACACTGTGGTCTTTGTTAATGATGGCATGCAAAGTGTAGATCCTAAGAAAGTTATTTGTTTAGTGAAAGCTAACATTGCTAGTCTGGTGAGTATAAACAGACTGGAGTCAGTTGCAATGAAACTACTCACTAAGAGGATTTTGGATTGAGCAGTTTCTCTGGGTAGTTCTTCGCTTGATTGTTTGAGAAGACTATCCCACAGTTTATATGTACTCTTTTCTTATTATTAATAAAATACATCTTCACTAAAAAAAAATCTATAAGTTATAGCCAACCTTAATATTTATAAGGCAATGTGTTCACACACATTTAAAAGAAGGGTTGGACATTTTCTAGTGTGGGTCCCATAGTATTAAATGGGTAATAAGGTTTTATAACCTTTGATAAAGGCTTTGCATGGAACATTTTTTTAGGTTTTCCCACGTGTGTGGCTGGTGGTTTCTTTCTCTCCATCGCCTAGTGGCTGCTCTCTCTCCTCCATCGCTTCTCTCCCCAAAAGGCTGAATTCACCTGCCTTCAAACCGTGTTGTACCCGCCTGAAGCTGCTGAATTGTACTTGCAGCTGTACCTGTCTGCAGGATTGCACCCGCCTGCTGTACTTGCAGCTGTACCTGCCTGCAGGGCTGCACACGTACCTGTACCTGCAGCACCCGCCTACTGTACCTGCTGCACACGTACATGTACCTACAGCACCCGCCTACTGTACCTGCTGCCCATACCTGTACCTGCAGCACCCACCAACTGTACTTGTTGTACTAGCTGTACCAGCAGCACCTATTGTACCTGCTGACCGTACTGCTGACCGTACAGTACTTGTTGCCTGAATATTTACTGCACCTATTACAAATTCAGTCTTCAGCCCTGCTGCTCCTGGCTTGTGTACACCTGGTGATGTTGATTTACTTGCATATGGTGTTGCAAATGGTGTTATCTACAGCCTATTAGTTGTACAAACTGCTGCTATTGAATCAAAAGAACGAGACTCCAAAATAGAGGGACTCTTCTGTTGTTTTATCTGCAACAAGCTATTCCAGACGCTATGTTTGAATTTATGTAAAATTTAACTTTTAAAATTAAGTTTCAAGTTCTACAAGTTTTGTGTAGTGCAGGAACAGAGAATTTCTTTTTCATTTCCATTCCTTGGAAATTTTCTTGTTGGTTTGTTTTCCCCTATGTGTGCATGCTAAGCGCGCCCTCAGGTTCAGAGGGCCAGTGAAGGTTAGCAAAAACCTGGGTGAAAAACCGGGTGCAAAGCTTATCTGGGAGAACCGGGAAATGTTCCCTCCGCGGTGTACCACTTTGCCTGCGTTAGTACGGGCGTGCCTGTTTGTGCACGGTCCCCGAAGACTAGTGAAAGGCAAGTGTGCACCCAATGAAGGTGGGAATGAGCCTGTGATTTGAGGCTACTCCGATCAACACATCATCATCGACTTGAACTAGTTTGTTTAAGTTGTTTTCACTCCCTGGTGGAGAAATCTGGCCTATTAGGGCCCGTGACACTTGTACATATATAAATACTCCAAGAAATAGAAAACGTATTGAGGGGGGGGGGCAACCTTTTCCGGCCCCAGTACTGGTGTCATGTGTATATTTGGTATTTCCAGTATTTATGTTGCTGCTGTTGTTTCCATTGTTAACTTCAAGTTAAGTGTTCTAAATGTGTGTATATTGTCTTCCGATCTGTAGGCCTCCTGTAGGGAGCGGTCACAGTTGTAGTCGGCCAGCAGAGGCATGCGCGTGATAATCCAAAAGAGAAGCCTCTCCCTACTTTTAATAGAGTCGACCAGCCCTACTTTTGGCTTGTGCTTTTCCTTTTTGCCAAAAGTAGCTGGGTTGCCCAAAATATCAACTTTATGCTTTTCCCAAGCTTGTAGCCCAAGTTTTCCCTAGGTGCCTCCTTTTGTCCACCTATCCATGCCCAAAATAATATTATGTCCAGTCCTTCATTAATGATGTGTGAACACACTGACTTATAAGCATTATAAGTCACTTCAATAAATAAAATCCCATGCTGTTCATGCTCTGTAGCCATCTTTCAGGCCAAACTTTATCAATAAATGCTTTAGCTTTCTTTTGTGATGTGTGAACACACTGACTTATAAGCATTATAAGTCACTTCGATGAATAAAATCCCATGATGTTCATGCTCTGTAGCCATCTTTCAGACCAAACTTTATCACTAAATGCTTCATCTTTCTTATGTGGAAAAATCGCCGTTCATACCTTGGCTCTGCTCAATGTGTGAAACACTGGTCAAGACTGGTGAAGGGACCAAATGGTGATATCCATGAGAGGTAAGCTGAGTAAAGTTGAACTTTTGGCAGTGCAAAGTTAAACAAGTCATCACCAAGTTCTGAGCTCTGAGCAACGGTAAGCCAAGACCATCCATTGGTTGCTTCATCAAGCTACACGTTGAGCTCTCAGCACAATATTACGAAGGAGAAGCCTTCATTGAACTCAGGAGAGTTCACAATTCTCAGCGCAGCAGCTGACCACCAACGTGACAAGAGGCACAAAAAAGTTGATAAAAAAGAAGGGAGGGGAGGGGGGGGGGGGTAGGGTTTTCTTCAACCTTTTCACACTTCCCATTTCCTTACTCTTTCACACCTTTCTTTCCTTACCCTAAAGGTTTTTAACCTTTCCACACTCTATACGCCCTTCTATTTTTGTTTGGAAACCCCCCTCCTCTTTCCTTTTCATATGTTTGCGTGCACTTGTGCATTGTTAGTCCTTGTTCTTACGCTTTGAGCACTTTGGTTTGTGTTCAAATGCGATCATGGGCTACTATTTCTACGCTTCATTTAATCGCCATGGTGTGATCTCACATCATCTTCAACACCAATTCAGATTCAGATCGTGGGAGACATGCTCATGCACTATTATCATGGCTCTACCCTCGATATCTCGAGTTGCTATTTGGTGTTTGCCAAGATATGGCCAATCATGATGGTTCTGTAGTTATTAGGATCCATGGGATCTCCCACCTTATGGATAGGCACAATAATGTGTGATAACCAGGTGGGGCGAAAGCCCTCTAAGAGGGTCCTATTAAACATATGGGTTAGGAGCCAAGGTATCACTTGCATAAGAGAGGTGCTCAGCCACAAGCCCCTCGTGATCCTGTGATCGGCCATTCTAAAGCCTACATATAGCCTTCACCACCATGTCTCTTGTGAAGGTGGATGTGGTGGAACGTGTGTGAGGTGGATGTGGGAGGGGCGGGTGATGGGGTATGTGGTATAATGTGTGTGCATATGAGTGCCAGATGTGCGGGTCTGTGACGAGGGTGGGTAAGCGGCGTTCCCGGTCCTACGCCAAGCCTCGTCAGAATTACCACTTGGGACGAGTTGCTATAAGTCCTCATGCTGTTTACGACAATGTGCTCGTTTCTTGCGGGCGACTAAGGTACTCGTTAGTCCGTTCAGCTTCAAGCTTCTCCGTTTGGTTGGTAGCTAACTCACACAAAAGACGTGCACGTGTGATATGCCATCCATCGTCATACCAACAATTCTGAGACAAGTTACCTAGGCAGGCTTTGGTGGTGGACTGGTGGGTGTGTGGAAAACTATCGATGGCAGATGTGTGGATGATTGTTATGAGCTATAAGGTGAGGGTGGTGAGGGGTGCAGATGGGTCTACATCCAAGAGATGACGGTAGAGCCTGTAAAGCTTTTATAGCTTTATTAACATGATTAAGACTTAATTAATGAACATAAGACAAATACTGAAGGAAAAGACTGAGTGATTGCATTGAGACGGAGACCTTTCTTAAATAGAGGCTGAAAGGGTACAACTGAAGAGACACATCCCTGAGAAGGGGTGTGGCTCTTGAATCAATGGTTGTCCTTTGGATTTTTGGGGTGTCTTTTAATGAATAGACATGTTCTTTGATAGTGATCCATGTGCAAGGGTGTGACCCTTCACAGGTGTCTTTATAGTTAATGAGAGATTAAGGAGTAATTAGAGAGAGATTAAGAGAGTTAGTCACGATCGTGACATTCCCTCCCACTTAAAAAATAAGACTCCGGCTAATAAGAAGAGATGGTTGTCTTTGAAAGAATTCCTGAAGAAGTTCTGCATATTCCTGTAAGTCTTCATCACTTTGCCAAGTAGAGTCAGAATCATCAAGATCTCTCCATTAACCAAAAATTATGTAGTGAGCTTATGTCGTGTTTCTTTCTGTCTGACATCAAGAATTGTCTCTGAAATTAAGAGTATGTATTCATCTTCGATTTTTGGAACATAATCCAAAACATCTAAAACTGGAAAATCACCATCCACAGCTGCTTGAAAAGGTGTCATTCCAATAGCTGAATGATAAGAATTATTATAAGCAAATTCCATCAAAGTTAAATATTCTTCCCATGAAGCTAATCGAGACTGAACATAATGATGCAACATTTCTTCCAAAATCTCATTAACTCGTTCCGTTTGTCCATTTGTCTGTGGATGATAAGCAGAGCTAAAGAGTAAATTTGTACCAAGAGACTTGAATATTGAAGTCCAAAAATGTCCTGTAAATTTTGGATCTCGATGAGAAACTATAGATTTTGGCAACCCATGAAGTTTGAAGATATACCGTATGAACAATATTGCAATATCCGAAGCCTGGGCTGCTTTCTTGCACGGAATGAAATGTGCCATCTTAGAAAATATGTCAACCACCACAAGAATCTGTGTATTACCTTTAGAAGAATGTGGCAATGGGTCTTCCCTCCCTCGGAGTTGTCAATGGAACTCACAAAGTATGACTTACCCGTGAGTATGCAACAATGCCTTGAATCAAGCGAGACCTTGTGTCGCTCCAACCATCTCCAATGAGAGTGACCCCATGCTTCTGCCACCCCTCTTGGATAGTCTCCAATGCTAGCTCAATGGATGCATTCTCATCCTGCAAAAGCTTGGTCCTCAAAAAAGCCTCAAAGCTTAGTGGCTCATAAGTGGGACCAAACCTTGCAATCTCTTGAACCATCTCCTTGCAATAAGGAGATCTTGCAGCATTGAAAGATATGCCACAACTGTAAAAGAAACGAGCAACAACTGCATCTACCTGTGCCTTCCTGCCTAGATGCCATGTAGCTGCAAGGTTCGCCTGCCTGCCTGATGGAACAGGAGCATGAGAAGGAACCGCAGAGGGCCCTACATGAGAAGACCTAGAAGGAGTGGAAGAGGGGGCCCCACCTCCTCTTGAGCCCGATGAACAAGAAACCACTCGTGTCATAGGTGCTTTGGGTGCATCCAATGAAGCTGCGAATGCGGTAAGATCAGCCTTCTTTGGATTTGGAATGAGAGGGCAAGAGTTGATGCCGTGGCCTTTCTCTCCAATGAGATGAGTATGGACTTTGTTTATTCCTCCATTCTTCTCGATGCCACGATAGCGGCACTTCCACTTCCTTGCTCCTCCCTTGCTGGAATATTTGTTAGTGCTATCAACCTCATCCCACCACTTAGAAGCCATTTTTTGGAGACGGATAGTGACCACTGACAAGTGTTGCTTGAGCCTTGGACTCTGGAGACGGAGACTCTTGGCACTTTGCACTGCAGCAGCAATCAGCCGGTAAATAGTCACAGTCGACAGGCTGCACACCCTGGATGGCACGTGGCAGGTTCTAGACAAAAGTTACAGTTGGCCCAGGCTCTGCAGGCCCAGGCTGGTAGGTACGACAGCCAAGCTCCAGCAGCCTGCAGGTGTGATGACATGGCAGTGCCCAGGCTGGCTGCTGCAGCCTGCAGATGCTATAGTTAGGAGCCTATGTAGTATGGCTATGGCTGGCTGCACAGAACAGCACGGCACAAGTACCTGGTATACGGAGTCCGGACGAGTGGCTACAGTTGCAGACGACGGACGGGCGACGTGCGAAGGTAGGTGGTCGACCCATTTTGCAAACATCAACGGCGCACATTTTGCCACTTTCCACAACCACTCCTACAGAACAGCCTGTAAGTGGGTAAGGGAACGTTCCACGTGGCCGTTCCATGGCATTCCTTGGATTTCACACAGACAGAACGCCGTTCCCACGTTCTAGGTGGGCGGAACGGCGTTCCGTGGTTACTATGGATCATGAATGGAATCATCACTAAGCCCTAATGCAACAATTGCAAATGCTTTTTCATCCTTAGCTTCCCACTCTTCCTTGGCCTCTCTTGTCCCAGGCTTCTCGCCCTTTCCATTAGTGATAGCCCATAAGCCCTTTTTCATTAGAATGAATTTCACCCTTACTTGCTACATGTGGGATCCCGTCCCATTAAACCTCACGTTGTGCATGGAGTTATTCATGATCTTTACTTAGGAGACTCTCGCAAGCAGTGACTGATGAATTGACAAAGATTCAAGGAGGAATAATGTTTAGCTTGAGTGATTCAATCATGAAAAATGCAAGTGCAGTCCCAAAACAGAGAACAGATTTGTATAGTGAATTTGAATGCATGTTTGGGATACAAAGGTAAGGGGAATTGGAATTTTAAGTCATGAAGGGCTGGAGCAAGACCCCAATGTTGAAGTTCAACCCCCAATTACTAAAACAACACTGAGATTAGTGATATTTAATCACTCATTAGTGATGGTAAAATTCTGGTTGTACTGCAGAAAAATAAGGTAACTTGGGGCAAGAAATTGATGACCCTCCTCAAACATACAAGTAAAAATATTCAAGAGGGAGATTTAGCAATGTGTTTAATTGAGTTTTGAGCCCATAAACATAAGATTAAGCAATTTGATTAAGCTTTAATCTCACACTTATCATAACAGCCTTCTGAGGTGTGTACAGGCTTGGTTGAGGTAGATAGCGACGTTTTCTCTCAAATCTAAGGCTACAGATCAATTCACCATGCCCAAAAACCCTTGGAAGTGAGAGGAATTGGGATAATTTGATTAAGAGAAGCCACAGCAATCAAAGTTCTTCAGAAAACTCCCTGGTGCTGTAGGTGCGAATTCGCAGCGCTAGCGGCGACTTCTGTGTGTGTGTGGCGATGAGGAGCAGTGCCTAGGAGCTAGGAAGCCTTCCCAAGTTGTGTGGAGAGAGCATTCAACAATCAAAGGGCTGTAGGTTTTGACAAAAACCCGGAAATCTTATAAAAATGATTTTTTAAAATAATTATATAGTAATTAGGCTTAATTATAAAACAAGCTAGTAGTCACTTGCTTAATGTTAAGTGTAGAAGAGATTAATCCTAGGCTTAACAAATCTCTGATACCACTGTTAGGTTTAGGGTGGATCAAAGTAGAAGAAGGAGCTCATGTTTTAAGCATAGCTAATGGCTAATGAAAAGAGATTAAGATACTTGTGCACTAATTGGGCATAGAGACTAAAATATTGAAAACAGAAATTGTATACGCTCATAGCATTTCTATTAGATTGTGCCCTTTTTTATAAAGGCAACTTTAAAAAGCATATGCCAATATATTCTTCAAGCATATGTGGATTATTTTATGCTTGGATAATTTCTCCTATTTTTTAAGATACATAAAGTCAACACTTTAAGGCTCCATAAATGTTGATATATCACATGTGCTATTGATGTGGACGGCTGCTTTTCTTGCATTTCTTTTTTTCTTCTTGAAGTGTATTCCAATTTCTAAAGATTAAACATGCCTCACAACCTTAGACTTTTGACATGGATATTGTGTTGCTTCCTCTAACGGAATAGAGGACGATGCTAATTTCCAATCACGAAGAATGGAAGATGCATAAGGGCATCCCAAAATTTTTAGTTCAAAGTTACTAAGCATTGCTTCTTCCCAATGAGAAATGTGCCGATTGCCATAAGCTCTAGTCTTGATGGAAGCACACGTCTGCAAGCATTATGGCCCATGGCTGCCAAAGTTGAAAAAAGTAGGAATCATGGTGGCCTTTCTTGCAAAGAGATGATACTGCAGATCAAGTATATTTAGTCCACCATGCTTTTAGGTGTGCAAACCAAAGATCGTCTCAGAAGACTGTAGCCAACCTAAGTGGCTCAGGTCCCCTACTCATTTGTGGACTCTCTCTCAGATGACAGTATGTCGAGCTAGGGAGTCTACTCACCAGAACTGCTCAAATAGCTACAAAGTGCTAGTGCATAGTGAGAACAAGCCTATCATGAAGAGAGAAATGCAAGGTGCTCACATGCAAGTGCTCAGTGAACATGAGTGAACATAAGTGCACAAGTACTAAAACAACAATGAACTGCAACAACCATGAATAGTAGCAAAAAATGAGAATAGCCAAGCCAAGACAATCCACTATATATCCCAAACATAGTTTCCAGAAACGGCGTTTCTGGACCACCGAAACGTGGAAACGTTTCGGAAACGTTTCCAGAAACGGAAACGGCGTTTCCAAGTTTTATTTTTTCCAGGGTTTAGAAACCCGCGTGCTCTCTTTCGCCGGCATTTTGCGCCTTCTTTCCGCCGCCTGTTTGGAGCTGCTCTACCCATCTACCTTGCCCTCTACTCCTCTACCTCCACATCAGCCCTCTACCACACCCTCTACTTGAGCAAAGATGTATTTTTCAAGCTTTTGTAATGTTTTTATTAATTATATATGTATGTATTAAACCCTAAAACCGAAACTCCGTTTTCCCGTTTCTTCCCGAAGGCCGAAACTCCGAAACTCCGTTTCCCGCCGTGCTCCGCACCCCCGTTTCCGAAACTCGTGGAAACTATGATCCCAAAGAGTACAAGAGTGGCCACTGTCTCCGCACACCAACATCTAGACCAGTAGCCAAAGGGAAACCAAGGGATGCGTAGGGAGGGCACCAAGCTAGATTACTGTAAGAGAAAACAATGCAGCTACAGAGGAAGACTAAGGGCTAAGTGCTCCAGAATTATACAAAACTGATGATGAGGATGTGATATATAGCTGCTCCCACCAGGAACGTGTGTAGTAGCCGTGTAGACACCTTGCTAGAGGTCGACCGAAATAGCCTATGGTAGGTGGGTAGCTGACTCCAGTAGTGTAACTTGGTTGAACACAATGCTAATCAATACATTTAAATACACCAAGATTTAATGGACAACATGCTCAATATAAGAAGTAATTTGCTGAATTGACAAGAGACGCACAATGAGCCAGAACGGCCGCCCCCTCCCTCAAATAAAGTATATTGATCTTGGGAGAATCAAGTACATAGTGTCATGGGCATTTCTGACCTGATTTCCATACCAATGCATATGAATACAGTATTGCAAACAATGTGGTTGTTGGTGAAGACTTGCAACTCACACTACCCTCTCAAGTGCCCATGTTCCCTACTATCTGCTCTCTATTGTTCCACCAACACCTGGTAGCAACAATATGGAAGAGAGCACGTAGAACAAGAGAACACTACACAGGGTATGTGATCTTGTAATCCAGTTCCTCCCTCTTGCTACTTGCTTCCATATTTAAGCATAAAAGCTTACCAATTGCAAGTAGAGTCGATGACAGCGGAAGTCTTCGCGATGGAAGTGCTTGGAGTGTTGAAATCTTTGTTTTGTCGCAATCCTTCGCGACAAAAGTCTTCAAGAGGATGAAGGGAACCCTAGGAAAGCTTCCCCTATGGTTCAACTTGAGAAAGAAAGGCTAAAATTAGGATTTTCAGCAAAAAGACAAGAAATTACAGCAAGAAAGAGAGCTGTTTTGCTGAATTTCAGTCATTGGGAGTGTGTAGGAGAGTGAATAGTACCCAGAAACACTTTTGGAAGCTTGGGAAACACCCGGCATATACAACTGTCATGGACACTAGCCCAATGTACATACATGATATGAAAGCACGGGTGAACCAATTAGGTAGCCAAATGGTGACATCCCCCCGGCTTCTAAACAGTTATCTACAATTGAAAAGCATCCAAATATGTCTGAAGCACATGCAGGCAATCTTTGAAGAACTCTTCATCTACCCATTTAGCATCAATGGGAAAATAGTTCTTAAACTTCACAAGGTAACGCCTGACAACTTTGCCTGCAGCCATCTCGCGTTTCTTGTGATATACAATCTGCTCTGGCTGCAAGATCTCCTCAAGCCATCCACTTTTGGTGGATCCTCAATGACCGTTTCATTGGGCTCCGACCCTACATACTTGTGAAGGAGATTCACATGAAAAGCATTGTGTATGTGCCAATGACTAGGCAATGTCAATCTGAAAGCCATTTCATTGATCTTCTTGATCACTCGAAAAGGCCCATAGTACCTGGTTGCAAGCTTAGGATATCCACCCTCTTTGCCAAGCCCGTAGTTGCACCGAGTTCACGCATCGCCGCCAGAGTTCAATTCGATACGGTACAGTATGGTTCACTTCGATGTGGTACGGTTCAGTTATTCGGATCTGACCGTTTTTTTTTTCCATGTTTTTTTCGCCGTTTTTGGACCGTTTTGTTCGCCATTTATGACCGTTTGGAGAGCCGTTTGTGGGGCGTTTTTTGGGGCTGTTCATTCCTTAGCTCTTGCTTGCTTGCCTTGAGGCTTGGCAAGTTGGCCCTTTGGTTGCCAACTTGCCTTTGCTTGAGGCTTGACTCTTGAGCCTTGAGCCTCTCCCTATTATCTATATATAACAGGCCCTCCCCCAACCCCATCCTCACAAGTTCTCATTGCTCAACCCTCCCCTCACAATTACTCATTGCTCAAGTCTATCCTCTCCCTTGAGTCCCCTCTAGGCTCTCTCCCTCTTCCTCAAGGCTCAAGCCTCCCCTCACAATTGCTCATTGCTCAAGTCTATCCTCTCCCTTGAGTCCCCTCTAGGCTCTCTCCCTCTTCCTCAAGGCTCAAGCCTCCCCCTCAAGGCTCAAGCCTCTCCCTCTTCCTCAACTTTCAAGCCTCTAGGCTCTCCCTCTTGAGTCTTCCTCAAGCCTCTCCCTCCCTCTCCCTCTCTCTCCCTCTTCCTCAAGCCTCTCCCTCCCTCTCCCTTTCCTTCTCCCAGGACCCTTCTCTCCTCTTTCACCATGAGAGAAAAGCATGAAGCCTTTACTTTGCATGCCATTACACATGAGAAGAATGAGGGGAAGTCCGGGGCATAGAAGTGGCCTTGCAAATATTGTGGCAAGGCCTACACTAGTAGTACCACTAGGCTTCTTGCACATCTCTCCAAGATGGGGGGGCAAATTGCACCTTGCAAGATGATCTCTCAAGACATTTCCGATGGCATTGTGAAGAAGTACTCCTTGCTTGGCGAAGCAAGTGATAGTGGAAGAGTCCCCCCCGCCATTGCCGCCGCTCAAGACGAAGTCATCCCGCCAGCAAGAGATACTTCCTCTTCATCCTTCTCCGCATCCTTCTCCCCCTTCACCAACTCCAACCCCTCATCAAAGAGACCAAGTGAGTTTGAGGTTCCACACAAGAGGCAAGCCACTCTTGGAGACTCCATTGGAGCAAATGTGGCCTCTCTCTCTCTTGGGTCCGAGCAAAGCAACAAGACGCAAATGTGGAGATTGCACGCACGGTCATTGAGTGCAATCTCGCATTTCGTGTCCTCAAAACTCCTCAATGGCAAAGGATGGTGAGGGCCATTGCCGAAGTAGGACCATGTCATGGCCCTTGGCATCGTATCACCTACAACGACATGTGCACGAAGGCACTTGATGAAGAAAAGGAGAGAATCAACAAGACCCTCGAGCCCGTCCGAGCGGGATGGGTGAAGTAAGGGTGTTCCATCCTCTCCGACGGATGGACCGATAGAAAGAAGAGGGACATTCTCAACATTCTAGTATCTTGCCCTCTTGGCACGTACTTCTTGCGGGCCGTGGATGCCGGAAAGGCGGAGAAGAAAACCTTGGGCAAGTTCATCTATCGCCACATTCGACAAGCAATAATTGAGGTGGGATACAATTTTAATTTTTGAGTTTGAAGCTTGAAAGTTTAGCCTTTTACTCAACTTTCAAGTCTTATTTATTTTCCTTTTTCATGCATCCATCATCCTTGTAGGTTGGCCCCGAAAATGTGGTTCAAGTGGTTACGGACAATGCGTCCAATTGCCGCAAGATGGGCTGCTTGCTTGAGGAGGAGTTTAAGTCTATAGTATGGACTCCTTGTGCCTCTCACTGCCTTGACTTGCTTATGGAGGACTTAGGCAATTTAGAGTGTGGTGACACAAGCCACTCAAATTGTCACTTTTTTCAGTCAAAAAGTCAAGGCCCTTGCTATCTTTCACCATCAGAGCGACTTGGAGATGAAGAAGCCACCCTCGACGCGCTTTGCCTACATGTGGCTTCTTCTAGAGAGCCTTTATGATGTCATGCCTAAGCTCCAAGTAATAGTGGTTTCACTGGAGTGGCAGGAATGGATACAAGGTGAGATACCTTCGCGTGTCGATGAGGCAAGAGCCATTCAACGGCTATGCTTGAGAGAGGAGTCATGGTGCTAGGTCTGCACCCTAGTCATTCCGGTTACTCCCTTATATAGGGTTTTACGCATGACAGACATGGAGGGGGCTACTATGGAGCTCCTCGCTCACTTTATGAGAGAGGCCATTGCCGAGATTACCCGCATCACAGTCCTCGATGAGCTTGATCCAGAGTATATGCTAACAAGGTAAATAAGATTCAAGAATAAGTAATAAGCTAAAATAGAATGTTGAATCTAAATACTTGTTCTTTCGTTTTTCTCATATAAGATATTCTTCTCTTTATTTTAAAATTCATAGTGATCCCCTTGAGGCTACTCCTCAATGCGATGCTATCTTGGCACTTGTGGAGAAGAGATGGAAGTGGATGAAGAGGCCTATCCATCGCCTTGCTACTTTGTTGTATCCTGCCTACAAAGCACTCTCACTTTTCATTGATCAAGAGTTGCTTTCAGCTAGGGATGCTTTCTTACCGAAGTGGATGAAGAGATGGAAGTGGATGAAGAGGCCTATCCATCGCCTTGCTACTTTGTTGTATCCTGCCTACAAAGCACTCTCACTTTTCATTGATCAAGAGTTGCTTTCAGCTAGGGATGCTTTCTTACCGAAAGCATTACCTGATGATGAGAATGGACAATTTTAGTTCTTATAGGAGCTCATCACCTATAATGATCAGAGGGGCCCCGCATTCGCCAATGCGGTATGTTGGAGGAGGGATTCTATGGTGAAGCCTCTCTTTTGGTGGGAGTCATTTGCTTACTAACAGCCTCACCTACAAAGAGTGGCTTTGAGGATTCTAGTGCAGGTAACCACTAACCACTTGGCACCAAGTTACTAAACTATATGTTGATACTAGAATCCTGAACATTGTTTATTTTTTTGTGGATTAGGATTGCTCTTTGGGTGCATGTGAGAGGAACTGGAGTTTCTACTCACTTGTACACACGAAGTTACGCAATCGATTGAGCACGAGACAGTTAGAGTGGCTGGTCTATTGCCGCAATAACTTGCGCATGGTGCATGCAATGCACGATATGAGTCAAGCTAGACAAGTATATTGTTATGTAACATGTTAGACTTATAACTTTCAATGTTTTATTATTTAGCGCCTACTCAATTATAAAACTTGTAGGTAAACGTCGACGAATTTAAGTTGACGGTGCACACTCTTAAAAGTGTCCACAAGGAGCGTAATGTAGAGGAGGAGGCCATATATGCAGAGCTCTACAAAGAGCTAGAGGAGATTGATAGACGAGTCTCTCGCACTCGTTGTGGCCGCCGAGTTAGAGGTGGAGTACACGTTCAGCCTATTCTTACCTTTGGCTCCCGAGGCTCTGATCGCCCAGTTGCTACCTATGTCAGACGTGGTTCCACGAGTCGGAGCTCTACCCCTGCAGTGATTAGAGTTGAGGATGCTTCCATTGCGGAGTCTTCTTCGGTAGTTCATGGTGATATTAGGGAGCCCGAATATGATAATGAGGGCAACGTTCTTAGCGATGGGGATTTTGGTGGGAGCTCTAAGGTGTCCTCCTCTAGTGAGGATATTGAAGAGCCTAGCGATAGCTCTGAGTCCTGACTCCTGACATAGATGGTGACATAGGCTTTTGGCCTCTATAGTCCTCTATGGGCTTTTTGCATTTTTGTACTCACATTTTTGTACTTGCCCATGCGGCATGCCGACTTATGTGGCTTTATATATATTCACGACTCTTTGACATGTCACATGTACATTTGTCTACTTTCATTTCCTATGCAGCTTGCAAGTTGCAACATTCTAAATTTTTTATGTTTTGGGTAAGTTGTAAACTGTACAATGTAAGTTGTAACCTGTAACTTCTCTAAGTTTTACATCTATATTTATGTATTAAAGTATTTTTTAATGGACTGTATCTCTTGTAACTTGTAACTTCTCTAAGTTTTGCATCTATATTTATATTTTTAAGTATTTTTTAATGGACAGTACCTCCATCGTATTTTTATTTTCAAAATTTAGCGGTGCGTTCCGAGACCATATTTGAACGTACCGTACCAAATCAAACTTTTCGTACCTAACAACTATGGCCAGGCCTCTTTGCTAGTCTTGCTTTCTCAAATTTCAGCAATATCCAATCATTCTCTTTAACATCCAATTGCCTTCTATGCTTGTCGGCAGCCTTAAAGCCATCCATGAAGCTATACAGAGCATGACTGGTGACATCTTCTAGGACCCTATCCATGAAGGGGGTAGGAAAGCCATCCTTAATGGTGGCCTTCTTGGCAGCACAGATGAGGATAGTGGTCTGCTCACTTTTTCTAGCAGATATTAGAGAGATCAGAGCACCCCTTGGAGGATTTCAGAGGTTGCACCTTGCAGAGGGCGAGGGTGATTGGTTTTCGGGCACAGGCACGGACATGGCACATAGATCCATCACCGGCCAAGGTGGCCAGGGAGAGACTTTGGCGGCTATGGATTTGGGAGTGCCGACCTCTCACGCGGTTGCACTGGGACCCAAGAGAGTGGACTTGGCATATCCCACACATCAGGTGGACTCTCTGGATGCCCCTTTCTTTGCATATACAGCGCGGCTTGGCCGCAAGATCCAGATGCCTGAGATAGATGGCACACTGAAAGCAGTAGCACACTGGCAGTCTCAGGGCCTATCACAACGATTCCTTTCAGATTTCTAGAATAGGCTCTGGGACTCTTTCGACTGAGGAAGATCACTCTCTTTCTTTGGCTGACGGCATAGAGGAGTCTGGCAGTTCGTAGTTGGTTGGCAGTCAAAGGTCGGTCAATAGCTTGCCTGAGGTGCGACCACCCCCAGGAGTCTCAGTGACATCGCCTTTGGAATTGCCTGAAGGCTCAGCAGATTCGGCAGCGGATTCTCCGCATCTTCGCTATGCATGAGGCATCGACCCGGATCATCACTCGGGGTACTGTTGCTTGGGCCACCGAAGCTAGAATGGTCAGGACTTACGAGGAGGATGGGGGAGGACTAGCCCTTCAGGTCTCCCACCATCGTATTGTAGCAGTATCAAGCACAACCCCACCGATAGGTGTCTGGCGACCAAGCTCACGCCAGTGATGGGAGATTTGCAGTTGCATAGCAGCCTGGCACATCTGGCGTGCTAGATGTAGCGAGGCCATCAAGGGCACCAACACTCCGCCGATTGAGACCATCAATGTAAGGTTCCCCCCTTCCACAAATAGGGGAAACACTTAAGATAGTCCGCTAAGTCTTATCTTAGAGAAAATTTCCTACTCATCGACACCTTGACCATACAGAGATTCAAGGATACGATTCATAGGTAAGACCTAGTTCTATCCCGCAGGGGAAGCGTGGTCTTCTAAAATCAAATCACCCATAGGGTAATTGATCACATAAATTGGGCAACTACAAGACTTGATTTCTAGAGGCAACGCTTTTTTCCTCATCCATGCAAGGCACAGCCGCTGGCCTAGTCTTCTAGAATAGAGTTGCCCGAGAACCTATTTATCTAACGTAGGGCTTTCACTTAATATGTTGGAAAGCTACCCGACTAATCGGGTCCACCCGTCCGTAGGATGGTGCCGTCGGGGCATTCCATCCTCCCACTTTCCACCCTACTCACGCGTCAATTTGTTTTCTAATTAATCCTACCACACTGTTTGACATAAACAAACATGTTCCTTAATTAAGGTCCTTTCACAAGGTTTATTAAAACAGCCTTTGCCTTTTTCCACAATACAATAATGCCAAAGATAAGATTTATAAAAATAAAGTTTAAACATGAATCAATTTCATACAAGCCAAACTGGCTCTCTTATTCTTTTCCTTTATACCGCCGATGATCTAGAATTCGGCCTTCCAGCCTCCACATGCTGGGCAAAACCCTACGGGACCATACACCTCATCGTCGGCCGCTGGCGAGGACTCAAGCCGGCTTGTCGCCCTCTCAGGCTCCATCGCTCGATCCTCCCGCCCCTCAGAGGGATGTCTGCGCACTAGGGTGGGCTAATTCACCGCACTAGCCTGGGCTCTCAGAACTAGGCAGCATCATCACAATCACTTGCCTCAATCGGCAAACCTCATTCTCCCAATGGTATGAGGGATACCATGGGCCAACTCCGGGCCTTACTAACGTCTCCGCCGTCCGGCTACACAAGCACAAGAACGGGGCAGCGTCAAGGCAGGGAGAAGTTGTACTTGTACCTTAATTTAACCAAGATAACAATCCATTTACTCACTAAACCATATGACTAGAATCCATGTTACCTTCTTAAGAAAACAATCCTTTTCTCACACAGATTTTTGCATTTCAACTTGAGATTGCGATAAGACATTCTTTATTAAGACATATGCTGTTGTTTAAAAGAATACAAACTTTAAATGGTAAATCAATCAAATAGATCACTGTAACAATCAATAGAGAAGCCGGGGCCATACCTCAACCCCTAAGAATGATATATAATTGAAAAACAAAATATGTATATACCTTATAGAAATTTGTCGTTTATCGTTGCCTTTGCTCGTTAACAAGAGCTTCCGAACTTGACATATGAGAATAGAGTCTTCTAATACCTTGTCCTTTGATTGAAATCATCCAATAATCTCCAAGCTTTATCTCCTCTTACTCATATTGTGATTCTTCTCTCTTTCTAAGATCTATGGCAAAATAACCTTCTCTAGCAGGACTACGGTCTACTATTCTTTCTCTACAAGAAAAGCTATGGAGTTTTGGTCTCTTCCTCCGAAAGACTATAGCAATCTAAGCTTCTTTTCTGAGATATTAGATAAGAATGAAGGGATATATACATCTCAAACTCTAGGATTACCTTGAGGCTACTTGCTGCCTTCTCACAGTTTTTTCTAGGTAGAGACCCTGACAGAAACAGCAAACTGTTTCGGCCATAACTCTCTGATAAAAACTCAGAATATGGTCATGTAACCAGTCAAAAGAACGGGAAGGCATCTGGTCTACAAGCCAGCGCGGGCAGAATAGGCAAAAACGTCTGTATATAGCCGCAAACGCACCATCTTTAGAAACGCGTTGTTTTTTTCCACATTTTTAGTATGCATGGACTCTAAATGTGTAAAAGTACTCTAAAAATGACCTCTTATCACCTAAAATCGAAATTCTATTTTTGGGGATACTTATCTCTTAATAGGACTATTCTTATGTTCTTATTTCTCTTAGGATTTTTGGAGCTAATATTTTTATCCTAACACTTTTCTAATGTTTCTAGCCTTATTGTCTCACTCTTTCTAATTACACTCTCTTTTCTTATTGAAATCTATATTAAAAGAGACACATACATACATGGCTTGGGAGGGACGTTACAATCTCCCCCACTTAAAAGATTCGAGATGTCCTCATCTCGCGAGCTGGGGTAGTATCTAAGTGAATCCTCTTGTCTCTTTCAAATTGGTGTCCCCACCACTAGGTAAAAATTCTCTTTTATCTAAACATTGTTCTTAAAGAGTCTTTTATTTCATGTGCTTGGCTCGTTTTGTTGTGCCTCCAAAAGGTCTTTATTATTCTAAAATTAATTGGCCTTATTATCCTAATTTCATGCATCATATACCTCTCATATGATATGAACCTTCGAAATCCTTATTCTATACCTCCATGTAATATGGTACTTAATAAATTATCATAGAAAAACGTAAGGAAATCAATCTATTACGTAATCTAACCTATGATAACAATTTCATAATCTTAGTATCGTCTTGTAGAATACCTCTATTCATCATGCACACTACTTCACATGAATCTTGCACCAATCCTCTTCTATTTACTCACAGAAATACTTGTTGAATTCGGTTTAACCCTACTATCCCTATTTCTTGACCTAATTTTTGCTCTAGCTCATGATTCCTTGTAGCCAAGGGTGGGCTTGACGTTCCTCTTGAATTAGGGGACCTCTTCTTGATTAACATGGAAGGACTCATGTTCTTCTCGACACTTTCTATATATATATATATATAAAACTTTATCACAGTCTCTGGCTATAATTATGGCTTCTGAAATAGAGGATGGTTTTACATTCTTGATGAGGTTATTCAAAGGTAGATTAAGCTTCCAAATGAATCAATGGAGAAGAGTTACCTCATCCATCTCTGGAGCAAATCGGAGAAGTTTAGGTGGTATTCTTTTAGGGTCTTCCTTTCTTGGGTTAGCTCCAAAAATTCATTCATTTTATCCTCTTGAAATCCTAGAGGACAAAACCTTTCACGAAGGTGTACTTTCATGGCATCTCATATAACTGATTCTAGCTCCAGTGGTTAGATTGACAACAGTGCTTCCAACTAATTTGGCATTTCGTACGATTTTTAGACGCGAGCAAGGGTGAGCTTGCTTCTTTCATTGTATCCATTAAAAGTTCAAAACTATCAAATACTTATCATAGCACCACATCTAAAGGCATTCTGGATTAATATATGTGAGTTCTTCATTTTTTTGAGAATTTCACATTTGGTGCCTTGGGATTGACACATCTGGTGCCTTGGGATTGACACATCCAAAGATTATCAGGATTGACACATCTGAGATGATTAGTTTTCTAAAAATTACACATCTAGTATCTTGGGATTAACACATCTAAGAGCATGATCCTCTGGGAATTACACATCCGAGACCCATGTTTGTCTGAGATGGGTTCAAAATCTTGGATGATTGTCCTAGTCTAAAGCATCCAATGGATGGCATTCACATGACAACTATTCAAACCTTAATGGAGTTATAATCTTAATAATTTATAATATGCAAGTTAAAGAGATATATCTTGAAAATTTTTCTAAACAAGTTTCGGTCTATCCTTCTAGTCATTCAGTCTCTCACTAGTTTCTTAATTTGATCATATTATAAATTATTAAGATTATAAACAAACATGTTCCTTAATTAAGGTCCTTTCACAAGGTTTATTAAAACAGCCTTTGCCTTTTTCCACAATACAATAATGCCAAAGATAAGATTTATAAAAATAAAGTTTAAACATGAATCAATTTCATACAAGCCAAACTGGCTCTCTTATTCTTTTCCTTTATACCGCCGATGATCTAGAATTCGGCCTTCCAGCCTCCACATGCTGGGCAAAACCCTACGGGACCATACACCTCATCGTCGGCCGCTGGCGAGGACTCAAGCCGGCCTGTCGCCCTTGTTGGAAATAAGTGCACACTAGGTGTACTATTTCTAGTCTAGTTTCACTTAAGTCTTTGTGTCTTGAGTCTAGTGCCATGTGGCACCTCTACATTTATCCCATAAGTCAGTCTACTCAATCTTGTACTTCTCACCTATATATTGTAGGTGTCACATCAATGAAAGTATCAATCTTGTGTCTTGTCTACACTCATCTCAAGGTAACTCTTTGTATTTCATTTGCTCTTGTTTTATTTCTAGTTTTGCACTTGCTTTTATATTTCCTACATGGTATCAGAGCTAGGTTGCCTGCCATAGCTTCTCCCTAGCTGCGCTCAGCCTGTAGGACCAGCCGGTTCCACTCATCTCATAGCTGCGCCAACCTGAATCTGCTGTCCACCCTGCGCCGGCTCCATTTATCTCAAGGCTGCGCTGACCTGAATCTACTGTCCACCCTGCGCCGGCCTGATTTCAGTAGCTGCTGCATACTTCTGTTGCTTTCGTGAAGCTGCTACTGCTCTCTCACTTGGAGCTGCTGCTGCCCGCCATACTGTTGCAGCCCATCTTTGGCTGCCTTCTTCATCAACTCAAGGGTGTGTATCATCTCAAGGAAGCTGCAGATCGACTGTCCTCCTAAACGAGCTATTTTTTTGCTGCATTCAGTTCTGCCATTGCTTCCTCTTGAAGAGTCTACAAGGTAATTGTGCATTGTCTCCATCAGTTTGCTGATTAGTCCTTTTTTATCTACAAACTGCTAGTTCCTCATGCTTCGATAGGCTGTCAAATGCTATGGCCTTGACAAGTGGTGAGAGAGCCGGCTTCTAAAAACAGTTTGGATCTCTTCTTTCATTCATTTCTGCAATCTTGTAAGGGAATAGACACTGCCCTTGCATTTTAGCAAGAGGTAAGACCTTCCCACATGGCCTCTTCTACTCATTCTCTCATGTCTATCGACAAATTCAATGGCTCCAACTTTCATACTTGGCAAATCAAAATCACGTGCCATCTTATGAAAGAAGGTCTCTGGGACATTGTTCACCATGCTGCTCCCGAAGATTCCGACATTGAGCAAGTTATCACTTATGCTCCCACTGCTAAGAATGACAAAGCCTATGCTATCATCCTGCTCGGTCTTGGAGATGATTACATTCATCACATCTCCGACATACAGTCTGCTTCTCGAGCATGGATCACTTTGGATACCCTCTTTGGACCCCGCTCTAAAAATTCTAAGATTGCACTTATGATCTCATTCTTTGATCTATATATGCAGGAGGGAGCTAGTATAGCCTCTCATGTCAATTATTTTCGCAGTCTTATGGTTCAGCTTGCTTCAGTGAAGTCCCCCATCTCCGAAGATATTGCTATTGCTGTGCTTCTCAAAAGCTTACCTGATACCTATGCTACTCTTGTCACTACCTTCAAGTATCACAATAATCCTACTCTTGAAGGTATCATCAATGCTCTCCAAGAGGAGGAAAGAACAAAACAAAAAAAGGTAACTGACACTGCATTTTTAGCAAAGAAAGGAGGATCTAAGGTAAGAAAGCCTTGCACCCATTGTGGAAAAACTAATCATTTGGAGAAGGACTGCTTCAAGGCTCATCCATGCACCATTTGTGGCCGTGATAATCACCGGGAAAAGGACTGCTACTCTAAAACCTCTACATCAGCCCCTGCATCTGCCTCAGCACATGTTGCTGCAGCATCTACAACAGCAGATCTTGCTGTTCATTCCTCACATGATGAGGAATGGGCTTTCTGATTACTTCACCTTTCTTGTCTACCACTTTGACCACCGATGATGTAGGTCAAGGGGTTCTAGTGTCTTACTCATTATGCTTTTTGACCTCTCTCTTGTCCCTACCCAAGAGGCAGCGATTGCCCTTGAGGAGGGGTTGTCTTCAAGGTCCATCTGCTTGTCTACAGTCAGTCATCTGTCTATCTATCTGTTGTCTGTCTATCTATCTGTTGTCTGTCTAGTCTTGTCTGTCTATCTATCTGTTGTCTGTCTATCTGTCTATCAATCTGACTGTGTCTTGTTTTAGATCCATCTTGTCCCTACCCTTGTGGACCCATATGAGGATATCACTTGAGGAGGGGTGTCTCAGGATCTTCTTGTCTCTCATGTCTTGTCTCTCAGTCTATCAGTCTTTATGTCTATCTTCTAGTCTTGTCTTTTTTGTCTTCCTCCTAGTGTCCACTTAAGGAGGGTGTTGGAAATAAGTGCACACTAGGTGTACTATTTCTAGTCTAGTTTCACTTAAGTCTTTGTGTCTTGAGTCTAGTGCCATGTGGCACCTCTACATTTATCCCATAAGTCAGTCTACTCAATCTTGTACTTCTCACCTATATATTGTAGGTGTCACATCAATGAAAGTATCAATCTTGTGTCTTGTCTACACTCATCTCAAGGTAACTCTTTGTATTTCATTTGCTCTTGTTTTATTTCTAGTTTTGCACTTGCTTTTATATTTCCTACAGCCCTCTCAGGCTCCATCGCTCGATCCTCCCGCCCCTCAGAGGGATGTCTGCACACTAGGGTGGGCTAATTCACCGCACTAGCCTGGGCCCTCAGAACTAGGCAGCATCATCACAATCACTTGCCTCAATCGGCAAACCTCATTCTCCCAATGGTATGAGGGATACCATGGGCCAACTCCGGGCCTTACTAACGTCTCCGCCGTCCGGCTACACAAGCACAAGAACGGGGCAGCGTCAAGGCAGGGAGAAGTTGTACCTGTACCTTAATTTAACCAAGATAACAATCCATTTACTCACTAAACCATATGACTAGAATCCATGTTACCTTCTTAAGAAAACAATCCTTTTCTCACACAGATTTTTGCATTTCAACTTGAGATTGCGATAAGACATTCTTTATTAAGACATATGCTGTTGTTTAAAAGAATACAAACTTTAAATGGTAAATCAATCAAATAGATCACTGTAACAATCAATAGAGAAGCCGGGGCCATACCTCAACCCCTAAGAATGATATATAATTGAAAAACAAAATATGTATATACCTTATAGAAATTTGTCGTTTATCGTTGCCTTTGCTCGTTAACAAGAGCTTTAGAACTTGACATATGAGAATAGAGTCTTCTAATACCTTGTCCTTTGATTGAAATCATCCAATAATCTCCAAGCTTTATCTCCTCTTACTCATATTGTGATTCTTCTCTCTTTCTAAGATCTATGGCAAAATAACCTTCTCTAACAGGACTACGGTCTACTATTCTTTCTCTACAAGAAAAGCTATGGAGTTTTGGTCTCTTCCTCCGAAAGACTATAGCAATCTAAGCTTCTTTTCTGAGATATTAGATAAGAATGAAGGGATATATACATCTCAAACTCTAGGATTACCTTGAGGCTACTTGCTGCCTTCTCACAGTTTTTTCTAGGTAGAGACCCTGACAGAAACAGCAAACTGTTTCGGCCATAACTCTCTGATAAAAACTCAGAATATGGTCATGTAACCAGTCAAAAGAACGGGAAGGCATCTGGTCTACAAGCCAACGCGGGCAGAATAGGCAAAAACGTCTGTATATAGCCGCAAACGCACCATCTTTAGAAACGCGTTGTTTTTTTCCACATTTTTAGTATGCATGGACTCTAAATGTGTAAAAGTACTCTAAAAATGACCTCTTATCACCTAAAATCGAAATTCTATTTTTGGGGATACTTATCTCTTAATAGGACTATTCTTATGTTCTTATTTCTCTTAGGATTTTTGGAGCTAATATTTTTATCCTAACACTTTTCTAATGTTTCTAGCCTTATTGTCTCACTCTTTCTAATTACACTCTCTTTTCTTATTGAAATCTATATTAAAAGAGACACATACATACATGGCTTGGGAGGGACGTTACAATCTCCCCCACTTAAAAGATTCGAGATGTCCTCATCTCGCGAGCTGGGGTAGTATCTAAGTGAATCCTCTTGTCTCTTTCAAATTGGTGTCCCCACCACTAGGTAAAAATTCTCTTTTATCTAAACATTGTTCTTAAAGAGTCTTTTATTTCATGTGCTTGGCTCGTTTTGTTGTGCCTCCAAAAGGTCTTTATTATTCTAAAATTAATTGGCCTTATTATCCTAATTTCATGCATCATATACCTCTCATATGATATGAACCTTCGAAATCCTTATTCTATACCTCCATGTAATATGGTACTTAATAAATTATCATAGAAAAACGTAAGGAAATCAATCTATTACGTAATCTAACCTATGATAACAATTTCATAATCTTAGTATCGTCTTGTAGAATACCTCTATTCATCATGCACACTACTTCACATGAATCTTGCACCAATCCTCTTCTATTTACTCACAGAAATACTTGTTGAATTCGGTTTAACCCTACTATCCCTATTTCTTGACCTAATTTTTGCTCTAGCTCATGATTCCTTGTAGCCAAGGGTGGGCTTGACGTTCCTCTTGAATTAGGGGACCTCTTCTTGATTAACATGGAAGGACTCATGTTCTTCTCGACACTTTCTATATATATATATATATATAAAACTTTATCACAGTCTCTGGCTATAATTATGGCTTCTGAAATAGAGGATGGTTTTACATTCTTGATGAGGTTATTCAAAGGTAGATTAAGCTTCCAAATGAATCAATGGAGAAGAGTTACCTCATCCATCTCTGGAGCAAATCGGAGAAGTTTAGGTGGTATTCTTTTAGGGTCTTCCTTTCTTGGGTTAGCTCCAAAAATTCATTCATTTTATCCTCTTGAAATCCTAGAGGACAAAACCTTTCACGAAGGTGTACTTTCATGGCATCTCATATAACTGATTCTAGCTCCAGTGGTTAGATTGACAACAGTGCTTCCAACTAATTTGGCATTTCGTACGATTTTTAGACGCGAGCAAGGGTGAGCTTGCTTCTTTCATTGTATCCATTAAAAGTTCAAAACTATCAAATACTTATCATAGCACCACATCTAAAGGCATTCTGGATTAATATATGTGAGTTCTTCATTTTTTTGAGAATTTCACATTTGGTGCCTTGGGATTGACACATCTGGTGCCTTGGGATTGACACATCCAAAGATTATCAGGATTGACACATCTGAGATGATTAGTTTTCTAAAAATTACACATCTAGTATCTTGGGATTAACACATCTAAGAGCATGATCCTCTGGGAATTACACATCCGAGACCCATGTTTGTCTGAGATGGGTTCAAAATCTTGGATGATTGTCCTAGTCTAAAGCATCCAATGGATGGCATTCACATGACAACTATTCAAACCTTAATGGAGTTATAATCTTAATAATTTATAATATGCAAGTTAAAGAGATATATCTTGAAAATTTTTCTAAACAAGTTTCGGTCTATCCTTCTAGTCATTCAGTCTCTCACTAGTTTCTTAATTTGATCATATTATAAATTATTAAGATTATAAACAAACATGTTCCTTAATTAAGGTCCTTTCACAAGGTTTATTAAAACAGCCTTTGCCTTTTTCCACAATACAATAATGCCAAAGATAAGATTTATAAAAATAAAGTTTAAACATGAATCAATTTCATACAAGCCAAACTGGCTCTCTTATTCTTTTCCTTTATACCGCCGATGATCTAGAATTCGGCCTTCCAGCCTCCACATGCTGGGCAAAACCCTACGGGACCATACACCTCATCGTCGGCCGCTGGCGAGGACTCAAGCCGGCCTGTCGCCCTTGTTGGAAATAAGTGCACACTAGGTGTACTATTTCTAGTCTAGTTTCACTTAAGTCTTTGTGTCTTGAGTCTAGTGCCATGTGGCACCTCTACATTTATCCCATAAGTCAGTCTACTCAATCTTGTACTTCTCACCTATATATTGTAGGTGTCACATCAATGAAAGTATCAATCTTGTGTCTTGTCTACACTCATCTCAAGGTAACTCTTTGTATTTCATTTGCTCTTGTTTTATTTCTAGTTTTGCACTTGCTTTTATATTTCCTACATGGTATCAGAGCTAGGTTGCCTGCCATAGCTTCTCCCTAGCTGCGCTCAGCCTGTAGGACCAGCCGGTTCCACTCATCTCATAGCTGCGCCAACCTGAATCTGCTGTCCACCCTGCGCCGGCTCCATTTATCTCAAGGCTGCGCTGACCTGAATCTACTGTCCACCCTGCGCCGGCCTGATTTCAGTAGCTGCTGCATACTTCTGTTGCTTTCGTGAAGCTGCTACTGCTCTCTCACTTGGAGCTGCTGCTGCCCGCCATACTGTTGCAGCCCATCTTTGGCTGCCTTCTTCATCAACTCAAGGGTGTGTATCATCTCAAGGAAGCTGCAGATCGACTGTCCTCCTAAACGAGCTATTTTTTTGCTGCATTCAGTTCTGCCATTGCTTCCTCTTGAAGAGTCTACAAGGTAATTGTGCATTGTCTCCATCAGTTTGCTGATTAGTCCTTTTTTATCTACAAACTGCTAGTTCCTCATGCTTCGATAGGCTGTCAAATGCTATGGCCTTGACAAGTGGTGAGAGAGCCGGCTTCTAAAAACAGTTTGGATCTCTTCTTTCATTCATTTCTGCAATCTTGTAAGGGAATAGACACTGCCCTTGCATTTTAGCAAGAGGTAAGACCTTCCCACATGGCCTCTTCTACTCATTCTCTCATGTCTATCGACAAATTCAATGGCTCCAACTTTCATACTTGGCAAATCAAAATCACGTGCCATCTTATGAAAGAAGGTCTCTGGGACATTGTTCACCATGCTGCTCCCGAAGATTCCGACATTGAGCAAGTTATCACTTATGCTCCCACTGCTAAGAATGACAAAGCCTATGCTATCATCCTGCTCGGTCTTGGAGATGATTACATTCATCACATCTCCGACATACAGTCTGCTTCTCGAGCATGGATCACTTTGGATACCCTCTTTGGACCCCGCTCTAAAAATTCTAAGATTGCACTTATGATCTCATTCTTTGATCTATATATGCAGGAGGGAGCTAGTATAGCCTCTCATGTCAATTATTTTCGCAGTCTTATGGTTCAGCTTGCTTCAGTGAAGTCCCCCATCTCCGAAGATATTGCTATTGCTGTGCTTCTCAAAAGCTTACCTGATACCTATGCTACTCTTGTCACTACCTTCAAGTATCACAATAATCCTACTCTTGAAGGTATCATCAATGCTCTCCAAGAGGAGGAAAGAACAAAACAAAAAAAGGTAACTGACACTGCATTTTTAGCAAAGAAAGGAGGATCTAAGGTAAGAAAGCCTTGCACCCATTGTGGAAAAACTAATCATTTGGAGAAGGACTGCTTCAAGGCTCATCCATGCACCATTTGTGGCCGTGATAATCACCGGGAAAAGGACTGCTACTCTAAAACCTCTACATCAGCCCCTGCATCTGCCTCAGCACATGTTGCTGCAGCATCTACAACAGCAGATCTTGCTGTTCATTCCTCACATGATGAGGAATGGGCTTTCTGATTACTTCACCTTTCTTGTCTACCACTTTGACCACCGATGATGTAGGTCAAGGGGTTCTAGTGTCTTACTCATTATGCTTTTTGACCTCTCTCTTGTCCCTACCCAAGAGGCAGCGATTGCCCTTGAGGAGGGGTTGTCTTCAAGGTCCATCTGCTTGTCTACAGTCAGTCATCTGTCTATCTATCTGTTGTCTGTCTATCTATCTGTTGTCTGTCTAGTCTTGTCTGTCTATCTATCTGTTGTCTGTCTATCTGTCTATCAATCTGACTGTGTCTTGTTTTAGATCCATCTTGTCCCTACCCTTGTGGACCCATATGAGGATATCACTTGAGGAGGGGTGTCTCAGGATCTTCTTGTCTCTCATGTCTTGTCTCTCAGTCTATCAGTCTTTATGTCTATCTTCTAGTCTTGTCTTTTTTGTCTTCCTCCTAGTGTCCACTTAAGGAGGGTGTTGGAAATAAGTGCACACTAGGTGTACTATTTCTAGTCTAGTTTCACTTAAGTCTTTGTGTCTTGAGTCTAGTGCCATGTGGCACCTCTACATTTATCCCATAAGTCAGTCTACTCAATCTTGTACTTCTCACCTATATATTGTAGGTGTCACATCAATGAAAGTATCAATCTTGTGTCTTGTCTACACTCATCTCAAGGTAACTCTTTGTATTTCATTTGCTCTTGTTTTATTTCTAGTTTTGCACTTGCTTTTATATTTCCTACAGCCCTCTCAGGCTCCATCGCTCGATCCTCCCGCCCCTCAGAGGGATGTCTGCACACTAGGGTGGGCTAATTCACCGCACTAGCCTGGGCCCTCAGAACTAGGCAGCATCATCACAATCACTTGCCTCAATCGGCAAACCTCATTCTCCCAATGGTATGAGGGATACCATGGGCCAACTCCGGGCCTTACTAACGTCTCCGCCGTCCGGCTACACAAGCACAAGAACGGGGCAGCGTCAAGGCAGGGAGAAGTTGTACCTGTACCTTAATTTAACCAAGATAACAATCCATTTACTCACTAAACCATATGACTAGAATCCATGTTACCTTCTTAAGAAAACAATCCTTTTCTCACACAGATTTTTGCATTTCAACTTGAGATTGCGATAAGACATTCTTTATTAAGACATATGCTGTTGTTTAAAAGAATACAAACTTTAAATGGTAAATCAATCAAATAGATCACTGTAACAATCAATAGAGAAGCCGGGGCCATACCTCAACCCCTAAGAATGATATATAATTGAAAAACAAAATATGTATATACCTTATAGAAATTTGTCGTTTATCGTTGCCTTTGCTCGTTAACAAGAGCTTTAGAACTTGACATATGAGAATAGAGTCTTCTAATACCTTGTCCTTTGATTGAAATCATCCAATAATCTCCAAGCTTTATCTCCTCTTACTCATATTGTGATTCTTCTCTCTTTCTAAGATCTATGGCAAAATAACCTTCTCTAACAGGACTACGGTCTACTATTCTTTCTCTACAAGAAAAGCTATGGAGTTTTGGTCTCTTCCTCCGAAAGACTATAGCAATCTAAGCTTCTTTTCTGAGATATTAGATAAGAATGAAGGGATATATACATCTCAAACTCTAGGATTACCTTGAGGCTACTTGCTGCCTTCTCACAGTTTTTTCTAGGTAGAGACCCTGACAGAAACAGCAAACTGTTTCGGCCATAACTCTCTGATAAAAACTCAGAATATGGTCATGTAACCAGTCAAAAGAACGGGAAGGCATCTGGTCTACAAGCCAACGCGGGCAGAATAGGCAAAAACGTCTGTATATAGCCGCAAACGCACCATCTTTAGAAACGCGTTGTTTTTTTCCACATTTTTAGTATGCATGGACTCTAAATGTGTAAAAGTACTCTAAAAATGACCTCTTATCACCTAAAATCGAAATTCTATTTTTGGGGATACTTATCTCTTAATAGGACTATTCTTATGTTCTTATTTCTCTTAGGATTTTTGGAGCTAATATTTTTATCCTAACACTTTTCTAATGTTTCTAGCCTTATTGTCTCACTCTTTCTAATTACACTCTCTTTTCTTATTGAAATCTATATTAAAAGAGACACATACATACATGGCTTGGGAGGGACGTTACAATCTCCCCCACTTAAAAGATTCGAGATGTCCTCATCTCGCGAGCTGGGGTAGTATCTAAGTGAATCCTCTTGTCTCTTTCAAATTGGTGTCCCCACCACTAGGTAAAAATTCTCTTTTATCTAAACATTGTTCTTAAAGAGTCTTTTATTTCATGTGCTTGGCTCGTTTTGTTGTGCCTCCAAAAGGTCTTTATTATTCTAAAATTAATTGGCCTTATTATCCTAATTTCATGCATCATATACCTCTCATATGATATGAACCTTCGAAATCCTTATTCTATACCTCCATGTAATATGGTACTTAATAAATTATCATAGAAAAACGTAAGGAAATCAATCTATTACGTAATCTAACCTATGATAACAATTTCATAATCTTAGTATCGTCTTGTAGAATACCTCTATTCATCATGCACACTACTTCACATGAATCTTGCACCAATCCTCTTCTATTTACTCACAGAAATACTTGTTGAATTCGGTTTAACCCTACTATCCCTATTTCTTGACCTAATTTTTGCTCTAGCTCATGATTCCTTGTAGCCAAGGGTGGGCTTGACGTTCCTCTTGAATTAGGGGACCTCTTCTTGATTAACATGGAAGGACTCATGTTCTTCTCGACACTTTCTATATATATATATATATATAAAACTTTATCACAGTCTCTGGCTATAATTATGGCTTCTGAAATAGAGGATGGTTTTACATTCTTGATGAGGTTATTCAAAGGTAGATTAAGCTTCCAAATGAATCAATGGAGAAGAGTTACCTCATCCATCTCTGGAGCAAATCGGAGAAGTTTAGGTGGTATTCTTTTAGGGTCTTCCTTTCTTGGGTTAGCTCCAAAAATTCATTCATTTTATCCTCTTGAAATCCTAGAGGACAAAACCTTTCACGAAGGTGTACTTTCATGGCATCTCATATAACTGATTCTAGCTCCAGTGGTTAGATTGACAACAGTGCTTCCAACTAATTTGGCATTTCGTACGATTTTTAGACGCGAGCAAGGGTGAGCTTGCTTCTTTCATTGTATCCATTAAAAGTTCAAAACTATCAAATACTTATCATAGCACCACATCTAAAGGCATTCTGGATTAATATATGTGAGTTCTTCATTTTTTTGAGAATTTCACATTTGGTGCCTTGGGATTGACACATCTGGTGCCTTGGGATTGACACATCCAAAGATTATCAGGATTGACACATCTGAGATGATTAGTTTTCTAAAAATTACACATCTAGTATCTTGGGATTAACACATCTAAGAGCATGATCCTCTGGGAATTACACATCCGAGACCCATGTTTGTCTGAGATGGGTTCAAAATCTTGGATGATTGTCCTAGTCTAAAGCATCCAATGGATGGCATTCACATGACAACTATTCAAACCTTAATGGAGTTATAATCTTAATAATTTATAATATGCAAGTTAAAGAGATATATCTTGAAAATTTTTCTAAACAAGTTTCGGTCTATCCTTCTAGTCATTCAGTCTCTCACTAGTTTCTTAATTTGATCACCCTGTGTTTTCCTCACAAAAGGTTTTCTCCCCAATCTAATTTCTCAAATTTATTGTACAAATATCTTGCGTGTGCACCCCCAAGATACAAGCACAATTTCATAAGATGATTGTCTCAACATGTGAGGATATTCAAATCACTTCTATGGCCAGTAGAGATGATTGATTCGTCCTCATATGATAAACAATCACTTGTTTTAATCCCTTTGATAGTTAACCTTTGAAAAACAAATCCTAGGAACTAAGATCCGCTCTGATACCACTTGTAAGGTTCCCCCCTTCCACAAATAGGGGAAACACTTAAGATAGTCCGCTAAGTCTTATCTTAGAGAAAATTTCCTACTCATCGACACCTTGACCATACAGAGATTCAAGGATACGATTCATAGGTAAGACCTAGTTCTATCCCGTAGGGGAAGCGTGGTCTTCTAAAATCAAATCACCCATAGGGTAATTGATCACATAAATTGGACAACTACAAGACTTGATTTCTAGAGGCAACGCTTTTTTCCTCATCCATGCAAGGCACAGCCGCTGGCCTAGTCTTCTAGAATAGAGTTGCCCGAGAACCTATTTATCTAACGTAGGGCTTTCACTTAATATGTTGGAAAGCTACCCGACTAATCGGGTCCACCCGTCCGTAGGATGGTGCCGTCGGGGCATTCCATCCTCCCACTTTCCACCCTACTCACGCGTCAATTTGTTTTCTAATTAATCCTACCACACTGTTTGACATAAACAAACATGTTCCTTAATTAAGGTCCTTTCACAAGGTTTATTAAAACAGTCTTTGCCTTTTTCCACAATACAATAATGCCAAAGATAAGATTTATAAAAATAAAGTTTAAACATGAATCAATTTCATACAAGCCAAACTGGCTCTCTTATTCTTTTCCTTTATACCGCCGATGATCTAGAATTCGGCCTTCCAGCCTCCACATGCTGGGCAAAACCCTACGGGACCATACACCTCATCGTCGGCCGCTGGCGAGGACTCAAGCCGGGGCCTGTCGCCCTCTCAGGCTCCATCGCTCGATTCTCCCGCCCCTCAGAGGGATGTCTGCGCACTAGGGTGGGCTAATTCACCGCACTAGCCTGGGCCCTCAGAACTAGGCAACATCATCACAATCACTTGCCTCAATCGGCAAACCTCATTCTCCCAATGGTATGAGGGATACCATGGGCCAACTCCGGGCCTTACTAACGTCTCCGCCGTCCGGCTACACAAGCACAAGAACGGGGCAGCGTCAAGGCAGGGAGAAGTTGTACCTGTACCTTAATTTAACCAAGATAACAATCCATTTACTCACTAAACCATATGACTAGAATCCATGTTACCTTCTTAAGAAAACAATCCTTTTCTCACACAGATTTTTGCATTTCAACTTGAGATTGCGATAAGACATTCTTTATTAAGACATATGCTGTTGTTTAAAAGAATACAAACTTTAAATGGTAAATCAATCAAATAGATCACTGTAACAATCAATAGAGAAGCCGGGGCCATACCTCAACCCCTAAGAATGATATATAATTGAAAAACAAAATATGTACATACCTTATAGAAATTTGTCGTTTATCGTTGCCTTTGCTCGTTAACAAGAGCTTTAGAACTTGACATATGAGAATAGAGTCTTCTAATACCTTGTCCTTTGATTGAAATCATCCAATAATCTCCAAGCTTTATCTCCTCTTACTCATATTGTGATTCTTCTCTCTTTCTAAGATCTATGGCAAAATAACCTTCTCTAACAGGACTACGGTCTACTATTCTTTCTCTACAAGAAAAGCTATGGAGTTTTGGTCTCTTCCTCCGAAAGACTATAGCAATCTAAGCTTCTTTTCTGAGATATTAGATAAGAATGAAGGGATATATACATCTCAAACTCTAGGATTACCTTGAGGCTACTTGCTGCCTTCTCACAGTTTTTTCTAGGTAGAGACCCTGACAGAAACAGCAAACTGTTTCGGCCATAACTCTCTGATAAAAACTCAGAATATGGTCATGTAACCAGTCAAAAGAACGGGAAGGCATCTGGTCTACAAGCCAACGCGGGCAGAATAGGCAAAAACGTCTGTATATAGCCGCAAACGCACCATCTTTAGAAACGCGTTGTTTTTTTCCACATTTTTAGTATGCATGGACTCTAAATGTGTAAAAGTACTCTAAAAATGACCTCTTATCACCTAAAATCGAAATTCTATTTTTGGGGATACTTATCTCTTAATAGGACTATTCTTATGTTCTTATTTCTCTTAGGATTTTTGGAGCTAATATTTTTATCCTAACACTTTTCTAATGTTTCTAGCCTTATTGTCTCACTCTTTCTAATTACACTCTCTTTTCTTATTGAAATCTATATTAAAAGAGACACATACATACATGGCTTGGGAGGGACGTTACAATCAAGAGCATATGGCTCGATATCATTCACACCCTCCGCGGTCAGTGGGGGAAGCTATAGGGAGGTTCCGACCGCATGTGGAAGTGGCGGGAAGCCTTCTTGAGACTCTGGAGGCCTGGCCCTTTCCTCACAGATAGAGGCGGTGACTCCATTTGACATTACAGACCACCTGTATGGTAGTTCCCCCCCCTTCCCCCCCCCCCCCCCCCCCCCCTCGGGCACTTTGAGATAGCCTTCTCCTCACAGAGCAGCCAGCCAGAGGAGAAGCATCTCTTCCCCTTTGATCATTTGTCTCCCGCCCTTATATGAGGTGAGGCTGTACTTAACTAATTTAAGGATCTTTTTCCCGGGAAAAAAAAAAAAGGAATGCTAAAAAGCCCTACTCCAATGAATACTTTCCTTTCGCAAGGAGTTGCCTCTATCTGGAGGTCTGCCTGACCAAGAAAGATGACAAAGAAGCATTTGCTAATCATGTATAAGCTTAGTGGAATAAGGGCAGCTCACAATCTGGCCTTCAAATCTTCGAAATATGACTTCTTGGTGAGAAACTATCCAATCCCAAAAAGCTTTTGTTTTCGTAGTCGCAATCAAATGTGCTAGCATTAAAGTCCAAGGTTGCTTTTGGTGAAGGAATTCAAGAAGTAAAGTTTCCTTTCTTGCAATGACATGGAAGTTTCCTTTCTTGCAATGACATGGTAGCGAATATTGAGTATATTCAGGCCTCCATGCATTTTGGGAGTGCATACAAGTTCTCTTTTTTGCAATTTGACAGCCTTTTCATCTGTTTTTGTCCGCCATAAGCATTCTAAAGCTTTGGACATGAAACTGTCAATATCCTTATTTGACCAAGGCATAAGAGGCAAGTGGAACTGAACATGAGCCATGATGATGGATTGGACAATACACAGCCATACATGTGATGGCCATGTCGACATTTCCAATATTCAATCTTATGATTCAACTTATCTATGACCCATTTCCTTTCTTAATTGAGAGACACGTTCCATCCAATAGGATATCCAAGGTGTTGTACAATCTAGTCTAGAGGCAATATGAAACCTCGCCAAAGAATGGAATACCAGTCACATTTTTTAAGAGACGACAACTTGGACTTAGTAAAATTAACCTTCAATCCAACAGCTAGTCCATACAGCTTCAAAGCATTCATGATTGCATTGACATCATGTTGTGTGTTTTTGGGAAAAAAGAAGGAACCATCTACATACACTTGACTAACAAATTGGCTAGCTCCTGCAATGTCAATATCATGTAGCTTCCCTTCTACAATCAAATTGTCCATGTACAAGAGAAATGGGTGAGTAGCTATTGAATAAAGCAAGGCACTCAGTGGACATCCCTATCTCACAGATCGTCCAAACTTCCATGGAGCAGAGAGTTCGTTTCCAAGAATACATTGGGCTTTCCCTTCCTCATACAACCAATATATGATATTCCTCATTTTTGGACCAAAACCCATTTTGTCCATCACTTGAGCTATGAATTGCCATGAACACTGTCAAAATCCTTTTCAATATCTATTTGCATGATGAGTACATCCTGATTCGTATATTTAACGTATTCAATGCCTATATAGGCATTTGCAATATTATCCATGATTTGTCGCCTAGGCACAAAACCATATTGAGCAGGGTGCAGCCCATCATGAAGCTAGCAGCTTGCAAGAGAGCCAACAAATAATTAAGCACTTCATTTTTAAGTGAATCCCGATACTCAAGAAAACACTCTATTGTCAAGTCATCCCAGCCAGGAGATTTCCATTTCCCTAAACCATGTAAAAGACACTTCCATCTCCAATGCTTTCTGAGGTGTAACAATTTGGTTAACCTGCTGTAAAAGAACATGGCGCGCATGATGTAGGATTTGCTGTGATGGCTATGTAGGGGCAGCAAAAAGGGCAGTAAAATGGTTCAATACTTCTGTCTCTAGCTAATGTTTATTATGAGTCTATGAATAGACTGACTAAGCCTGGAACTATGTAGATTTTTAAAGAAGGCCTTTGAAGAGCAACCTTTATCCTTGAGAGATTTTTGTCTTGCCCTAATTTGCCATTTTTGAAACTTCTTGGCATCATTGCATTTCAGGCAATTTTGGGCCTCTAGAAGGTCATCCTGCTCCTGAGTATCTAGTGTCCTATATTGACTATACTCAATCAGTAATTATATTGTTGATTTTGCAATCAATACATTTTCCCTTTCCATGCTCATATACCATTTCCCATATTTTCGAATGACATCCTAAAGTCTGATTGCAAATCTGTACCATGCTAGATCTACATCTATCTACATGTAAAGCTTTACAGGCTGAATTTCAGCCTCCCCCAAAAGTACATTTTGCCATGTCCTTTTCTTAAAAGCAATCATGTGTGATCTATGAGAGCTATTGTCTTCATAGTCTATTGATTTATTAAAGTCACCACATAAAAAAGCATTTGTGACTCATGGATAAGCTTGTAATTGTTGCCACATTTGAGCTCGCATTGCAAATGTTTGCGAAGCATATACAGTAGCAAACTCAAATATTTCACTATTCACCATACATTGAATGATCATCCATCCTCATGCCTAACCAAAATGGCAGTGCCAGAAAAAGCACAATTACTAGCATAGAAGATACGAAAACCCGTAAAGCTAGCAATTGCAGGATTCACATGGCACTCTTCATTCAGATCCTCTTATGGTTAGACAAATTGCCACTGATTTCTATCGCCAATTTCTTAGTGCTGAGCCTCACCCTGATTTGAGACATAGGTCACAGATGAAGGTTTGGAATGTGTTGCCACATTTGATTATTGAGGAGATGTGTGCCATTCTGCATGCCCCCTTTTCTATGCAGGAGTTCAGTCATCCTCTTCATGCCTTACCTCATGGTAAGTGTCCAGGGGAGGATGACCTCTACTCTATTTTTTTCATTACTTTTTAGGATGAGATTGGGTCTAAGATCACATCGGCTCTCTAGGAGATGTGGGACACAAGGTCTATGCCTTCTTCTCTCACTAAGAGACTTATCTATCTTATCCCTGAGAGTGGGGATAAGACATTGATTGGCCAGTGGAGACCTATCACCTTACTTGGGACTACATATAAGATTCTTGCTAAGGCAGTGAGCATTAGATTGCAGCCAATTTTGCAGGATGTCATTCATGATACTCAGAATGGATTCTTACACGGAAGGAGCATCTTTGACAACATTTTCTCGTTTTGGGAGGCCGTGGAATGGGCCAAAGCGAGTAATCAACCCTTAGTCATTCTGCTCTTGGATTTTGAGAAGGCCTCTGATAAAGTGGATTGGGACTTCCTTGACGGTACTCTTAGCCATATGGGTTTCTCTCAGAGATGGATCAAGGGAGTTTCATGCATGTATTGTGATGCCCACAGTAGTGTGCTCGCTTGCGGTGATAGAGGAGAGCGGTTTCAGATCTCTCGCTCAGTACGGCAAGGTTGCCCTTTAGCCCCATTAGTTGCAGAGGCCATGAGCATCTTCCTCCACTCCACTACTAGTATTTCTGGATTGAGGTTGCCTCTTCATAGTCAAGAGGAGTTGGTTGACTTTGAGTTACCTAATGACACAGCCATGTTCTTGGAGGCCACACACATATGCTTATGTTCCTTCCGGGTAGCACTCGAAGAGTTTTGTTTGGCAGCAGGGGCACTCATTAACTGGCACAAATCTGTTGGCTTTTGGATTAGTGACTCACCAAGAGTTGCTTGGGGTGCAGACCTTGGGTTCACTTGGATCAGTAGAGGATGCACTGCTAGATATTTGGGATGCCCGGTTGGGGTTGATATTTCTTCTACAGAGTAGTTTGCTCCGGTACTTATAAGCATCCAAAAGAAGCTTCTTCATTGGAGCTCCAGGAGATTAAATTTAGCTTCCAGAGCTTTGGTGGCTAATTAGATATTGCTTGCCTCGGCTTGGTTTATTGCCTCTTGTTGGTGCTTCTCTCGTGCATGCATTGGTCAATTGTGGAGATTGATCCACAATTTTCTTTGGTCGGGTTTGGATGGCACCATAGACACTCGTGCCAGGGTAGCTTGGCTCACAGTTATTCACAAGAGGGGGGGCTGAATACTGTTGATCCGGATGTTCAGTGTAGGGCATTGCTCTGTAAACTTGTGGTCAAAGGTTTCCTTGTCTCATATTTCCGGATGTACACCTCGTATTAGGAGAGATTGGCTGCCCAGCACATGGTTTTTGTTCACAGAGGCTGATATCAGGACACCATCTTCCCCTCTTATTGCAGCCATTGTCAGAGCATGGAGAAGCATGAGACCATTTTTGCGACAAAGGCTTCCTAGGTCTTTGGATGAGGCTGACCGACAACCTATTATGTGGAACGAATTCATCAGGGATGAGGCCGGTCGGCCACTTGGTGCATCTCGTTACATGCAGTGGTCAGGATGGGAGAGATGTGCATCTCGTTACATGCAGTGGTCAGGATGGGAGAGATGTGCATCCACAGTTCTTGCTTGGAAGACCTTTAAGAGTCTTTCGGTGGATCGGAGAGCTACATCCATTCACAATCTTAGGGGCTCTCGCATACATATTGATCAACTTGATGCACCTATTCTGCATGATTGGCTCTATAGGGCCCTTCACGGCGGAGACTATCATCCGAGTTGATTGGGAGTCTTTTCGAGGATAGGCCTATCTTTGCATGTCATTGCTCTCCCAGACCAGGAGGCTACAGATTGCATCATCTATTCTATCATACCTAGAGGGAGATTGAGGAGATGTAGCATGGAGGGGATCATCCCAGCTAGGCTTAGTCCAGTGACGATTGTTGGTTGTTCGGGGAAGCATTGGTTCATTGATCCTTCTCCTCACAAATGCCAGGCTTCTCCTAACTCGACAAATGCATAAGATCCCTACTCTCAGGCCTCATTGGGAGAGCTATGATATCTCTCCAGTGATACAGCCCAGATATTGGCATAGGCTTTGGAATTCATATAGAAGGAGCCAGATCTCTCATTTCTTTTGGTCATTTGTACATGGTGGTCTCCCCACCAATCAATTAGTGGAGATCAATTTTTGGTGTAGCACCTACCTACCCGAGATGTGCGGCAAATTCTAAGACTGTACAGCATTGTTTATGGGGATGCAATACTGCACAGCACATTTGGGGTTCTATAGCCCAACTTATGGGCAAATTGAGTGCCCACGCCATGTACGTGACTTGAGGGGCAGTTGCTTGGCTTTCCCAGTCTAGCCCGCAGCTTTTCTACGAGGGCAGTGGTACAGACTCTGCTATTTTCATTCGTAGAGGTATTGCCCAACATGGTTTACTGCAGGATGTCCCTCACTCTGATTAGACACCCCCCAAATAGAGGATTAACACCAGTTGGGAGATTGTTGCTAGTATTACAGCATGGTAGATAGATCTTGAGAGCTAGATGCACGGAGGCTATAGAGGGTGTCCAGATTTTTGGGTCTTAGTGCATTAGTACTATATGGGGTATCATCCATATTCTCATGGCTACTTGGGCTCATCTTCAAGGGTCCTCTCGTTTCGCGTAGGCAAAGCGCGTTGTATTTATGCGGGAGCATAGTAGTTAGGGGGTCGTTTGAAACAGGTTTCCTAAAAGTTTCAAACGTGTTTTAAACGGGTTTCGTAAAATCAGCCCAAAGTTTCCTACAAGTTTCCTACCTACAGGTTTTTGCATGTACAAAATTTCAAATATATATTGTATCAAATATGTAAAAATAACACTAAATGCATAGAATACATGGAAACATCAATTTGAAGCCTACAGTCTTTGAATCACAAATAACAAAAACCATATAATCATCCATCATCAATGTCAAATGATCATGATTCAAAGACCATGGTCCACTATCCATGATGCATGATCCAATCATCTATCAAAAAAAAACCATGCCACCAATCATCCATGCCACCAAAAAAAAAAAAAAAAAAAAAACCCATACATGACACTACATAGGTTAAAACTTATAAGTTTGAAGTATTCATGTCACATGAATCATGATGAATCAACAGCCATGGCCCAATGCCCATAAATAATACAAAATAAATAAGACTTGATGAGGGAAAGCGGTACACGGAAACCAAAAAAGCCTTTATCAAAAGAGTCGCACAGATTTCAACGTTAGATTTGGGGCAAAAAAAAAAAGTCAAAAAATTTGCTTGAAAAAAACGTGTTTCCTACAAGGAAACGTTTTTCACGTTTCCTTCCCTATAGGAAACGCGTTTCCTAACTACTATGTGCGGGAGTGGGATCATGGCATTTTCTTTTCCTCTAGTCCCACCGGTCTCTCATGGCATCATGATGCTCCTGAGTGGTTGAAATCGCCTTACATATTGGGGTGATTCTATTCTATTTCAGCTTATAGCTGTGATTGTTGTACGGTTTTATCATACTTAATAGAAGTCTCTTTCCTGAAAAAAAAAAAAAAACCCCACAAAGCAACCTTCCCTCCCAACAAAGGAATGTTAGTTGTGTTCTTGTACGCAAACAATGTGCGTTTGAGTTCTATGTATGTAAGCCCAAATCAGCCTCCATTTATTTATTTGACAGAGGCCTTATACATTATATGTCAAACATCTAAGTGGTATATACATATTTACATGTTTTGTAGTGGGAGCAACGGCTCTTAAGTTTCCACCAGCATGGCTAACTGGCTCCTAGCATAGCCATGCTCAACATTAACCATAGCATCAAAATCACTCGCATTTCCAAGGTTATGCACAACATTTGCAAGGAGCAGTGTTTGGGTTTGCTCATATAGGGGATCAGCTCTCACACATGCCAACCAAAGTCGACCAACCCCCGTAACGTCATTAGTTATTTCATTAGTATTATGTCCATTAGTCGAGGCAACCTATGTCCAATTACGCGAGACAGTAGGTCTCGGTCTTATTGTTTTTTCGGGGGTCTTCCAAGCATTTGTATCTTGATTTTCTTTCTCCTTGGGTTTTGGCAAAGGAGAACTAGTGGATGCAACTTTCATTTTGCCTTTGTCTATGTTAACATTTGAGGCCCGCTGTATATTTTTCCCCTTTTGCAGGTGCATTGTTCCCACCAGCGTGTTCTCATTCGATTCCATTGCAATGGCTGGTGGTTGCAATAGCACAGTCGACACTCTGATTGCATATGACCAAATTTGCAACAAGTGAAGCAAGAGCCAGTAAATCTTCCCCATTTAAGTTTAAAGAAGACATCCTGGGAGGGCATGCCAATCATCTCCACATCAAACGCAACATCTGATGGTGTGGGTTTATCAGTATCCCACAATATGCAAAACCTATTGACATTTCCATTCGAGCGCGGGAGGCATACAGCTTTACCCAATGCTTTTGCCAAAATTGGTAGTGCAGCCCCGCAATAAAGCGGGAGGTCAACTACCTCCACCCATGCAGGGCACTTGTTCCTTATGCAACTCTTCTCAGTTGGCAGCCAAGGGTAAACATGCACTAGTTGCCGACTATTAAACAAAGGCAAATTTTCCAGCAGTGTTTGTTTGTATTGCGGATCTGTGAATATCACTTCAAAAAAGCCGTGGTCAGCTTTATGCACACCAGCTACAAAACAACCCCCAAGCAACGCCTTAAGCCATTGTGCAACATCTGCTGGGTCTGGAATTTTTGCAAGGAAAAAAAGAACTACAGCCTTCTGAGCCAAATTCATCATAGGATTAAACATTACTATGTCCAGGAACTTTGACGCGGAATTCAGGTGCAGGAGTCTCCCAAACTTTTTTGATTTCAGTAAAACCTTCATGGAGAGTGTCTGCAAGCAAATCAGGATTGTCACAGTGCAAAGGGAAAACATCTGAATCAGGATTGTCACAGTGCAAAGGGAAAACATCTGAATCTCCAATGAGAACTTCTCTCCTCTTTATATCACCACGCTTGAAATTTTGTATTGAATCCATAGCTGAGAGGCTTTACAAAAAAAAGGGGAAAAATCCTGAACACACACAGACATGCACAGAGAGCAGGGGAGAAGAGACAAAGGGCAACCAAATATAACTACAGACACATACACAGAAAACGAGAGGCTGAGCAGAAACAGGAGTGAAGAGAAAAAAGCTTGCAGCAAAATCGAGGCAGTGTAGGTCAGCCGGCAGCAGAAGAGGACGAGCAACAGTAATCCAGTAGAGAGCAGGAAGGAAGAAGCCACACACACACACACACACACACAGGGTAAGGCGAGCAGAGAAGGAGCGGGAGCTGGATGTGAGGCAAGAAGAGCCCGTAACTTTAGAACATCGGTCGCGAGGGGCTGACAACATCATGGCTGCGACGAGGGGGGTCTAAAACTCTATCCTGGTCTCGCGAAGGGGAGAGGAAGGGGTCAGCTCTCAAGCTCGGAGGCAGCTTGACAGGTGCACTCCCAACACCACCACCCATCGCCCCAACCCCCACACACACACACACGTGTACATACATACACTCAACAATGGAAGATTGGGATTGCATGAAGAGCACCAGTATAAGGCCTCTAGATAACACACCACCTTGCTTGTGAGCAAACAGTAGTGGCACCCCATACCGCCCATGGCAGTCACCATTGTGTTCAACAATCTGTGATCTAAATCTAGGGCTAGACAAGATCCAGTGGCTCGTCACTCGATTGAGTGAAACAATCAAATTAATCAGGACCATATTGAAGGAGTGATGGCATCCTAGTGTCTGATACATATCATAGTCTATTAGGCCCAACATAATTTCTCTAAACGTGGGGTCAACCTTTTTTGAAAGCAACAACCTAAAAAGTTAACAAATTATGTCTACACTTGTAAGGCAGCTGCAAGTTTTAAGATAGAAGGTAAGGTTGATAGAAGTACCAAAATCATGATAGAGCGTATCAAAAAAGGGCTCAGTAACCAATGTGAACTAGGGAAACCAATAAGCTCACAAGAACATAATTCCATCTCATACGAGTGAAAGCCACCAACTTTAATAAGCAGCTTCCACTTTCTCTAACTATTCAAGGGGCCTGATAAATTTCCATGCTTCACCAGAAAAATTTCAGAAACCTCACTACTCTTTTTTTTTCTCAAACACAGTTCAACTTGATGCGTTTCTAGATTCAGCTTTTACAACAAGACTTATGCATACCTTCAGAGTGTATTTGTGCCACAAGATCTGGACATCTATCCATGTTACTTCCAATGATGAACCATGTTGCACGGCAGTCATTCTCCTTCAGTATTTTTAAGAGCTGATTCAAGTAAAAACAACCAAATGGATCATGTCCTAAAACAATTACCTGAGGAAAATAGTCCCCATACAGTGTGACGTCACTCCTGTCAGGTCTTTACACATTCATCTTCCTTTATTTGTAATTGACAACCTGACCAACTCATTGTTGGGTCAAAAGTTATCATACAAACAAGTGTACTAGTCTAAAAAGTCATAAGAAACCTGTAATGGGCCCATACAGGATCCAGAATCCAATATAATAGATTAGACCTGCATCACTAATACCAACAGTGTCCAATTGGTTTTTCTTAATCCAATGATGATGCCAATAGTGGCATTGCTTGTGAAATAATTTTCCCAAGTAGTTATATGAAGGGCAATAAGTGGGATGATACTGCAATAAAAACAAAGAAAGATAACCAAGTATTTGCCTAGGACCAAGAGGTCCTAGGTTCAAAACTCCCCTTGGTGCTTCCTCGGTGGCATCGCCTACGGGTGGATAATTAAGTGCCTACAGCCGGTGAAAAATCCACAACTACCTGGAGGATCTTGGGTCTAAGGCCAGTCGGGAAAAAAAAAACATAGAAAGATAAAAATATGCAAAAATAGCAGCAAAAGTAACCAGCATTGCAAGCCTTTCAAGAAGACAGGAATACTTAAAACACAAACAGAAGTGTGGAGAATCATTTGCAGGTGTGAATACTTGACAAAGCAGACAGTAGGAGTCTTCCTACATTTCCCTTTTGAAATTGTTGCTGCACGGATGCCTTTATGGTTATGTTGCAAGATGCCTAGGGCAGGGATATCTCCATCCACAATTTCAATATATGTGCTTACAACGTGTCATTCTCGAGGGGCACAACATGGATGAGTAACTCCCTTTTCAAAATTTTCTCCCATTGTGTGGTTATGTTGCAAGATGCTGAGGGATATCTCCACCCACAATTTTTTTCCATTGTGTGGTCATGTTGCAAGATGCTGAGGGCAGGAATATCTCCACCCACAATTTCTATATATGTGCTTATTACAACATGTCATTCTTGAGAGGTACAACATGGATGAGTAACCCCCTTTTCAAAATTTTCTTCCATTCTGTGGAGAATTTTTATTGCAGACCGTCAGTCCCCAATTCCTAGTAACCTAGACAATTCAAACACTGTGATGCCTTTAAACAAGAGACACAAGAAATTTTGTGTTATTGAGACAAATGAGCCATGTATACAAAAAAGAAGACTAAAGAGGACCAATGCGCACTGAATCTGCCCTAGGAGGCGGTGCCTCTAATAACGGGGGTCGAAATCCTCCTTCACTGCATCTAGCAATGCGGGGTCTGGGAGAATGGTTGTGGGTTCTGTAAAGGCCTTTGGCACCCTTTGAGGCTCCCTCACATATTATATGATTGGCTTTGGGATAGGATCAGGGATACACTCACGTGGGGTCAGTGGTTTGTACTCAACCACTTGGTCAAGGACAGGCTCTAGTTCATCATGCACCTTCCTCAGAAGCTCTTGGGCTTGTTTATTCATTCTTTCTCCGACACAAGGTTGGGGTACTCTTTGAGTTTCTTTGGAAGGTTTGCATGGTCTATGGCTTCTTCTCTTTGGGAAGAGCTAGTTTGAGCGGGAGATCGCTTGTTGTCAAGAGGATACAAACCTAGCTACCATGTAGGAATTCAAGGAATAATGATTGATGTAATTACAGAATTTAAGACATAATATCACTTGCTCAGATACAACTTACAGACTATGTCGATGGCATGTGACAATTTCAATTGGGTAACTACATGTCGGAATATATCATAACACATGCCGCTTTGCTTTCAATTATTTGCCCTTCAGAACTTTGAACGTGGGTTACCGGACGTGAGCAAGCCAACAGCACCAAAATGTCCTTCCCTTCATGTGGAATGTACAAAGCCTAGGAGGCCCTTTCTAAAAGATGACCTTACAGGCTGAACTTCAGCAAGCGCCTTGATCCCCAGTCTCATTAATATTCTTCTTAACCACTAGAACCATGTAGTGACCAAATCCACATTTATGGCCTTGCCATTCTAGCCATGTCTCAACCGGAAAGCCTCCATAGGCAAAGAGCCATAGAAACAAGATTGCTTCAAAAATCATTTCAAACCCCTCGTTTCCCATACAGAACTTTCTGTACTTTGAAAATTTTATGAAAAGCTCCTTTATAAGAGTTTCTGAACCCCACCTACATGCAGTTTCTAAACACTTTCCTAAAGTTTCTCACATATATCATCAAGGCTCTTAAGAGACCTCCGTCCATATAAACTTGGCGATTGCTGGGCCATTTATCATCGAAACTTTGACATCCTTATTATTTGTCAAGGCGACCTTATGCTTTCAATTATAGTCCCCAAGCTGTTTCAAAAAGTGATGCATATGCTCAATGGTCTAATAAACAACTCAAGCAAAGTTGCCCTTGCTTAAGTTACAGTTGTCCCCCAAGACGGGCAGTATACATTTAAAAGGTGTGCCTCTATGCAACTCAAATTGTGCAATAACAAAGATTGACGACAGAACTCTATTTACTGATGTGGTACAATAGATAGCTATAAGCCCACACCCGTGTGTTCCTGTGAACAAAGCTTAGATGGATATTCTAGAACTCCTGAGATAAGAGGTTGTCTGCTAATAGAAGCTAGGACACAATAGATAGCGATGCAAAAAACTTGTGAGTAAAAATGAGCATTCACCAATTCTAAAGATTGACGAGCCCATAACGTCGAGCTCCCGCTGCAGTCCCACCCCGCTGTGTGAAGGAAATAATGATCACATATTTTCAGATTTGCAGATCAGCGTGTGCTTAATTGGATAGTGCTCGTCAAGAGCTTTGCAATGATATATAGGATGGGTGGAACATTTACATTAGATAGGTTTTTATGTAAGTTTTAATGTATGGACTTTAATAAGTGACTTTAGGACATTAGTAAGTGTGAAGACATTATGGTTTATTTTCAGCCATGAAGAGGCACATACAATTAACCTCTATTCATTCATGCAAACGTTGTTTTTGATAAGACTCATGAAATCAATAGTGCTTTCCATGTTCATTCAATCTGTTTCCTATATTCAAGCTTTAATAGTGATCTTGATTGAAGCATAAAGTTGAATTTCTTTATTATTGTGCACCTGTTGTCCATGCCTTCGCCCCCCTTTCTCTGACCTTCCCTCCCCATAGCCATCGATTCCGCCTCCCCCTCCCTCTTCTCCCGCTTCTTACGGGACCCAGAACAAAAGAGAAACACTTCAAATATGCAAACAAAGTATAAAGCAAGAAGCCACAAGAAATACAAATAGACAGCACACAGAGCTAGAACGGCCGGCCCCCCGTAGGAACTTCTTTATTACGTAGAAGTTTTACAAAGAATCCAAGGTGAGGGTGCAGTCATGCACCAGATTTTCCATAGTATACTCAGCAACTTTCCACAAAGCATAAACAAGCCTCACAACAAGCTCTCTTCCCAGAGCCAAGACAAAACAGTCCAAAAAGTTGCCCCAAAACTGTCTCAAAACAGTCCTAAATCAGCCCTGTAGGCGACTAATAAAAGACAAGCACCACTCAACTGTAATCACCAGATTGAAGACGGCCAGTAGTAGTGAGAGAGAGAAACCACCAGCTGCCGTCACACGTGTGGTTGTGCAGCTGCTGTCCGGCCAGCTGTAAGACCAGCTTGGAGACGGCCAGCAGACAAGGAACTGCACAGCAGCCCCTTTTTCGCATAACAGCGAGAGAGAACTGTTGCTGTACGGCTGTCTGTACAGCCAGCAGGTGGCCAGGTTTGGAGGCACCCAACAGAAAGGACAACCAGCAGTAAAGAAAAGCAGCACTGCTACCGTATGGCCTGCAGCTCTGCAGCAGCCAGTCGAGACAGAGAAAGAGAGATAACACTGCTGAGCAACCAGTCGTAAGAGCTGCTGTACGGCCTGCGCAAAGAGAAAGGGAGAATCTAACAGCTGCTGCCCGCCTGTGAGGATCTATACACATAGAAGAGAGAGAGAGAGAGATCAAACTGCAGTCGGCCACTGCTCTCATGCGCATGCCCTAAAAAGAACAGCCCCATGCCTTTTTTGAGTCAACTAGCCTAAAATAGGGCTCATGCTTTTCCTTTTTGCCCAAAGTGGCCTTGGCTGCCTAAAATATCTCTCTTTTTGCTTTTTACCAACTTGTTGCCCAAGTTTGAACCTAGGCGCCTTCTTTTGTCCAGTGATCCATGCCCAAATAATGATTTGTCCGGCCAAACTTTAATAATGTCTAGACACATTGACTTATAAACCATATAAGTCACATAACTGATTAAAATCCATGTTACTCATGCTTTGTGGCCATCTTTCAGGCCAATCCTTGCCCTTGGTTCCGTTGTGTGTGTGGGCTTGTCCCAAAACACTAATCAAAGCTAGTGAAAAGACCAAATGGTGACACTTCCCCTCTCCTTCACTCTGCTGCCCACTTGCGCCTACCTCAAGCCCGCCCTCCGCCTTGCCTCGCTCCTCGACCTCAGCCCCCACCTTTGTTCTGCCTCCACCTGCCTCCTCATCCTCACCATTTTGCCTCTCTTCGCCCTTTCGCCCCCCTGCGCAGCCCTCCAACCTATGCACCGCCTCCTGTCTCCTCCTGTGTGCACCCTCAGCATCCTCTTCCTTTCTGGTTTTTCACCCTCCCTCTTCAGTCACCCCTTTATCCTCAGCTATGGTGCTTCCTTTCCGGATTGTTCTTCATCGGTGAGAGTGGGCACCTCTGGTATTCACCTTCTAGGACTCCATGGCAGCTGCTCCATCATGCCCGACTGAGGCTGCCGTCCCCTTCCTTTTTTCAGAGGTGGACCTCCAGCTATTAGCTTCGACAGTTTCCTCCCTCACCGCCTCTTTTTTGTGGTTTGCACATCGTAGGGAGCATCCCGCGCATGGACATATTCGGGGTTTGCTCCAGGCAGCCCTTACATGGCAGTTCTACTTCTAGGCTTTAAGAAGGCCTATGACAGAGTCGGTTGGGCTTTCTTGGAGGGAACCATGCTTAGGATAGGATTTCCAGCAGAATGGATCAGAGGTGTCTCTGCCCTTTACTTGGCAGCTCTCATCCTCTCATCCAGGGGACAGGTTTTCGATTTCCAGATCCAATTTCCAGATCAGTCACACAGGGATGCCCCCTCGCCCCTTTCCTCTTCCTCTTCATAGCTGCAGCAAACGAGAAGTTTTTTTTTTTTTTTCAGAAAGAGACTTCTATTAAGTATGAGAAAAACATACAACAATCACAGCTATAAGCCGGAAAAGAATAGAATCACCCCAATATGTAAGGTGATTTCAACCACTCAGGAGCATCATGATGCCATGTAAGACCTGTGGTACTAAAGGAAAAGAAGATGCCATGGTCCCATTCCCGCATAAATATCACACGCTTCGCTTGCGTAGAACGAGAGGGCCCCGATATTCTTGAGCGGATAGCTGTAATTTGTGCTCGCTGAAGCTCCCGCCGTCACCCCCCCTGCTCGCGCTGCTCGCCCCTCGCCATCCCTCCCTCGCGCCCCGTCCCCCCCCCCTTCTTCTCGCCATCGCGCCCCCCCCCCCTTCTCCTCGCTTTCTCTCCCTCTCTCGCGCTGAAGCGCCCCCCCCCCCCCCCCCCCCCTTTCAGTTCGCCTTCGCGCCCCCTCCCCTCGTCAGCGCCCCGTCCCCCCCCCCCTTCCGCCAGCCCTCTCTCCCCCCACCGCCTCTCCTTTCGCGGTGCTCCCCCCCCCCCCCCCCCCCCCTCTTGCTGTTTCTTCGCCGCCTTACCCCCCCCCCCCCCCCCTTCTTGCTGTTTTTTTTCCGCCCCCTAGGGATCCTTCTTTTTTTTTTCTTTTTATCCTCCTGCCTTCCCTCTCCGCCCTTCGCGTGCAGCTCGGTTCTTGCAGGTATCGCATTCGCTCCGCCTTCGCCACACAGCTTCAGACTCTGATGGAGGCTCCTCCCGCCCCACCTCAGAGGGACTCTTCTGCAGCCCCCTCAACCGCCCCTGAGGATACCCCCATCAGGCTTTCTCTTTCGCCAGAAGAGGAAGCGATCCTCGCCGCAGAGGTGGAATGCCTCCAGGCACATTCCACCATCTGCCGTATAGTCGGCACTCGCCCCAGCAGAGGGGAGATCCGGGATCTTCTTCAAGCCTGCCTTCTTGCAGATGTGGGCAAGATCCTGGACGTACAGCTATTGGGCTGTGGACATTACCAGATCGAGTTCGAGGCCGCCCAGAGTGTTGCCAAGGTCCTCGCCATGAGTCCCCTTGACATGAGGGGTGGTCGGGCTTTCTTCAGACCTTGGCAGCATGGATTTGACCCAGCAGCGGCGGAGCAGGGAGAGCGCCTTTTTCATGTTACAGTTTGCTTCCCTGGACTCCGCCGGGAGTATCTTCCGCTCCTCCCCAGGCTCGGAGCATTGGTGGGCTCGGTACTAGAGACTGGCCCCTTAGCTGCTTCAGTGGTGGCCAGAGCAGCTGGGCTACCTTCGGTCAGAGTGTTGGTGTGTGACATCTCCTCCCTTCCTAAGGTCATTCAGCTACCTAGGATAGGGGGGGGATGGATAGATCAGAGAGTGGAGTTCTCGGGGCTCCCGAATCAGTGCTTCATTTGCAGGCAGGTCGGCCATCTGGCCAAGGCCTGCCCGATCGAGAAGGATGTGGGTTATGCTTCGGATGCCTCGGAGCAACAAAAACGTCAAAGACTTGATGTTGATGCAAGCTACACTCCGGTGAATGTTGGAGAGAATGCAGAGGAAAGTTCTCAGGTACCTTCTCCGGAGTTTGCACGTTTGCTTCTGCAGATCACTGGTGAGCTTCTGCAAGAATATGTGAAGGCAAATAGCGTGCAAATGGCTGCAGTAGATAATGGTGGTGTGGCTAATGTATGCATGGAGACTCCTTTGTTGCTACAACAGCTAGCAGATTTTCATGATCGTGCTGCTATCTTCTTCTTTACTGGGCGTATTCCGTTGTTGCCTCGTCTTAGAGCATGGTTGGGCCGCTTGGTGTCGCCTGAGGCACTTGAGGAGATTTATGATGGTCCAAGGCTTTTATGATATACTTTTTCGCACTCCGGAAGCCCGTAGGGCAGTCTTGGAGCAAGTGCCACTCTTTTTGGATGGGCAGTTGGTTCATGTGGTTCCGTGGAAGCCTATGGCAGAGTACCAAGATATGTTGCACCAGGCTTGCCCAGTTTGGGTTGAAGTGAAACAATTCCCACCAATGTTTTGGCGTGTTTTACCAGGTCTCATGCGAGGTATTGGTGATGTCTTGGTGGTGCCTCGAATGACATCTAGAAACCGAAATCGTCTATGCATGTTGTGGGATACTGGGAGACCTAGGCTGACACATTTGCGTGTCAATATGGCTGGGCTGCAACCTTTAATGTATGAATTGAGGTGGTGGCCATTGTTTCAAATGTGGTGAGATGGGCCACTTTGTCTCTGAATGTCCTAAGAAAGAACAAGTTGTTGCTACCAAGGATATCGTTGATGGGCAGTTGCCTGTGGAAGATGAGCATGACGCTCCTTTACATGATGCCCAGCACATGGATGTACATGTGGATGTTCAGAATGAGGTCGAGCAGCCATGGGTGGAAGTATGTCGTAAAAAGACACGATTTGTTGCCCCGCGGGGGGGATTTCTCAGATGCTATTTGGCGGGGGCCTTTGCGTACTCATCAAGGGCCCTTACATACATATGCTCGTCGCCCTTTGGGTTCAGGTGCCTAGCAACAGACCAGGATTGAGAGGCTGGGAGGCCAACTTTCTCAGGGTACTGGGGCTCTTGGGGTGGATAGAGTAGAACGCTATCCTATTAGAAGTCACCTAACAAAAGAAGCACAACAACAATTGCCTCTTGTGTTTGGTTCGAAGGGTGAGGTCATCTCGCCATGGGATGGTCATTACCCTTCGGCACGTGCTCGGGAACTCCAAGGGTAGTCTGAGATCACAAATACCATGTCTAAAAATGCAATGCTTCAAAAGGTTCGTGATTTGGCAGATTGTTCTCGGCCTAGTACACGGCCTTGTTGATTCCTTTTCTGGGAAGGCTTATGAAAATTGTACAATGGAATGTAAAGGGTATTTCTTCGCGCCAAAAGCAGTTCAGGCATGGTTGGGATGTTTTGTGTGCGGTTGAACATAAGCAGCATAAGTTGGCTGGCAAAGCCTATGTATATAAGGGGTTTCATGTTTTCTACAGCGGACATCCTGCTTCGCAGTCAGGTGTTATGTTTGCTGTTCGTTCGCAGTTTCAGCCTTCTCTTGTGATTCAAGATGTTCATGGAAGATTTCTAGTGATACAGATTGTTCGGGATGATACGCCTTTATGGTTGTTAGGGGTGTATGCTCCAAATAATGCTCGTGCACACCGTTTGCTGTGGAATGACTTGTGTGCTCTTTCAATCTCTCATCCTGGCTTTGTGATGGGAGACTTTAATATGTGTGTCTCCAGGGAGCAAGCCACGTCGCCTCATTCTGTAATGGATGGCCCGGAGAGAATGGCGTGGGAAGCTTTTACAGCAAGGTCGCTAAAACAAGACATGTGGTCTTGGTTGCATCCAGATGAAAGGGGTTACACTTATGCCTCACAACAGTTTCGGGGATGCTAGATTGGATAGGATGTATATTTTACATCAAGATCTCTTTTTGCGAGAGGTTCTTACTATGATGGTTGATCAGCGACAGGTTTTGTCGGATCATTGGCCGCTTGTGTTTGAAATGGTCTATCATCCTGTGGATGCATATAAAGGCTTGTTGGGATGCTTGCCTTTGCGCTTAAATCACACTTTTTTGGAGCATGAAGTTTTTGATGTTTATATGCATCGGTTGATACGACATTTCTCCACAAGAGTGTCCATGGCTGATTATCATGCTTGGCCAGTGTTCCTTACCAACACTCGGAAATTAGCGCGGCATTATGGTCTTGCTAATGCCTCTATACAAAAACAGCATGTGGCTCTTCTTGAGTCGCTTTTAAAGGGCTTGCAGGCGTTCATGTTTACTGACTCTATGGATGCTGAAGTTGTGGATGCCATAGAATGGCTGAAAAAGGAGCTATCTAGGATGCAGGAAGCACAATATGTTCGCTTTAAACTACTTGCACGTCTTGATGCTTTGCGGGATGCTAACTGTCAATCTCATCGCTTCTATGATAAGTTGCATCAAAAACATATGCGTGAGAATATTGTTAGGCTGATGGATGCCCAAGGCAACCTTGTTACTCAACCTTCTGAGGTTATTCAGCATTGCATCAGGTTTTATGAAGATTTGCTTGCCCCTCGAGAGGATGTCTCGCCGGCTGTCCTGGCTGCAAAAGGGAGTCATTGTTTGCTGAAGTACGATATCAAGTTGACCCTGATGTGGCAGTTCAGCTTGATGCTCCTATTACTCAAGGGGAAGTGGAAGCTGTTCTCTCCAAACTTCCCATGGGAAGAGCCCTGGTTGGGATGGTTTGACAAATGAGTTTTTTCGAAAATATGCTGATCAGCTTGCAGAGCCTTTGACGCTTATTTGTCAAAGGGTTTGGGATGAGGGATATATGCCTGCCGATTGGAAGTTGGGCATACTTCGTTTGTTGCCCAAAGTCCCTTCGCCTACTTCTTTGGCTCAATGGCGCCCGATCTCACTTATGGGTATTATGTATAAAATCTTTACAAAGATTTTTGCCAATCGCTTGCAGAAGGTGCTTCCTACTCTTATTCATCAATATCAATATGGATTTGTGCATGGCAGGAATATTTTGCATAATATTCTTAATGTTCAAATTGGAGTGGATTATGCCAAGGCAAAGAAGCAAGAGATTGTGATGGTGCAGCTGGATCTTGAAAAAGATTTTGATCATGTCAGCTAGTCTTTCCTTTCTCAGTTAATGACAGCCATGGGCTTTGGTCCCAAAATGGCTAATTTGGTGCATTTACTTGGCTCTGGCTCTATCACGCGGTTTATGCTCAATGGAGGACTTTCGGATGGTATTTCTCTCACCCGTTCTCTCCGGCAGGGCTGTCCTCTTAGCCCTCTTTTCTTTTTGCCATTGCCACTCATCCTATGTTATCTCGCCTAGATGCTATGGCATCGCATGGTGAAGTGGTTGGTTTGCATCTCCCTCATGGCAAGCAATTGGTTGCTCAAGCCCTTGCGGATGACACTTTTATGTTTCTCAGAGCCGAAAAAGCCAATATAGATCGACCAATGGAAGCTTGGAATAATTTTGCATTGGCTTCTGGGCTGAAAATAAATTCAACAAAATCAGCCCTCATTGTATGCACGGAATTTGATCTTGAGGCATTAGGGTGGCAAGGCCGTGTGGTGCATACAGGAGACATTGTTCGTCATCTTGGGTATCCGGTGGGTGTGGATGTAGACCCCCAAGCGCTTCTTGCTTGGATTTCTGCTCGGATCTCGGATAAATTTGTGTATTGGAAAGCTCAAGGGTGGCCTATGCACGTGAGGGTTAAGGTAGCTCAGGTTATTATGCTTAGCATGATTTCCTATTTTTTGCCTTTGCTACCTTGGACGCACAAATCTTTTCTCCGTTTGGTTGCTCCCATTCGGTTTATGCTGTGGAAGAGGCAAGGAAATATTATGGGTCAAACATGGATAGCTTGGAATCACATTACAACACCCAAAAGAATGGGTGAGGCTGCTTTACTGGATATCCGCTTGCATATGGTGGCGCGTAGGTGGGCGCTTTTTCAGGATGTGTGTTTGCAGGAGCAGCCTTGGGTATTCATGGCTCGTGACTTGATTGAGTTGGAGGGATTGTCACATGGACGGACACGTGTACAGGCTTCATGTTAGGACATTGTGAATGCGGCTCATCCTGTCCGTATTCGCTCATCTCACTTTTTATTTTATATTCTCCTTTCTTGGCATGAAGTTCTACTATTGGCTCGGTGGGATCCTGGTCATGAAAGACTACTTTTGAACTCTTTGCAGTTTGAAACATTTGTGGAGTCGCGTGTCATGTTTGGCCAGACAAGATGCTTCACGCATACGACTGAACCGCATGGTCAGGTTAGGCTTGGTTAGAATCCGAGATGCTGTGATACCTGGTCGTGAGACAGGCCATATTCGTTTCGTCGTATTCGGCAGCACTTTAGGGTTCCTCGGACATTTCAGCCACTATGGGTTGACATCATGCATGCAGTTGAGCCTTTTACTCCATTGCCTCGGCCATGCAGATCAGCCTTGGCTTGATTGGGCACTATGTAAATCTGGTGACTTGATAACACTTTCAGCTAACCAGGTCTATCATAAGCTCGTATCAGAGAAAGATTGGGTTTCAGCCAAGGCCAATAAGGTGTGGGGATTGCACAAGTCTAAATCATGGTGGTAGAAAACTCTTATGCGTGGTTGGCAGTCTAAACTCCCTTACCAAGGTAAGTTTTTCATTCGGAGGATGTTGGTGGGAGGGTTACCTACACGGGATCAGCTCAGCCGTCGTAAAATTACATTGGCCTCTTGCTTCTTCTGCACGACATGCACTGAAACAGTTATGCATCTGTTCATGAGTTGTCCAGTGGCCCGTCAGATTTGGTCTTTTGTCTCTCGCATTTGGGAGGCAGTAGAGAGGTCTACTGTTTTGGCTCATCAGTGGATATTTGGGATTTGTCCTCAAGTCATTACTTCGGACAGTCACCTTCTGATATTCCATTTCCTTAGATGGACAGGACTTTGGCATATTTGGACTACACGGAATGGGTTCATCTTTGATTCCTTGTCTGGAATACATGGGCACATTCTACGTATCCGCGGTTTGCTGCTTTGGCAGTTTTCTTCTCTTCTCTCAGCTCAGCTCTACTGGATGCAGATGTTATTTCGTTATGGTCTACGGCGGCTCGGCTGGCTCATCTTTGATGCTTTTATCTGGGATGCTTATTTCGCTAGGAGGCTTTCTTATTAGTGTACAGGTTTGCATGGTCATGATCCTTTAGAGGATCTTTTGTGGGGGTTTTTTTGGGGCCATAAGTTCTGTGTGAGCCATGTGGCTGATGTACATTTTTACATATAATATAAAACACCATTTCACGAAAAGAAAAATGAAATGATATGAAATGATATGATATATTGACGTCTCTAAGAGGCCATAGTGGTATGAGACCAAAACTGAGAGTACATCTGAAGTTGGTGTCTCATCAAAGAGAACAACTAAATGAGACTAAAAAGTACAATAAACTGATTGTCCTACAGTTATAAGAACAGAACTATAAGACTCCGAGATGATACCGAGTAGAAAATACTCGAAAATACTGAAAATTGTATATCAAGTAGATTTATGTATGCTGATCAATTGAAGTGTTGCCCTCTCCTTAGATCAAGTATCTCCGCCATGGGGCTGTCTAGAATGGAGAGGTCGTAGAAGCGAGGTAGGCGCCTCCGATTTTGAGCAATAATGGCTCTGATCTGGCGATGGTGAGGATGCCGTGGTCGGGATCTTGGTGGGCGTGGCCGACGAGCACGACATAAGATAACTCCTCTATCAGTGGTGATTCCCTGGGAGCATGGTCGGTGCCCTGATGGCCCAATGGAGGATGTATCAGGAGGTGTGTGGGCTGGGGTGCTGGTGCCGAAGAAATCTGTCAGGATATTCTGTCTAGGTACATCATGGCTCGGCCTCCTGTCTGCCAAGAGAGTCTCTCTGCGTCTCCTGAGCTCAAGTAGAAACAATCCGAGGCATCTCTGATCCTCAAACTCCATGACCCTGAAGAGGCAGTGATATCTCCCTCGGATCTCATAATAGACTGTACATCACCAAATGTAGTGTTCCTCTGTCTCTACCTCCTGGTATAGCTGACAAATGCGGTCATCCAAGATCTGATGCACATATCTCCATGTCTCATTCCGCAGCTGATGTGATGAGGTCCGGATCTGTCCAATGGCACAATGTATCCCATGTGATAGGTGTACATCCATGTACGCCGGGCGGGTGATAAAATCATCCGGTGAGAGGTGTAGAAAATGGCTCTTGTAGTGAGCCATTTTCGTGCCCAAGGGCTCAAGGGGGCTAGTCCATGTCCTCTCTGTGTCCACTCTGATGATATCCATCCTGATCACGCGGTTTTGCTCTGAGCGGGTGAGATCCAAAAATGGACAATCCAAACTGTATTGAAAGGGTGGTAGTGCCTCTATCCGCAAACCATGTAGGTCAAACCATGATCTCATCTGAGCGTACCAACAATGAGTATCTCCATCCTCTGCCAACTGTATGGATGAGGTCAATGCCAATTGGGAGAACCTCTGTTGAGGGAGCTCCCATAGCCGCTGTAAAAAGGTAACTGCCTGGAATAGGGCCTCGGTTACTACTGGTGGGCACCCAGCTCAGCCCGAACAATCTCATGTGGTACTGATGATTTGCTCCGAATCATGCGGGCAATCATCATTATCAATGGTCTCTCCATTTGCCTCCATCCCTCATCTGTCCCTCTCTGAGATCTGTGATGTATACTAGGTCCCCAAATTGGAGCTCCGTACAGGAGGGTCGGTGTGACAAGCGTATCAAATAGCCACAATTTGGTGAGTGGCTCCTGAAACTGTATGTGTGCGCACTGCCCTCTCAAGTGCCCCCAAGGCTACATGCCCTCGAGCTAATTTAGCTGCTGCTGCCTCCTTCAGGGAGAAACGCGGTCCTGTGAAAGTAACTCCCAAGTAGACATATGACCTGACGTACTCTACCCGCTTCCCTCGGAAAGTGAACTGAGGCTCCGATCTCGTCACCCATGCCTGTGTGGTGTTAAACACCATAATCTTGGTTTTCCCAAGGTTCACTGTCAGATCTTTATCCGCACAGAAAGCCTGTAATGCATCCAGGTATCTCTGTAATCCCTCCGGAGAGTCTGAGATTAGAACAATATCATCAGCATATAACAAGATGGATATCAACACCCCTGCTAGGCATGCCCCTGGGCCTCCCAATCTGTCTACATAATCAGAGACCGCATCAATGTACAGTCCAAAGAGGGTGGGCGATAGCAGGCATCCCTGCTTCACCCCTATCGTGCAGGTCACCCTATCAGATAGTCCGCCTGGAGCTCGGACTCTGCCTGTCACAAACTCATACGAAGCATATATCCCCCACTCACAGAGAGAGAGAGAGAGAGAGAGAGAGAGACAGAAAGAAAGAAAGAAAGATATGAGTAGCATCACCTCCTAGTAGATGGTATACCACTCTTCAAAATATCAAGCATGGGGCTAATGAGTATGGCCGAGAGGTCTCCCTCAGCTATGTCACGTGGAAAGGTACCTCGATGGCAGTGGATCATGTCCTGGATCTAGAGCTGATGAGGGGATCGTGTCCGACGGCCAGGGGGCCGTCGGGGGCGTTGGGGTGCGGAGGCCCAATCCGAGGTAACTCCTCTCAGGCAAGGTATGTCCACAGAAGCTCGAGGTGGGTCCACAAGATCTACTATATCGGTGTCCTCCACCTCTTGGGTCCGGAAGAAACTGGTGATGGTTGGTTGGCGAGGGAGGGGGCACGGTGACTGGGGCCGAAGCTCTGTCAAGAAAGTGTCGATATGTCTGCGGAGCTCAAGCAGGAAGAGTCCTAGGCAACGCTGGTCTGAGAAGTCAATGATCTTGGAGAGTGGACCAAATCCCTCACGAAACAGGCAGTGAAACCTCCCTCGGATCTCATAATATACTCCTCCCTCGGATCTCATAATATACTCGGCAGCGGCATATGTAATGTTCCTCCATCTCTCAACCTCTATGTGGCATAATTGGCAGATCCTCTCATTAGGGCATCCTATATCTGTAGCGGTGGTAGAGAGCCATAACCTTGGAGTAGAGAACCACCAAGAATAGAGAAGAGTTGCCAACATGGTAGAGGTTAGTTTGCAACAGTAGAGCCTGCCCAAATGAAGAGAGAGGCCTCCAATTTATAGATTTGGGACTCTCATGAGCTAGAATGGCAAATAAAAGCTATGATGACAAGTGACATGTGTGAGACCACATGTCTCACTTTGATCCACTATCTTGCCACATGTTCCAATTTAAGAGATGGTTCCCACCCATAAACTTCATCTCTAAAAAGATATCAACTCATAGACATTCTATCAAAGGTGCTTCAGCAATTTTGCCTAGCTTACGGATGTAATGATGAGAATGGAATTTCCGTTGGGGGTTGTCCAAAAATAGTAACCCTTCTAGATTTTAGGAGTGTGATTTTTTGCATTCCACCTTATTAGAAATGTATGTGGGCACCATGTCGAACCATGTTTCAATACTAGATCTCTCCCAAATCCCCTGAAGCTCACCATACATGTTTTCTACTTGAGATGTGAGCTCCAATATCCATTTTTTTCTCCAAGAAACCATCTCAAGTGCCTAGACCAAGCTTCAAGCGCTAGATCTTTTGTATCGGATGATCCCCCAGTCCCAAAGCTTGTACTTTCCAAATATTTAGACGTCATGGGGTCAACCAGACCCCTTTCGTACTAGGAAATGTCTGGGCTAGTGACATCCTCCCTAGCTTCTTAAAAGTTATCCGCAACTATAAGCTTCAAGCTACATATCCAAGATATAATCATGTCCCATCAAGTGGGCGAGACAGTCTCAAAAATCCAATATAACTGAAAGAATCCATGCCCCAAATAAATGGGCAAGACTAAATAAGTCTCCATGTAATACCAATATCAAAATCATGTCCCAAATAAATGGGCGAGACAAATCCATCCCATAAGTCCAGATATCATAATCATGTCCCAAATAAGTGGGTGAGATAACAATTCCATGAGTCCAAATATCATAATCATGTCCCAAATAAACCGGTGAGACAAAACAGTCCAATAAGTCTAGATATCATTATCATGTCCCAAATAAATGGGCGAGACAAAATAGTCCCATGAGTCCAGTATCATAATCATGTCCCAAATAAATTGGCGAGAGAAAATTGTCACATAAGTCCAGATATCATAACCATGGGCCAAATAAATGGGCGAGACTAATGAGTCTCCATAATACAAATATCCAAATCATATCTCTATGTCCATACTCCAAGTCAAATCCACCAACTCCAAGGAGCAGTTACTCGTTCCCCAATTTCTAGTGTCATGTCAAATGCATGCTACTCTCCACACTAGCTTCCATGTTTATGCATGCAAACACTAGGCCAAGAAATAGAAGACCGATTGACCGTGCACGCGGATCTAGAGCATCCATTGGATGTGAGCTAGACATCAAGTCCCTAGCATACCAAATTCCAGTCCACTAACACTTCGCGTCGACACAAGTTGTCAGTCCACATGACGACCCTTGGCGTAGACATAAGTCCCTACCAACCAGGCATCATATGCACATGACCCTTCGCATACACATAGTCCCCTGCCAACCAAGCGTCATGTCCACATGACCTTTGGCGTAGACATAAGTTCCCTACCAACCAGGCATCATGTCCACTCTACCACTTGCACTCCATGTTGGTACTCTCATTACACACCTTGGATGAGAGGTGGGCTCAAGTGTGTAGCATAAGATAAGAATCACTCACATGCATACATATCCTAGTGCACATAAGCATTTCTGCTACGCATACTTTATAGGCATTTCAGCCACCCAATAGTTTTACAGGTTTCAACCACCAATAGAAATCTATAGAAAAATCCTTGATCCATGAGTTGTCATGTGCTCCACGAATCCAATACCCAGTGAAGGGAGCCATAAATCCATATGATAATTATGTATACCATAGATACCAAGCTTTTCAACCACTCAAAATGTTTCCCTTTAACAACTCAAGGCAAACAATTCACCCTTCTCCTTGCACACACATACAAGGGTAAACACTTATCCAAAATGCATATTTGCTAAATAAAAAACAAATAACAATGGAAAAGTACTTATCTCTTGTTGGTAAAATTCGTAGTGTGGAAGAGAATGCTAGGGTTCGATAGAATAACCCAAATACCAATAAACTGGTGCAAGCACAAGAGCGAAGTCCATGCTTCCAAAATAGATTACACGAACTCATATATCCATAAGCCAAACATTCTTTTGCTTGTGTTACTCATGATGCATGCCTGCTTTCATAAGTAGATAGGGTCGCAATGTTTAACTACACTAATAGCCAACGTTTATAGCCCAATAGGATCATCTTCATACAAGAGTGTCAAAAAGCCAAAGCTCAGATACCAATGTAACTCGGAGTGGGCCGGCAAGGGATCTCAAAACACTTGACCATTAATGCCATTAAACATTTAAATTGGCCACAGTCTTAAACATTGTTATGTACCTAGTGCTAATCTTTAGGATTAGTTGTCTAACCCAACAGTGTTAGGGAAGTCCTGCGATTAGAGGAAGCAAGCTAATACAAGCAGCAAAGGCTCATATAATACCAAGTATACTCGCTATTTATGACCGAACACCTATTTATAGCAGCAGTAGCCACTATATATGTCACGTGCATCCCACACTTGGATGCCATGTAGACATATCTGAACAAGAAGGTGCAAGACCTGGGGTGGAAAACTAGTCCCATGTGAGCCCAGTCCGAGACGAGTCAGCCAAGGTTCCACTCCATTCGTCCGAGGTCGGGTGTGCATTGTCCTACACATGAAACACTGCCAGTCCGCACTATGAGTCTCCCTCTGGAATGATGTCAGTTGCTCTATGTGTTTGGTCTGTGGCCAGATGCCAGACAGCTGTGTAGGTTGCATGTAGAAGGGGCTATCCCTTAGGGCTACCCCAAAAAGGGGATTATACCTCGTGTTTGGGCAGGGGGTAGGCCTTAGGCCACCCCAAGGGGCCCATGGCCCTTGCCCACCAGCCCAAGGAAGGGCTGGGCAGGCTGTTGGCCAGCCCAAGAGGGCTTGGCCAGGCAGCCGACTTGCCTTGGGCCAGCCCAACCAGTTGGCTAGCCCATAGGGCAGCCTGGACTGCAAGCGGCCAGAGCCCAAAAGGCTGTCCAGCAGCCTGCACAAGTGGCCAGTCAGTCTAGTGTTTTTTCAGCATTAAATGCTACTTTATGCAGTCGTGAGGCTTTTTCAGTCAGCCGACCTGGATAAAACCAGCCGACAAGCATTAGAGAGGGGTATATAAACCCAAAGCATAAATCAGTTCCAACTATCTCATATTTCACCAAGTGCTGAAGCCAATCAAGGGGCCAGGACAGCCAAGGAGAAGCTAACGCAAGGGTGAAGGATTGAAGGTCAAGGGCAGAGGATTCTCCTCAGCCAAGAAGGTTCAGGTTCAGTCTTTTATTTTCACATTTGCATCATTCTAATAAAAGCAAATACACCATTCGTGGTGGGGGCCCTACAGAGGGTATTCGGGACCCAATATTGTGTCCTCTTCTCCCTCTCTCTTTCTCTCTCTATTTTTTGCACGTCTATATTCAGTTTTGTACATTATTTTTGTCGCGAAAAATGTGTTGATTTCTGAGCATTGAAGTTACTGATCTCCCCTGAAGCTTCCGCATGTTACAGTGGTATCAGAGCCTACTTCAAGTGTAAAGATTCAACAAGAAATCAGAATTTCTTTCTCGCTCGTGTGGTCGATGGACCACCCCTTTCGGAGTGACTCCTGTTCCTCGAAGGACGGTTGGTTTTCAGCCTCCGGAAGTCTCCACACACATAGTAGATGGTCAAATTGCGCTCCGGAAAGGAGGTGCATTTTCCTGCTATGGCGAGCTTCGACGACGAGATAGACCAAGAACCTTGGGGACCAAAGTGCACCAAGCAGCCCAGCTAAGACATGAGTGTTAAAGAGATGTTCCAACAAATGATGCAAGCAATCGCAGACTAAAGTACCAAGTTGGAAGAGCAGAAGGTGCAGATACTGACTCTGGAAGAGCGCACCTATTCTCCAGCTCTGCGTTTTCCGTCTCCTCCTCCCGCTCCTTCCGTTTCCCAGATTCTAGATCCTCTACACAAGTACCCTCTCGAAGGGTCACGACCACAACCGAGTTCGATGCTTGAGTTGCAAATGCGTGCATTGGAGATCCGACAACGTGAAGACAAAGCCATGCGACGCGTGGAACATGAGTGATACCTTGCGGCTTTGGACACAAGACTGACAACAGCGGCTTCCTCAAATCATTTTTCCAAGAAAATGAATTTTAGTAAGTATAATGGTAAACTCGACCCCACAACTCTTTATTCATGGTTGCATCAATTTGAAGCTTACTTTGCCGCAGTTAGAAAAAATGATACTGACAGGGTGATCTTAGCCAGTTGATACTCGGAAGGTGATTGGGTGTATCTTTAGATTATGAAGCAAAGGTTGAAACAGGTGAGCAAGCGATGCCCAAAGTTATCATTCAGGAGCTTCGGACCTTTTTCCATCTAGAGAAAGATTAACGAGGTTTCAATGAAGTTGAAGCTACCTCCGAGTTACTATGCACAATGTGTTCCATGTCAGTTGGTTAAAACCATACGCACGTCCGATCCCTTCAGAAGTGAAGGACGAGGCGGAACCAGATATCATTGATGAAGCTGAAGTGATGGTTCCAGAACAGATCCTTTTGCACCGCTTCAAGCATGCCTGAAGCGGTGCAAAAGGCATGCTTGAAGCGGTGCAAAAGGATCTGTTCTGGAACCATCACTTCAGCTTCATCAATGATATCTGGTTCCGCCTCGTCCTTCACTTCTGAAGGGATCGGACCTGCGTATGGTTTTAACCAACTGACATGGAACACATTGTGCATAGTCCAACTCGGAGGTAGCCTCAACTTCATTGAAACCTCGTTAATCTTTCTCTGGATGGGAGAAGGTCCGAAGCTCCTGAATAACAACTTTGGGCATTGCTTGCCCACCTGTTTCAACCTTTGCTTCATAATCCGAAGATACACCCAATCACCTTCCGAAAACTTCATACCCCTTCGGTCTTTGTTGGCCTGTCGAGTATAGGCCTCCTGCGCTTTAGCCAACCTATCTTTTATTGACTCCAAAATCTCCTGGTAAGACTTTGTCAATCTATTCGCTTTCAGGTACTCAAGACGATATTCTAGTCAGTAGCGACTGGAATGGTCTTTCAAATGCTGCTTCATATGGAGTCCTGCCAATAGCTGAAGAAAAAGAATCATTCAAAACAGCTTGTACTAAAGGCAAATAAGATTCCCACTTACCTTGTTGATCGTGTACATAACACTGCAGCACATCAAAGGCCAACTGGTTGTAGATTTCTGTCTGGCCGTCTATCTGTGGGTGAAATGCACTTGAAAAATTTAATTTAGTACCAAAGTTATCAAACAATGCCCTCCAAAAATGACTAGTAAACTTGGCATCTCAGTTTGTTAGAAATATGCATCTCACGTGAGAATGGCCTCTTAGCTGTGGATAAGATATATATTTATTTATCTTGTTTACACTTTGTTGAGTCGGCCAACTTCATTTGGGAGGTATATAAGGAATTGCCCACCATTGTAACATTCACTCATTTTTGCTGTAATCAAAGGCCGCCTTGCCTATCAACTCTCTCTCTCTCTCTCCTATCTCGCGTGTGTGTGTGTGTGCTTCTGCGCTCTCAATTCTGACATGGTATCAGAGCTCAGCGTTTTGGGCTGATCATTGGAGCAGGTGTGTATCGGGGCTGGGCAGCATCACTACAACACCACAAGACGACCTTGCACACGGCGGCAAACGCAATGACGACTACAGCCGACAGCCAGCAACAGCCGTGTAGGAGAAGTCGGTAGGCAGCAACACAAGGCAAGGCAAACAAAGCTATTCAAGCGAAGCAGGCATGGAGGTAACGCGTGGCCCGTGTGGTAGGTGCAGAGGCAGGAGGCCGACACGCGCACACTTTTGCCATGCGGTGGTGTGTCCTTTGTTTTGCAAGCATGAGTCCGCCTTGCACCAGCAAGGATGAGAAGTTGACTGGTGATAACTATGCTCATTGGAAGTTACTTATGCGGGTATGGTTCATTCACGAGGGGCTATGGGAACTCGTTCAGGGCACTGAGAAGCAACCAGAACGTCCTCTTCTAGCCAGCACTCGTAGATGGACTCAAGCCAAAGAGGATGAGTTTCAGGAGGAACTTGAGGATTGAAATGATCGCGACACCAAGGCGCTTTCGGCAATTGTGCGTTGTCTTTCCCTTGAGATATCTCCGGCAGTGCAAACACTGTCCAACGCCCACACTGTCTCGTTCAGATTGGAGCATCTCTATGCCAGGGATTCATCAATGCAGGCCGTCACTCTTCAAGGTCAGTTATACACTCTTCAGTTTCCAACCAGTGGATCTATGCAGGGTTTCTTAATGAAGGCCAAGGGTATTCATGACCAGTTACTGGCAATGAATGCTGCTTTGACCTCTTCCCAGCTTGCAGCACTGATCCTTACAAAGCTTCCTCCTGAGTATGATATGGTTGCCAGAGCCCTAAGATCCCAGATCTCCAAGGACAAGCTTGATTTTGAAAATTTGAGTTCTCTTCTTTTGGAAGAAGAGATGGTTCTTATCTCTCAAGACAAGTTGCAAAATCATTCTATTCGGTCCGGTGATCAGGCTCTTGCGAGTGTTAGGTAAGGCAGGTTCTATGGTACCGGGGCTATGGATCATAGTCACAGGGGACGGAAGGGACGTCTGCTTGGAACGCGGGGACGCCGAATCGGAACGGAACAGTGACGGGGACGGACGGACGTCCCCCACGATGCGTCACTCACAGGGGACGGGGACGGGGATGCCGCAGGAATGGGGACGCCAGTGGGGGACGGCTCTGTGGAGGGACGGCAGAGAGCCGTTGCGTTTTTTTCAGGCTGTTTTTTTGCCGTTGTGCTCGCCGTTTTTGGCCGTTGCGCTTGCCGTTTCTAGCCGTTTATGGCTGTTGGCTTGGCCTTGGGCCTTGGCCCTTGAGCCTTGAGCCTTTGAGGCTTGGGCCTCTCTCTCTCTCTTGCCCTTGAGGCTTTCCTCTCTCTCTCTTGCCCTTGAGGCTTTCCTCTCTCTCTCTCTTACCTATCTATATAAGAACAAGCCTCTACAAGGCTACAAGCACACACAACTCTCAAGGCTCAAGCTTTCAAGCTTCTTCTAGCTTCCAACTTCCAAGTTCCAAGCCTCTAGGCTCTCACACAAGGCCCGCAGGCCACCGCCCTACTATCTAGATTCTAGACTCTCTCTCTCTCTCTCTCTCTCTCTCTCTCTCTCTCTCTCACCTCTCCCTCAAGCCTCTTGAGTCTTCCAACTTCCAAGCCTCTAGGCTCTAGGCCTCCCTCTTGGTCTTCCAACATCTAAGCCTCTAGCCTCTAGGCGCTAGGCTCTGTGCACACATACAGTTTCAAGAGCCACGCACCAAATTGTGGCTATTTAATACGCTTGTCACACCGACCCTCCTGTACAGAGCTCCAATTTGGGGGCCCAATATACATCACAAATCTCAGAGAGGGACAGATGAGGGATGGAGGCAAATGGAGAGACCACTGATTATGATGATTGCCCGCATGATTCGGAGCAAATCATCAGTACCACATGAGATTGTTCGGGCTGAGCTGGGTGCCCCACCAGTAGTAACCGAGGCCCTATTCCAGCCAGTTACTTTTTTACAACGGCTATGGGAGCTCCCTCAGCAGAGGTACTCCCGTTTGGCATTGACCTCATCCATACAGTTGGCAGAGGATGGAGATACTCATTGTTGGTACGCTCAGATGAGATCATGGTTTGACCTACATGGTTTGCGGATAGACGCACTACCACCCTTTCAGTACAGTCTGGATTGTCCATTTTTGGATCTCACCCGCTCAGAGCAAAACCGCGTGATCAGGATGGATATCATCAGAGTGGACACAGAGAGGACATGGACTAGCCCCCTTGAGCCCTTCGGCACGAAAATGACTCATTACAAGAGCCATTTTCTACACCTCTCACCGGATGATTTTATCACCCGCCTTGCGTACATGGATGTACACCTATCACATGGGATACGTTGTGCCATTGGACAGATCCGGACCTCATCACACCAGCTGCGGATTGAGACAGGGCGATATGTGCATCAGATCGTGGATGACCGCATTTGTCAGCTATGATACCAGGAGGTAGAGACAGAGGAACACTACATTTGCCGATGTACAGTCTATTATGAGATCCGAGGGAGATATCATCTATTATGAGACCCGAGGGAGATATCACTGCCTCTTCCGAGAGGGTTTTGGGTCGTTACGTAGGGTCATGGAGTTTGAGGATCAGAGATGCCTCGGATTGTTTCTAATTGAGCTCAGGAGACATAGAGAGACCCTCTTGGCAGACAAGAGGCCGAGCCATGATGTACTTAGACAGAGGACCCTGACAGATTTCTTCGGCACCAGCACCAGCAACCCAGCCCACACACCTCCTGATAGGGCCATCAGAGCACCGACCACGCTCCCAGGGAGTCACCACCACTGATAGACCAGTTATCTTATGTCGTGCTCGTCGGCCACGCCCACCAGGATCCCGACCACGGCATCCTCACCATCGCCAGATCAGAGCCATTATTGCTCGGCATCGGAGGCGCCTACCTCGCTTCTATGACCTCTCCATTCTAGACAGCCTCATGGCGGAGATACTTGATCTAAGGAGAGGGCAACACTTCAATTGATCAGCATACATGGATCTACCTGATATACATTTTCCAGTATTTTCCAGTATTTTCTACTCAGTATCATCTCGGAGTCTTGCAGTTCTGTTCTTATAACTGTAGGACAATCAGTTTATTGTACTTTTTAGTCTTGTTCTCTTTGATGAGACACCAACTTCAGATGTACTCTCAGTTTTGGTCTCATAGGCCATTATGGCCTCTTAGAGATGTTAATATATCATTTCATTTCTCTCTCTCTCTCTCTCACACGGCTGCATTACAGAGCTTCCCACATCGTGTACACTCGGGAGAGCCTGCGAAATCTGGGACTATGCCCCAGAACAGATGGTATGATGACGAGTGCAGAGCCCTATACCCATGGCTCCGCATACAGAGAGCCTTGGGAGCCATCACAGAGCAGGAGTCGAGGAGAGAGATGAGGAGACTTAGGAGTCGAGGAGAGAGAGGTCTTCGCAGAGATACAGGAGCTAGAGATCTTTCATTTCTTCATGAGTAGAGATAGCCCTGTCTCATGGCGGCACTTCAGAGAGCCCCGGACACCGACACCTATTGCAGACCCAAAGACATGGCACACATATGCAGAGGGCCTATACCACGCCCCACAGCAGCCACCTATACCTCAGCCACAGGAGCCTCGACCTACCACAGCTAGCTTCTTTACCCACTCGATGGTACATGAAGCTATCCGCCGCCTACAGCATGGACGGGCCACCGACCATATGGGCCTGCAGGGTGAGCATCTCATATATGCAGTAGATTCTTTGGCTCCTTTTCTTGCACTCCTGTTTAACAGGGCACTAGCAGAGGGTTTGCCTGCGGAGTGGACAATGCACACCATTGTGCCGATTCACAAAACAGGGGATATGCTCGATCCGAGCAACTACAGGACGGTTATGGTTGGCCACGTGCTGGTCAAACTCTATGGTGCAGTGCTGGAGCAAGAGCTTAGCTTATATGCTGAGCGAGCAGGTTTACGCTCATCAGGGCAGGCAGGCTTCAGGAGAGCTTTCTCTACCACTGACCATGTATTCACTTTGAGATGTATGATTGATCAGGCCAGAGTGAGGAAGAGAAAGCTCTATTGCTGCTTTGTGGATTTCCGCAAGGCATTTGACACAGTACCACGAGAGAGGCTCTTTCAGCGCCTGCAGTCTCTTGGCATACCAGCAAATATGACATGGGGCATCTATGCATTATATGAGCAGGTTTTTGGGCGAGTCAGATGTCCAGGAGGTATGTCCGAGACTATTGCTAGCACCATTGGTGTGAAGCAAGGATGCCCACTTTCCCCCACGCTATTTGGGTTATACATTGATGAGGTGGCTGACTTCATTACACGGGGAGGCGGAGATGGAGTTGATTTAGCAGGTACCTCAGTACATATTATGCTCTATGCTGATGATATTGTATTAGAGTCTGAGTCTCCAGGTGGTCTACAGCAGCATCTACATGCACTCGATGATTTCTGCACACAGAGAGGTCTTACTATGAACCTTGGGAAAACCAAGGTTATGGTCTTTCATACATCGAGACAGGGCAGGAGTCAGCTGACATTCACTCTCGCAGGACGCCAGGTGGAGGTGGTGACATCATACGTGTACCTGGGAGTTACCTTCTCTGCCAGCAGCCACACGCTTCACCATGGGTTCAGCAGCCAGAGCTAGATTGACACGGGGATATGCAGCATTGGCTATGCTAGAGAGACAGTGCCACCAGGCGCATTTTCAGGAGCCCCGGACGAAGGGGTGGCTATTTGACACATTAGTCACACCGGCATTGATGTATGGAGTAGCGGTATGGGCGCCAGGCCTTGCTACCCATTGGTGGACACAGATAGAGAGACCACAGGCCCTCATGATGGCATGCATGATACACAGCAAACCGTCGGTACCTCATGACATTATCCGAGCAGAGTTTGTTGTGCCTCCTATGACGGTAGAGGCCATATTTCAGACTATATGCCTGCTAGACAGATTCAAAGAGATGCCATAGGACAGATTGTCATACAGAGCTTTTGAGGCATCTAGACAGCTAGCTGAGGCGGCAGGAGACAGAGGATCATGGTATGCACAGGTCACACATTGGTTCTCACAGCATGGCCTAGACATGGATCATCTACCACCATTCCAGTATGACAGGGATGCACCACATATCCGTCTCTCATAGTGAGAGGAACAGAGTATTGAGACAGGATCTATGGCAGCTCTATACACGAGAGACATGGATATCGCCTACACAGCCTCTTCCACTGAAGATGCTATACTACAGAGATCACTTCATGAGTATCACTGATGATGGATTTATAGAGAGGCCTAGATACATGGAGGGCTTTTTACCACACGGCTCCCGAGTGGCTATTGGTCAGCTTAGAGTTTCATCACACCGATGGAGATTGAGACTGGCAGAGCAGCACGGATCCCCCGAGAGGAGAGGGTATGCAGATCGTGCAGAGAGGAGGTGGAGAGTGAGGAGCATTATGTATGTAGATGCAGAGCATACACAGCCATCAAAGAGAGATATCCCATTTTATTCAGAGAGCCACATTCCCTACGCCAGATCTTTGAGGCAGCAGACCAGCGCATACTGGGAAGATTCATTCTAGACATACAGCGCCACAGAGAGACATCATTACAGACTCAGACAGCTCCAGAGGGGGGACGACAGACATAGATTACTACATTTTTTCAGAGATCCATCACCGTCCCAGCCCCTACACGGCAGGGAATTACTCTCCAGAGAGCAGAGACACTTAGAGCCCGCAGGAGATAGAGGACACCTGGCTTTCGGACACCACGCCTATACCAGAGAGAGATGACAGAGATCAGAGCTCAGTTTTACAGAGAAGGTGCGAAGCGACTAGCTCGCTTCAGAGCACACCCAGGCATGTTCTTCAGGGAGCTGTGGACACCCCCTTCATTGATGTATACCATTTTATACCCCCAGTATGGTACAGAATGGAGCTAGCTAGGTTGCATATCATGATTGTATACTCCATGCATATAGCTTTGCATTCTCCTAGTAGTAGAGCTCCATCCCCTTCACCACTCATTGTACTTATTGCACACCCAGATTCAGCTTTTTAGTTCAGTACTTTTTCATTTTGTTGGGATGACAGAGGATACCCCATACAGGTACTCCGATTTGTCTCATAGGCCGAGTTCGGTCTTTTGGAAGACGTTAATAAAATCTTTCTTTCTTTCTTTCTCTCTCTCTCTCATTCCTCTAGGCTCAAGAGTCAAGCCATCTTCAACCATGGCATCCTCCTCACGTGCCGGGGCTTCTCGTAGAAGGACAACGGGATGGACATGGTGGGAGGAGGTTAACTACACCCCATCCGCTCATGGAGGCGGTTCTCGGCCATGGGTATGCAAGCTTTGCCCCTACCGGCGAACGGGTGGCGCCAACAAAGTGCGAGCCCACCTCTTGCATGAGAGCGGGCATGAGGTGAGGTTTTGCATGAATGTCACGCCCGAGAATAGACGGGAACTTCTTGACAAGCTTAGCGTCTACGAAGCAGTCGAAGCGACAAGAAGGACACCACGAGTGGCCGTGGATCCCGCGACGATGGGGAGAGGAACTCAAGCCTCTACAATGGAGTCATGTGGTGGATCGGGATCATGTACACCATCACCTTCACCATCAAGTCGGAATGTTACTCCATCCACGACGCCGGCACCCTCCATCTCCACGGCCTCTCAACCATTACGTGGCCCACGGCGACAATCTACACTTGGGGAGAATTGGAACCCCAAGTTGAAGGAGGAGGTGGATATAGCGGTGGCCCGCTTCTTCTTCCACAACCACATTGCCTTTCAAGCGGCTAGGTAAGTGCAATCGATCATTGCCAATTCATCATTCATGTTTTCATCATCCTAGTCCCCTTCTCATTAGTAAATTACTTTCTTGAGTAGGTCGGAATACTTCAAGGTCATGGTTAAGAAGATTGGGGAGTATGGCTCAACCTATACACCCCCCTCATCCGAGAGCTTGTGCACTACATTGCTCGAGAAAAGGAGAAGCACATTGTAGAGCAAGCGGCCGACAACACAAAGCGGCAATGGGAGAGGAACGGAGTCTCCCTCATTGTGGATGGATGGAGTGACACCCGCAAGAGGAGTATTCACGGCATGGTTGCATAATCCCGGGGAGAGATGTACTTCATCTCATCTCATGATGCATCCGGCACTCAGAAGAGCGCGCATGTGCTTGCGGCGGAGTGGGCTACCACCATGGAGATCGTTGGCTCCGAGCATGTAGTGGGCTTTGTTGCGGATGGGGAGCCTTCCAATAGGGCGGCGGGAGCTTTTCTCCAAGGTATGTATGGACATGTCACGGTGTCCTTTTGTATGGCTCATTGCCTAAACAACCTCCTCAAGGACATCGAGACATTACCATGGATTAGCCCGCTCATTGAGGAGGCCAACACCATGGTCTCCTTTGTTCTCAACCACCAAAGACTTCGGCATGAGTTCAACAAGAGGTCCTGTCTCTCTCTCCTCAAATATTCCGACACCCGGTTTGCCTACAACTTTCTCATGTTGGGCCGGTTGAAGGATTGTAGCGGTGCTTTGAGGGGGCTTTTCCTTAGCGACAAGTTTGTCACCATGCAAGAGTCCCATACAAACACTGGCCAAGGGTGTAGGCTACGGGCGGATGACGTCTCTTGGTGGGAGCGTGTGAAGACCACAGATGCTATGGTGAGGCCTATAGTCCACCTATTGAGGATTGTAGACGCTATGCAACCATGCATAGGCAAGGTCTACGAGGCCATGGATCGCATGATAGAGAAGTTGAAAGACTTCGTGCCTGACGAAGACAGATACGAGGAGATCCATGCCTTGTGTCTAGGAAGGTGGGATTCCTACTACTCTCCATTGCATGCAGCAGCTTATGTTGGTGGACCCAGAATTCCAAGGCAACAAGCAGGAGAGCGACCGGGAGGTGAGCGCTGGATGGAGGATCATCTTGGATCGTCTTGTGCCTGATGCATCGGTTAGGCGCAAGATCAAGGACCAGCTTTCGATGTACAGGTCATTTCATGGCTCTTATGGCTGTCATGATGCACAGGTTGACCGCTCCAAAGTTGGTGCTGCTCTATGGTGGGAGGACGTTGGTTCAGATGGACCGGAGTTGCAGCAGCTTGCCATCCACATACTTAGCCAGGCCGTCAGCTCCTCTTGCTTGGAGCAACTTTGGAGTACCTACAGCCACATTGCCTCTAGGAAGAGGAACCGACTCGGGGTAGAGCGTGCCAATGACCTTGTCTTCGTCAACGCGAACTTGCGAATGCTTTGCAAGAGCGTGACCAAGAAGGCAGATTCCTTCACCGAGTGGGAGATGAGTCAACAAGAAGAGCAACAAGAGGATGAGGTGCAAGAGCAGCATGCCAGTGAGGATGAGACTGAGGATGAGCTTGATGCTTCTTTGGCACAAGCTACCCATGACCATGAGGCGAGCGCTTCACGTGGATGATCATTCATGGATCATGATTCATGGGCCTTACTACTTAGCTCTAGCCTCTAGGCTCTAGTCTTCAGCACTTTTTTGTCATTGACTCATTTGAGCCCGTCCATGTATTCTGCCTCCTTAAGGCTTAGTCCTGACTCCTGACTCTTGAGTCATGACTCATTTTGTATCTACTTAATTATTAATATGACTCAAGAGCTTAACATTTTAGTGTAAATTTGTGCTCATTTTGATGTACTTCCAAAGTAGAATAAGTGTAGAGTAGAAAAAATTTTAAAAAAAGTATTTTTTGAGTGTCGTTCCCTCCCCCGTCCCCGTTCCCTACTTATGGCCGTCCCCTGTCCCGTCCCCGTCCCGTCCCCGTGCCCCGTCCCTTGTGACTATGCTATGGATGTGCACTATACAAAGCTTGGTTTAGTAGGAGCTATTGGCTGAGATGTGTCTCCAGCTGATTGTTTGTGGTTACGAGACATGGGATAATGGACGAACCTTCTTCTTCGACTCATAATTCTGTATCTACTTTGGTGATTTCTTTGCTGATCATGGTGGTCTACAGTTTTCGGGGACTCACGTTGATTGATGCTCACTCCGAGGTGATTCGAGTATTCGCGGTGCTGGAGGGTCCATGGTTGCATCTTCATCAACTTCTTCATTTTTCTATTCACTGTGAGCTGCAGAGAGGGTGTTAGAAATATGCATCTCACGTGAGAATGGTCTCTTAGCGGATAAGATATATATTTATTTATCTTGTTTACACTTTGTTGAGTCGGCCAACTTCATTTGGGAGGCATATAAGGAATTGCCCACCATTGTAACATTCACTCATTTTTGCTGTAATCAAAGGCCGCCTTGCCTATCAACTCTCTCTCTCTCCTATCTCGCGTGTGTGTGTATGCTTCCGCGCTCTCAATTCTGATAGGTTTGACACTATGGTCCTAGGGATCCCGCCAATCGGGTACCAATGCCAAATGAGCAAATGGGCAACATCTTCGGCGGTCACATTGGCCTTGCATGGGATAAGCATAACAAATTTAGTAAATCTATCTACTATAGTCAAGCATTGAGTATTACACTTACCCGGACTGGGAGGCATATTCGTGACAAAATCCATCGAAATATCTTGGAAAGGTCCCTCAGGAATTAGCAAGGCCTGTAACAACCCTATCTTCTTCCCACGAGGAGCTTTCACCTTTTGACAAATATCACAGTGTTGTACATATGAAAACACATCTCGCCTCATCTTTGGCCAATAGTATTGTCGTTCTAACTTCTCAAAAGTCGAATTCATGCCCTTATGACCACCAGTAATGGTGTCATGGGCGTCATGGAGAAGAGCTGCCCTGAACGACTTCATGACACAGTCGGCCTTTGTAGAAAAGCCATCGCGTATCAAAAAGTGGCATGGTCATGTAGCATCCAATGCCTGTTCCCACTATGTACCCGGATTCCTCGGAATCCGCGTACGTGTGCTTCATGTCGTCGAGTCCCGTACCAACAAGGTCGAGTCTAGTGGTCTAAATCAAAGTTACCTGTCCCTTCCGACTCAAAGCATCGGCCACTGGATTAGCCTTTCCTAGAAGGTACTCAATCATACCACCAAATTGCTAGAATATATGGCTCCAGCGGTGTTGTCGGTCACTCCACTGTGCACTTGGCATTGACTGAATCCAACGTAATGCCTGATGGTCAGTGCGAACCTCAAAGTCACGGCCATAAAGAAAATGTTTCCAATTTTTCAAGGCCTGTATAACTGCGAGGAGTTCCCGATCGTAGACCGAGTAATTCTTTTCTGCAGGCGGTAACTTACGAGACATGATGACCATTTTGTTGTAATACACCTCCAATTGCGATGTTACTCGCATCGGTGATCACCTAGAACGGATCGTCCCATGAGGCAAGTGCTAAACAAGGCACTTCTGACAAAGCCACCTTGAGGTTCTTGAATGCCTCCAACGCTCGTGGAGTCGTTCGAATCCGTTGCCTTTTAGTCTTGACACCCTTTAGCAGATTAGTGAGATCTGCCGAGAGGTCAGAAAACTTGTCTATGTGGGTGGAGTATGCCTGGCATATACCCACAAAGGATCTGATGTCATAAGCAGGCTGTGGTACTTCCCAATTGACAATCTCGGCCACTTTGGCCAGATCAAGTCAAATGCCTTCTGCACTATAGGTTGAATCTTCATGATGCCGGTGAACCATTTGATGCCATGATTTATAGCCACACTGTTAAATGCTTGATTTACTCCTGCAATATTATTAGACAAAACATTCAGTATGGTGTGTCCCAGCAGCTAGCAAATTCATGCATAGCCTAGGATCTAAGCATTGGTAGGCTATGAAGCGTGTCTTCAAGTACTTACACGCCACCCACTCTCTTGGATCATTCTATGCTAGGGGGGTGATATTCAGCTGCATGCTTTTAGCAATTTAGATTGAGCTGGTTGTTTTGACACTCGAGTGTCCACTAGGGGTAATTGCTTTCTTTTGGGTACTTCATGCATATCTTGGTTGAGCAAGAAACAATCAATAGTGGCAACTTCATCTTGTGAAGCTGAGTACAAAGCAACATTCACAGCAACAATTGAGTGTGTATGGCTCAGAAGACTATTGATAGATCTTCATGTGGGATCACAATTTGCCACACACTGACAGTTAGAGTGCTATCGCCGTGGCACAGAACCTAGTTTTTCATGCTCGTACTAAACACATTGAGGTGCTTAGTACACGCGTCGAAAACTGGGTTCCACACCAATCAGACTACTATCGCCGTGGCACACAACCCAATTTTTCATGTTCATTCTAAGCACATTGAGGTGCTTAGTACGAGCATGGAAAACTAGGTTCCACGCCAGACGGGACTACTATCGTCATGGCACGGAACCTAGTTTTCCATGCTCGTACACTAAGCACATTGAGGTGCACTACCAATATGTCAGAGAGAGGCTGCATGCAGGAGAGATCAGCATTTTTTATGTCTCAATACTGCAGATGTGTTCACCAAGGCACTGCCCAAGGAGAAGTTTAAATCTTTTTGAAAAACTTTAGGCTTACCATCTTTTGGAGATTGATATGTAAGATCTCTCTACAATGTTGACATCATCACTAAGGGGGAATCTGTGAGATTTATAGTAGTGACCATGTGAACTAGGGATACCGGAGCACTTTTTACCTTCACACTCAAGGGTTTTTTCCCCCGCATGTGAACACACTAAAGTGACTTACTAAGTCACTCACGTTTGTACTTGCACCCTAATCTCATTATTGTGTCCATCGTGTTGTTTTCACTCTCTCTACAAGTAGAAAATGCTCTGTGTGCTTCATTGCTAACTGCAGACCTCCCAACTTGCATACAGCAAATTCAAAATAAATCTTCTACAAGAAGTTAAAGCTAAGAAACTTGGTCAAACTCCATAGAGAATCAGCTTTTAAAAAAAAGTTGTTATATTCATAGCAGCAGCCTTCTTGTACTGAGTGATTGCAACAAATAAAATGGGTAGAAAGGCCACGTCAATCTAGCCGCCAGCAATTGTCTAGGTTCTGTTACCAATTGAAACCCCCACTGTTATCAGTTGAGTCGGGTAATAAAAACAACAGTAAACTTTTAAAGGTCATACTCGAAATCAAGAAGAACACTCCTGAATCATTAAGCAAGACAATAATAGATCAAACAAGAGGCAGCACAGAAAACAAGAATATATCTTGTGTAGCAAAGCTGCAAGCAGCAAATAAGATTGGAAAACAGTTCCATTCCAATCAAATCGTACATCACCACGAAATTACCTCAGGGGTGATATCCTGATGGGGCCCATCATCAATTGTCAAAGCAACAATTGGATCTGCAAGGGAGCAGAGAAAACATCAAATTGCTATGCAATTTACTGTATACAATCTAAAGCAATTCCTAAACGCAACGTAATGATGAACATTCTCAGTAAAATTATGGGATATTAACATAAAGTTGAAGATCACAAGATGCAAAACAGCCATGGAGGATTTCAAGCATGCCTTTTGGGATTGCCCGGCATTAAGATCCTTTTGGACACAGCTCTCTAAATGGGGGGGAACATTTTTGGGCTGCAATGTACATGGTCCCATTGGGTTTTGGGTAAAAAGATTGATCCAGCAGAGGAGAGTAATAGCCTTTTTGGATTTGCAAGATTTACATGCCTGTGGGAAATATGGTCTACGAGGAACACTCTGGTCTTTGTTAATGATGGCATGCAAAGTGTAGATCCTAAGAAAGTTATTTGCTTAGTGAAAGCTAACATTGCTAGTCTGGTGAGTATAAACAGACTGGAGTCTGTTGCAATGAATCTACTCACGAAGAGGATTTTGGATTGAGCAGTTTCTGTGGGTAGTTCTTCTCTTGATTGTTTGAGAAGACTATCCCACTCTTTTCTTATTATTAATAAAAATACACTTTCATTTTTTTTTTTAAAAGTAGAAGATCACAACCTCTTGTATGCTGGAAAAACAGTACATTTGACCAGCGTTTCTGCACCCATCTCACTGCCCAAGTAGGTTGCATTGCCAAGCTGTAAATACAATACCAAAGCACTTGCTTGTGATGAACATTTCACCTATGGTCGAGTTACTGCTTCCAACACTAGAAAGAAACACAGGGTCATACATTATAAGCTTTATGTTTGGACACACTGTGTAATATTCTGATCAATAAAAGGGGCATCATTTTCTTTTTTTTTTGCAAGCAGTTAAAAATGAGCAGCAGCAGCATCACCCAAACCACAAGTTAAGACTAGCACTCCTCATGCCATCAGTTCTCAAAGTGGAGAAAGATGTATATGATAAGTGTTTGCTTTAGATCCACCGTGTCTTAAATTTCAGGATGGGACATTTACAAAGTAGCTCCAAAAAAATCCTTGTATAGATTGTGTACAACAATCCATGCTTTACTCCAACATGGAAATGGTTCGTAGTGTCATGGTGGGTCAATCCCATGCAGTATAGAGAGAACATATGATGCACAGTGATTGCATGCATAGCAAAACAGCTAATAGAGCTAATAGTGAAGTCATGGAATATATGTGAACTCTTCAAGTCAATCATTTTAATTCTCATTTTGCTAGATTATGACAAGTGTGGCTCAGTTTACATGGCTGAATATACAAAGAACAGAAAATGGAAGCCCAAAAGAAAAAAAAACAAAGAAGTGGGTTTAGTTCTTTTTCCTACAGAAAAGCACAAGGAAATCCTAGGGCAGCCACATCTTTACTGTCACATGCAAGCCCTAATTAGTGAAGGACTATGTATAAGTGGAATGTCTAAAGTAGGAGAGAATGAACCTTGTTCTTTATTGACATGCTACGAGTTCCAAAAAGTTGGAAATCAAGGAGGAAGCTCCCCTTACTGCTGTGCACTCCCCTCCCTGTACCTGAGCGCCTTCCGCCTGCTGCCCACCTTCTCCATTCCTGCCGTCCACCTTCTCTCCTACCCGTCCTCTCTCCTGCCCGCCAGTGCTCCTGCCCGTCACCTGCCTGCCAGTGTTCCTGCCCACATTCTCCTTTCCTGAGTGCCTTCCACCTGCTGCCCAGATTCTCATCTCCTGCCATCCGCCCTCTCTTGCCCATTCTCTCTCCTGCCTGCCAGTGCTCCTGCCCACCTTCTCACCCAGCTCCCGCCTCCTCTGCATTCATCCCGCCTCCCTTCCTCTTCAACCCCTCCTCGCCTCTTTTCCAGCCCTTCTTCCTGCCCCTCCCGCTTTGTTGCTTGCGCAGCTTACGGAAAACTCCTCCTGTATTCAAGTTGGCCGCCCGTCCCTTGATTGGCATTATGGCTTCTGCCACTCTCACAGGCCATGAGAACTATCAATTTTTCACAAGACGCACTTCTCATCCTGCAAAGCGACATCGATAATGAAATGAAGCCCACTCTCATTGGGAGAGTCTATGGCGCTTACCCTGCCCGCTCTCAAGTTAGAGATTGGCTTCTGGCAGCCCTCCCTTTGGAGCTGGCTGTGCACTTTCTTGATGCATGTTCACTTGGTCGAAAGGGACCCTAATCTACAGCCATAGGCTGCCTTACATAAAAAGTGGTAAACACCCAAAATCTGTCCTACTCTAAGACCCATTCCATGAGGGAATGAATGAGTTCATCCATGAGCAAAACTGCATATTTATAGGCTCTTGGACTTCATGGAGTGCTGGCCGACCAGCAGTCAGCCAGCCGACTGGTCATATAATCCATATATGTGATGCGCCTGTAGCCGCCTTTGTTCTGGTTCATCTGTAGCCGCCTTTGTTCTGGTTTAGCCGACAGCCTTTCTGTCTCAGCCGACAGCTCCTGCTCTGCTCTGGTACAGCCAACAAGGATCCAAGTCCTTCTCCAAGTCCACACTAGCCCAAACAGCACTTGATGCTCCAAATTCTGGTTCTTATCATTCTTTTTCTAGCTGCCCCTTCTGGACTAGTTGAGGAACATGTCCATGGGCATACATACTTGCACATGACATCCCCCTCTGCTAAACTTGATGACAGGATTCCAACTTTTTCCTTGGATGACTGTCATCATCCCATTCTGTTCCAAGCGTCCCTCTGTCATCCATCCATCTATGGCAACCCTTTTTATCACTGAAAACCCGGCCCAGTCTCCAAAACCACTCTAACTATGAATAAAATCTCTGCATCTGTTCCTTCCAGTCCCCAATCCATTCCTGCCCTCTCTTTGAACATTGTCTTGGTCTTCATTCCTGAGAAATGAGTCTGGCACTCTCACATCACCCCTTGGAGGATAATCCTCCCTTGGGACCGTTGCCCGAGAACCTATCTGGCTCACAAGACTGCCATCCCCTCTAGCTTTGTGGAACACCACCAACAAACCTCCTGGGAGCTCTTCCTGTTCCTGTGTTCCTTCCCTTGGGCTTCGTATCCGTGTACTTTCCTGTACCTTGGACCTGTACACCATCATATGGGACTGAATCAATGTTTAGCTTTGCTGAGCCTGATGCTCTGATACCAATGTAACACGTGGAAGCTCTAAGAGTCTTCTTTCTGACCTAAACACCACTTAGAACATGCTGATGCAAAAACGTAGACAGAAGGGAGAGTAGAGAGAGAGAGATATGCTGGAAATTCAGTATATTCTTATGGTACAAAAAGGTACCCTAATCTACAGCCATAGGCTGTCTTACATAAAAGGTGGTAAACACCCAAAATTTGTCCTACTCTAAGACCCATTCCATGAGGAAACGAATGAGTTCATCCATGAGCAAAACTGCCTATTTATAGGCTCTTGGACTTCATGGAGTGCTGGCAGACCAGCACTCGGCTAGCCGACTGGTCATATAATCCATATATGTGATGCGCCTATAACCGCCTTTGTTCTGGTTCAGCCGACAGCCTTTCTGTCTCAGGTGACAGCTCCTGCTCTGCTCTGGTACACCCAACAAGGATCCAAGTCCACACTAGCCCAAACAGCACTTGATGCTCCAACTTCTGGTTCTTATCATTCTTTTTCTGCCTGCCCCTTCTGGACTAGCTGAGGAACATGTCCATGGGCATACTTGCACATGACAGGTGGTATTGGTTATCACTTCTAGATCTCTCGCACTGTACGACAGGTATGCCCCTTAGACCTATCGTATCTCATTGCTGCCGAGGCTACGAGCATTTTTCTTCGCTCCAGTGTTGGAGATTCTAGTTGAGTTTGCCCTTGCACAGTGACTGCCACTAAGGATGAGCTTTCGGACTCTGAGCTTGCTGATGATACTGCTATGTTTCTCAAGGCCTCATGTCACGTGTATCCCACACTTGGATGCCACGTGGACATATCTAAACAAGAAGGTGCAGGACCTAGAGTGGAAACTGGTCCCATGTGAGCCGAGTTCGGGACAAGTCAGCCAATGTTCCACTCTATGCATCCAAGGTCAGGTGTGCATTGTCCTGCACATGAAGCAGTGCTAGTCCGCGCTGTGAGTCTCCCTCTGGAATGATGTCAGGTGATCTAAGTATCTGGTCTGCGACCAAGTGCCGGACATCTGTGTAGGCATGTAGGTTGCATGTAGACAAGGGAGCAGTTCCTTGGGCTACCTCAAAAAGGGACTCAAGACTCCTTTTCTCTTGCATAGGGAGGTCTTTAAAGGCCACTCTATAGGGGGCCAGGAGGCCCAAGAATAGGCCAGCCTGCTGTCGGCCAGCCTCAAGGTGGCCTGGACAGCAAGGCGGCCAGGCCTAGAGGCACGGGCCACCCGTCGGCCATGGCCTTGGCCAGCCAGTCGGCCAGGCCATGGTGGCTGCCTGTAGCAGCCAGGACAGTCCACAAGGGCAGCCATTCCATTGCACACAGCCTCGACAGTATATAAACCCAAGCAAGCCTGACAAGAAAATGTTGGCTTTCCTAGTTGTGTCAAGCAAATAAAGCTGAACGCTTTAGACAGGCTGGGTTGTTGCATCCTTTGCAAATCCCAGGTAATAAATGGGAAAATATTTCCATGGATTTTATTACTGGATTGCCAAGAACAAGTCAAGGCCACGATTCTATTTGTGGTAGATCGCTTCACAAAAATGGCTAGATTTTTACCGACACGGAAGACCATTACAGCTACGCAATTAGCAAGGCAGTTTATCGAGCAATTGTTTAGACTGTACGGTTACCGCAGGACATAGTCAATGATAGGGACTCTAAGTTTACAAGTGACTTTTGGAGACTTGTTTTTGAGAAGTTGGAAACAACTTTGAATTTGAGTTCCTCATATCATCCTCAATCTGCTGGCCAGACTGAAAGAGTGAATCAGATTTTGGAGGATATGCGTCAAGCATATGTATTCAAAAGACAGAGTTCATGGGAGGATTATCTTCCTATGTTAGAATTTACATATAACAGTACTAAGCATACGAGTACAAGTTTCAGTCCTTTCATGCTTATGTATGGTTTTCAACCTAGATCACCTGTTACAGTGGGATTTTCAGGCATGATGCAGCACGTAATTTTTTGCAAGATATGCAAGAAATGTTACAAGTTGCGAAAGAATCTATTAGAAGTGCTCAAGATAGAGACAGATTTTATTCTAATAGACATCGTTCACCCAGAGAGTTCTCTGAAGGAATGATGGTGTATTTGCGAGTTCCGAAAGATTCCGAGACTTTACGGATAGGTCGATCTCCGAAATTATCCCCTAAATATCGTGGTCGCATATGAATTGGATTTGCCTTCTCATGTGAAAGTTCATCCTATATTTCATGTCAGTAGACTTAAGGAAGTATTGGGTGGAATAGATCAGTTAGTTACTCCTCAAGAAATCATAGATGTCGAGGACATGACATTTATTCCACATGAACCTGAAAAGATTCTTGGATTTCGTGAAAGAAGATTCTGTAATACGCTTATCACGGAATACAAGATCAAGTGGAAGGATCGTGTTGAGGAGGACGCTACATGGGAGACATTGACTACTCTTCAGAGAGATTACCTTGGCTTTTTAGTGAGCTCAGGAGTGAGCTCTTAGAGGAAGGGGAGTATGTCATGTGCACAGTGTGTATCTACCGTGTGCTACACGCACACAAGACTAGCTTCAAGGTTTGGGGAAGCTTGGAGCTAGGCAGGCTGATTGGCAAGCTGAGTTAGGGATAGACTAATGGGCGGGCATCCAAGTATGGACGGGCGGGCGTCCAAGTGTGGACGCCCGATGACCGGCCAAGAGCCTATAAAAGGGTGGCCAAGGTTAGTCATTAGTTCATAGAGTCTCGCGTGTCTTTGTGAGAGCTCTATGGTCAGGAGCCTGGATCTAGTGCAGACGTGCACCTGCTTTATGCGGCCGAGGCCGGCAACAGTCTCGAGGCCCGCGAGGGTAGCTTCGTGGCGGTATGGGACGTCACGAGGTAGAGATTGGTCGGTATGTCCATCTAGTTAGCTCAGCTCGTGGCTCGGTGGGGACAGCCAAGTCTTGTGGGCTTGCTCACAACTGTCAAGGTTGGGAGGTGAGTTAGGCCTGCACCCCCTTCACGTTTGTTTGGTTTGTTTGCAGGTTTCGAGTCTTGTAGCAAGAGCATTCTACAAGGTGATCCTATGGGGATTTGACAGGCCTGGACAGCCAAGGGAAAGTTTAACGCAAGGTGAAAGGTGAAGGTCAAGATTTCAGTCTTTATTTTGCTGATTTGCATCATTCTAATAAAGCAAATACACCATTCGTGGTGGGGGCCCTACAGAGGGTATTTGGGACCCAATACTGTGTCCTCTTCTACTCTCTCTCTCTCTCTCTCTCTCTCTCTCTCTCTCTCTCTCTCTCTCTCTCTCTCTCTCTCTCTCTTTCTGCACATCTACTTCAGTTTTGTGCATTATATTCGTCATGAAAGATTGTTGAATTCTGAGCATTGAAGTTACCAATTCGACCCCGAAGCTTCCACATGTTACATTGGTATCAGAGCCTTCTTCAAGCGTGAAGAAGCCAGAAAAACCAGAAAAAAAGAAAGAAAAAATTTTCTCAACCGTGCGGTTGGTTTTAGACTCCGGTGGACCACCCCCTTTCGGTGTGACTCCTGTTCCTCGAAGGACAGTTGGTTTTCAGCCTCCGGAAGCCTCTCGCACACACAGTGGATGGTCAAATTGCACTCTGGAAAGGAAGTGCATTTTCCTCCTATGGCAAGCTACGATGACGAGAGAGAACGACAACCTTGGGACCAAAGTGCACCAGGCAGTCCATCTAGGGCATCAGGTATGAGTATCGGAGATGTTCCAACATATGATGCAAGCAATCACAAGAACATGGTACCAAATTGGAAGAGCAGAAGGCGCAAATCTTGGCCCTGGAAGAGCGCACCTGTTCTCCAGCTCCTCTTTTTCCATCTCCCCCTCCCTCTCCTTCCGTTTCCCAGATTCCAGATCCTCTACAAAATGACCCTTTTGAAGGGTCACGACCGCAGCTGAGTTCTATGCTCGAGGTGCAAATGCGTACTGCGTACATTGGAGATTCGACAAATGGAAGACCGTGCGGCAATAGCCCGTGCTGCTGCACAAGACGACGCCAGGCGACACGTGGAACACAAAAGATACCTTGCGGCTTTGGACGCAAGAATGACACCAGCGGCTTCCTCCAGTCATTTTCCCGAGAAAATGAACTTCAGTAAGTATAATGGTAAACTCAATCCCACAACTCTTTATTCCTAGTTGCATTAGTTTGAAGCATATTTTGCTGCAATTAGAAAAACTGATACTGACAGAGTGATCTTGGCTAGTTGGTATTTGGAAGGTGAGGCCATTCCTTGGTGGACCCAGTGGGCTCATCCCCACACCAGATTAGGTATGGCGGCTTATGTTTGGGACGAGTTTGTCCTCGACCTTAAGCGGCGGTTTCTACCACCCCCTTACCTTGAGCGACTCGAAGACGAGTTTAGGAAGCGCGTCAAAGCACGCAACCGGTCCTTCAGTTTGCCAATCAGATTTCAAACTTATGTTTGCAGTTGGGCTTATCTAACGAGGACAAGAAGGGCAGTTCCTTTATGGCCTTGACATGCAAATCTCGTGGGAGGTGCGTATGTTTAGGACAGCCATTTTCGAAGACGCTTTTTTGACCTCTCGGTGGATCTCACCGATCTGCTAAAGGGTGTCAAGACTAGAAGGCAGCGGATTCCAATGACTCCACGAGCGTTGAAGGCATTCAAGAACCTCAAGGTGGCTTTGTCAAAATCGCCTTGTCTAGCGCTTGCGTCATGGGACGAGCGGCTGTTCCAAGTGATCACCGATGCGAGTAACATCGCAATTGGAGGTGTATTACAACAGAATGGCCATCCAGTAGCTTACATGTCTCGTAAGTTACTGCCTGCGAAAAAGAATTACTCAATCGACAATCGAAAACTCCTCGAAGTCATTCAGGCCTTGAAACATTGGAAACATTTCCTTTATGGCCGTGAATTTGAGGTTCACACTGACCATCAAGCATTACATTGGATTCAGACAATGCCAGTGCTTTGCTGGTATGAGACTAGATGACATGAAGCACACGTACGCGGAGGCTTTTCTACAAAGGCCGACTTTGTGTCATGAAGTCGTTCAAGGCACCTCTTCTCCATGACGCCCATGACACCATCACTGGTGGTCATCGGGGCATGAATTCAACTCTGGAGAAGTTTGAACGGCAGTATTATTGGCCAAGAATTAGGCGAGATATGTTTGCACATGTGCAACAGTGTGACATTTGTTAGAAAGTGAAAGCTCCTGGTGGGAAGAAGATAGGGTTGTTACAGCCTTTACCGATTCTCGAAGGACCTTTCCAAGATATATCCATGGATTTTGTCACGAATCTACCTTCCAGTCCGGGTAAGCGTAATACTCAGTGCTTGACTATTGTTGATAGATTTAGCAAATTTGTTATGCTTATCCCTTGCAGGGCCAATGTGACCGCTGAGGATGTTGCTCATTTGTTCATTCGGCATTGGTACCCAATTGACGGGATCCCTAGGACCATAGTGTCAGACCAAGATGCCAAGTTTACCAATCATTTTTGAAGGGCATTGTTTGATAACTTTGGTTCCAGTGCATTTCACCCACAGACTGATGGCCAGACAGAAATCTATAACCAGTTGGCCTTTGATGTGCTGAAGTGTTATGTCCACGATCAGCAAGGTAAGTGGGAATCATATTTACCTTTAGTTCAAGCTGTTTTGAACGATTCCTTTTCTTCAACTATTGGCAAGACTCCATATGAAGCAACATTTGGAAGACCATTCCAGCGTTTGGAAAACCATTCCAGTCGCTATTGACCAGAACCTCGTCTTCAGTACCTGAACCGAACAGAACAATGGAGTCTTACCAAGAGATTTTGGAGTCAGTAAAAGACAGGTTGGCTAAAGCACAGGAGGCCTACGCTCGACAGGCCAACAAAGACCGAAGGGATATGAAGTTCTCGGAAGGAGATTGGGTTATCTTTGGATCATGAAGAAAAGATTGAAACAGGTGGGCAAGCAACGCCCAAACATATCATTCAAGAGCTTCGGACCTGTTCCCATCCAAAGAAAGATTAACGAAGTTTCAATGAAGTTGAAGCTACCTCCGAGCTGGACTATGCATGATGTGTTCCATGTCAGTTGGCTAAAACTGTATGCAAGTCAATTCCTTCAGAAGCGAAAGACTAAGTGGAACCAGATATCATTGATGAAGCTAAAGTGATGGTTCCAGAATAGATCCTTTTGCACCGCTTCAAGCATGGCTCCAACCGAAGACAAAGACAGTTCCTCACGAAGTTTCAAGACCGAGGGACCCACGAAGCGGTATGGTTTGACAAAGAGTTCTTCGACGACTATCCAGCTTTATTAATGGACTATTTGGAGGCTATGCAGCTTCCGTCAAGTTAAGTAGAAGGGGATGTCACGTGCATCCCACACTTGGATGCCACGTGGACATATCTGAACAAGAAGGTGCAGGAACTCGACTCATGTGAGCCCAGTCCGGGACGAGTCATCTAGGGTTCCACTCTATACGTCCAAGATCAGGTGTGCATTGTCTTGCACATGAAGCAGTGCTAGTCCGCGCTGTGAGTCTCCCTCTGGAATGATGTCAAGTGATCTAAGTATCTGGTCTGCGACCAGGTGCCGGACATCTGTGTAGGCATGTAGGTTGCATGTAGACAAGGGAGCACTTCCTTGGGCTACCTCAAGAAGGGAGTGAAGACTCCTTTTCTCTTGCATGGGGAGGTCTTCAAAGGCCACTCTATAGAGGGCCAGGAGGCCCAAGAATAGGCCAGCCTGCTGTCCGCCAGCCTCAAGGTGGCCTGGACAGCAAGGCGGCCAGGCCTAGAGGCCTGGGCTGCCTGTTGGCCAGGCCATGGTGGCTGCCTGCAGCAGCCAGGACAGTCCACAGGGGCGGCCAGTCCATTGCACACAGCCTCGACACCATCCAGGGTAATGCACAGCCCTTCATAGTGTGAAACGAGTGTTAAAAGCATATATATTTCTGGAACAAGTCGTGGAGGGGAAAATTCTGCTGGCCGACTGGATGCATTATGGGGTATAAATACCCAAGTCCTGTATTCAGTCATTCATCTCATTATTCACAATCTCTGAGGGTTTTCAAGGGCCTGGACAGCCAAGGGAAAGCTTACCGCAAGGTGAAAGGTGAAGGTCAAGATTTCAGTCTTTATTTTGCTGATTTGCATCATTCTAATAAAGCAAATACACCGTTCGTGGTGGGGGCCCTACAGAGGGTACTTGGGACCCAATACTATGTCTTGTTCTACTCTCTCTCTCTCTCTCTCTTTTCTGCACATCTACCTCAGTTTTGTGCGTTATATTTGTCGTGAAAGATTGCTGAATTCTGAGCATTGAAGTTACCGATTCGACCCCGAAGCTTCTGCATGTTACACCTCACACATATGTTTATGTTCCTTTTGGATTGCTTTGGAGGAGTTTTGCTTGGATGCAAAACTCATTAACTGGCATAAGTCAAATGGCTTTTGGATTAGTGACTCCCAAAGAGTCAATTGGGGTGCAGAGCTCAGGTTTACTTAATTGACAGGGGTTGTACTGCCAGATATTTGGGGTGTCAAGTTGGGGTTGATATATCGCCTGCACAACAGTTTGCACTAGTACTTCTAAGCATTAGGAAGAAACTTCTTCATTGGAGTTCTAGGAGATTGGATCTAGCCTCCATAGCTTTGGTGGTTAACCAAGTACTGCTTGCCTCATCCTGGTTCATTGCCTCTTGTTGGTGCTTCTCTCGTGGATGCATTGGCTAGCTACGGAGATTGGTCCGTAACTTTCTTTGGTCAGGCTTGATGGTTTACTGGACACCCATGCCAGAGTGGCTTGGAGACTGTTATACACCCCAGACACGAAGGGGGGCTGAATATTGTAGATCCGGATATACAGTGCACGGCATTGCTTTGCAAGCTAGCAGTCAAAGCATTCCTCCCAAGCACTAAACCTTGGAAGGATTTTTTATGTTTCACATTTCCGGTTGCACACCTCATGGGAGGTAGAGATTGGATGCTCAGTTCACGTTTCATTTTCACCGATGCAAAGTATAGGCCACCTTCTTCTCCACTTATAGCTGCCATTATCAAAGCATGTAGTAGCATGAAACCTTTTTTGAGACAGAGGCTTCCCACATCAGAGGATGAGGCTGAAAGACAGCCCATTATGTGGACTGACCTCATTAGAGATGAGGTTGGACGACCTTTGAGTGCGTCTGGATATATGCAATGGCCTGGCGAAGTGTAACATGTGGAAGCTCGGTGGAAGAATCGGTAACTTCAACGCTCAAAATTCAGCAATCGTTTGTGAAGAAGATAATGCACGACATAGAAGATGTGCAGAAATAGAGAGAGAGAGAGAGAGAAAGAAAGAAAGAAAGAAAGATATATTAACGTCTGCGAAAGGCCAAAGTGGCCTATGAGACCAAAACATAGTACACATCTGATGGTGTCTCATCAAAAGTAAGACAAGAAGGACTAAAAAAGTCCTAAAACAGTCCTAGACAGCTATGAAAGGAAAATACTCCTACTGAGGTAAAACAAAAGTGTATAATATCTACAGCTAGCATAAAATGTAATCTGCTCATCTCCGTATCTCTCTCATGGGGTGCTGTAAGATAGAGAAACTAAAGTGGCAGGGCAGTCATCTCCTATGGCGGGTGATGATGGCTCTAATCCACCGGTGATGAAGCGGCCGTGGACGAGGTCCTGGTAAGCGTGGGCGTCTCGCTCGACAAAGTGCTATGGCTCTGTCAAGGGTGACTCCTCCTGAAGGACGTCTATGGGATGTCTGGCTCGCCGAGGGGGTAGTGGAGGTCCTGGTCGTATCTGCCGGGGTGGTCCTGGCCCTGAAAAAATCTGTCACATGGCTCGCTGGCGGGGTGGATCCTGGTGTACTGACCTGGCTCGTAGGAGAGTCTCTCGATGGCGTCTGAGCTCCAATAACTTATAAGAAAAGCCCCAAACATCTCTAATCCTCAAACTCCATCACATGTCGTAATGGTCCAAATCCCTCTCGGAAGAGACCAATATCTCCCTCGTATCTCATAGTACACAGTACATCGGCATATGTAGTGCTCCTTTGAGTCCACTTCTTGGTCACATAGAGAGAGAGAGAAAGAAAGAAAGAAAGAAAGAAAGAAAGCTGTATAAACGTCTACTAGAGGCCGAACTCGACCTATGAGACAAATCAATGTACAACTCTCAATGTCTTCTGGATGTCCATTAAAAAAAAGGACAAAATGAACATGAAATAAACTATGAAAGTACTGAGCTAGTGGGGAGGTGTGATAGATGGAGCACTACTGCTAGAGGCTCAGTATGCAACCTATATGCGTAGGGTATACAAGAATGCAATGCAGATCTGTCTAGCTCCAACCAGTACCATAATGGGGGTGTAATATGTGATACATAGGCAATGGAGAGGCAAAAATACCTCGGAGCATGATCTCCGAGTGTGAGTGTAAGTGAGCTAGCCGCTCCTAGATATGGTGCTGATGTCGAGCCCGTATCTCTGTGATCTCCCTCTGATGTAGTCTGGGAGTCTGGTAGCCTGGTGCTCTCGGTCTCCGTCTGGCTCGGAGGTCTGCAGCGCGCTGAAGTGTAACCCCTTCCTGTGTCAGGGTAGGCACTGGGATAGATCTCTGGAAGAAATCAGTGAGCTGGAGCTGTCGCCCACCTCCCCCTGTGGTATGAGTCCGTAGCAGTGTCTCTCTGTGGCGTTGTGTCTCTAGCAAGAACTGGCCAAATCTGCGCTGGTCTGTGGACTCCATGATCTGGCGGAGTGAGGGATGTCCACTGTAGATGGTGGTGTATCTCTCTCTAATGACACTATATGCTCTGCATCTGCATACATAATGTTCCTCACTCTCAACCTCCTCCTGGCATAGTCTGCATATCCTCTCTACTCTGGGGATCCGTGTTGCCCTACCTGCCTCAATCTCAAGCTGGTGTGATGACACTGTGAGCTGGCCAATCGCCACTCGGGCACTGTAAGGCATGTACACATCCATGTATCCAGGTCTCTGTATGAATCCACCCGCAGAGATACGCATAAATTGATCTCTGTAGTATAGCATCTTCGGCGGTAGAGGCTGACTAGGTGTAATCCAAGTCTCTTGAGTGTATCGCTGCCATAAATCCTGCCGAAGGACTCTGTTCCTCTCACTGTGAGAGAGCTGGATGTGTGGTGCATGTATATCATACTGGAAAGGTGGCAGGTGATCTATGTCAAGACCATGCTGAGTGAGCCGCTGTATCATCTGTGAATACCATGATCTCCTATCTCCACTCTCTACGAGCTGCCTGGATAAAAAATACTATTTTTTAAAGTTTTTCTACTCTACACTTATTCTACTTTGGAAGTACATCAAAATGAGCACAAATTTACACTAAAATGGTAAGCTTTTGAGTCATATTAACAAAATACGCCAATCAAAGAGTGAAGGCGTTGACGGTTGATTGTATTAATAATTAAGTAGATACAAAATGAGTCATGACTCAAGAGTCAAGACTAAGCCTTAAGGAGGTAGAATACATGGACGGACTCAAATGAGTCAATAACAAAAAGTGCTAAAGCCTAGGGGCTAGAGGCTAGCCGCTAGAGCTAAGTAGTAAGGCCCATGAATCATGATCCCTAAATAATCATCCACGTGAAGTGCTCGCCTCATGGTCATGGGTAGCTTGTGCCAAAGGAGCATCAAGCTCATCCTCACTGGCATGTTGCTCCTGCACCTCATCATCTTGTCGCTCTTCTTGTTGACTCATCTCCCACTCGGTGAAGGGATCTGCCTTCTTGGTCACGCTCTTGCAAAGCATTCGCAAGTTCGCGCTGACGAAGACAAGGTCATTGGCACGCTCTACCTCGAGTCGGTTCCTCTTCCTAGGGGCAATGTGGTTGTAGGTGCTCCAAAGTTTCTCCAAGCAAGAGGAGCTAACGACCTGGCTAAGTATGCGAATGGTAAGCTGCTGTAGCTCCGGTCCATCCGAACCAAAGTCCTCCCACCATAGAGCAGCACCAACTTTGGAGCGGTCGATCTATGGATCATGACAGCCATAGAGCCATGAAATGACCTATACATGGAAAGCTGGTCCCTGATCTTGCGCCTAACCGATGCATCAAGCACAAGACGGTCCAAGATGATCCTCCATCCAGCGCTCAACTCCCAGTCGCTCTCCTGCTTGTTCCCTTGGAATTTTGCGTCCACCACATAAGCTGCTGCATGCAATGGAGTAGGAATTCCACCTTCCTAGACACAAGGCATGGATCTCCTCGTATCTATCTTCGTCAGGCACGAAGTCTTTCAACTTCTCTATCATGCGATCCATGGCCTCGTAGACCTTGCCTATGCATGGTTGCATAGCGTCCTGCCGCGACATAGTTGCCCAGGGGAGGACGGACTGACGCCGGCCTTTTTTATGCGCTATTGGGACCTTTTGGGGCCAGGCCTCCGCAGGGGCTTTCAGCATGTTTTGGACACTGGGGTGATGCCGCAGAGCTTTTCAGAGGGCTTGATCTATCTTATCCCCAAGGGGGAGGGAGTATCAGATGACATTCGGCACCTATTACGATCCTCAATACTGTCTACAAGGTCTTAGCAAAGGCCTTGAGTTTGAGGATCCCACCCTTCCTGGGGGAGTTGATTCATGCTACTCAGACAGGATTTGTCAAGGAGCGCAGTATCCTTGACAACATCTTTACTTTCTGGGAGACGGCCCGAGCTAGATTTCTTGGCGAGGACTTGGTCGTGATGCTTCTCGATTTTGAGAAGGCATACGATAGAGTTGATTGGGGATTCTTAGAGGGCACTATGCTTCGCCTGGGCTTTGAGCCAGGATGGATCAGAGGGGTGGCAGCTCTGTATTCCACAGCTCGCAGCCAGGTGCTGATTGCAGGAGGACGGGGGCCGAGTTTTGAGCTGACCAGATCAGTCCGTCAGGGGTGTCCTCTCGCCCCTTTCCTTTTTCTCTTCTTTGCGGAGGCTATGAGTATGTATTTGACGGCAGAGGAGGTTGGTTTGAGAGGACTTCAACTCCCAGTCCGGGGGGAGGATTTGCTTGATGCTGAGTCTGCAGACGACACGGGCTTATTTTTGCATGGCCAAGAGGCCAATCTTATTCGGGCTGAGCAGTCGCTCCAGGTTTTTAGTGCAGCTTCGGGAGCATTGATCAATTGGCGCAAGACACTGGCCTTTTGGATCAGTAGTGCTCCCACTCCGGCATGGAGCCCGGACCCCGGTTTTAGATGGATTCCTCCAGGCACAGCAGTGCGATATTTGGGATGCCAGATTGGCCTCGATTTGTCACCTGAGCAACAGATTGCCCCGCTTCTTCTGAGCATTCGGAAGAAGCTATTGTATTGGAGTACAGCTCGACTATCCTTGGCTGGGAGGGTGGTGGTGGCAAATCAGGTGCTGTTAGCGACCATGTGGTACATTACGTCTTGCTGGATTTTCTCGAGCTCTTGCATCAGCCAGGTACAGAGGCTGATCAGGAACTTTCTGTGGTCTGGGCGGGACGGTCAGCCAGCTCGGGCAAAGGTTGCATGGGCAGTTATTACACTTCCGCTGGCTCAGGGCGGTTTGGGCATTATAGATCCAGTCGATCAGAGTAGAGCCTTATTGGGGAAGCTTATTGTTCGGGGGTTGCTTCCAGGCGCTGAGCCTTGGAAAGAGCTCCTCTTGCAGCGACTGCAGGCTCGGGCGCCCCCTGCAGGGGGTACTTGGGCACCAGAGATTCGCTGGATCTTCATAGAGATGAGGAGGACAGGCCTCAGTAGAGGATGGGAGGACAGATTTGCTTTGAGTATCCTGAGAGCTTGGGAGCTGCTGAGACCGGGGCTCTCTCAGCGGCCTCCTTCTTGTGTTGAGGAGCGGGCCAGGCAGCCGCTCATCTGGAGCCCAGCGGTTCGTACGGAGCAGGGTCATATGCTGGGTTCTCGGCCTCGTCTAGCCTGGGGACCTTTAGCGGCAGGCCCAGCTCGTAGTTTTGGAGACTGGCAGGCTTTCTGCAGTCTACCAGAGGAGATCCAGGTGGAGAGGCTGAGTCACTTCAGAGGGGGGTTGATTATGAGGGATGATATTCAGGAGGCACTCACAGAGGAGTGGTTCACACCTCTCGAGCCAGTGGCCCCACGGTGGATGGGAGCCTTTACACAGTTGGAGATCCTGATTGCTGTCAGAGCTAGCACTGAGGATGGCAGATGCCTCTACTATGAGATTCAGGATGAGGGCAGACTCCAGAGAGTGGAGGTGGAGCCGCCTTTGGTTGCAGAGTGCACCTTTCAGAGGATTCGGGTAGTGGCTGCCGCTTCTCGGAAGTGGCATATTGACCCCGACCCTGCTGATGTGCTCCCGGATTGGCGCATATGGGCATATGCAGCGCGCCCCTTGGCCCGGCTACAGTGGGACCCCGGGGAGTACGAGTGGCATGATCCTTATGCATCCCTTGAGGCCACAGAGATCACCTTTTTCCAGTATACTGTTCGGCTGGGACGGCATATTTTGACGGCGAGGAGGACGGTTTCTCCAGCGGCAGCGGGGCATTGGCGATTGCAGGGACTCTCACAGGAGTTCCTGGAGGATTTCTGGGCTCGGCTCTGGGCTAGTCGGCAAGCCCGCAGGATCTCGGCTTTTCAGTGGCTGGTCGCCCACAGGGGCTCAGCAGTTGGCACTTGGCTTGTTTACAACGGTCTTCCGGCGGCCTGCGTCCGATGCAGCCACCCTATGGAGACACAGAGACATTGCCTTTGGGACTACCCTCAGGCACAGCAGATTTGGCTGCGGATGCTACGTATTCTGGCCCCCCTCTCTCCAGAGGGTATGTTTACGTGGGGTGCCGCTGCTTGGTCGACTTCGTCAGGGCCTGCTATGGGCTATGAGATGGAGCAGGGCAGTCAGGCCATCAGATTTATTAGGGGCCAGCCTCGCCTGGTTCCGGCACCGGATTTCTCGTCCGCCAACTGGACACAGGAGAGGGATTTACGATGGGAGCTCCTCAGCAGCCTCACCATCTGGTTCACCTGGAGGGCCCGGTGCTTTACGGCCTTTGAGGGGAGATTGGAGCCACCAGCAGAGACTGTTCGGGGGATTTGGCAGGAGTTGATCCACACCCTGCAAGGACAGTACGACCGCATCCGGGGATGAGGCGATCTTACGGCACCAGGCCTTTCACACCACTTGGCGCTGTGGCCCGTTCTACACCTTACACACGGGATCCCCCCGTTGGCACTACAGGCCACCTGTTTGGCTCTTCCCCCCCCCTTATTGTATGATTTAGCCGCTCAGTTCTTTATACTGATGCTTGTATTTTGCAGCACCTAGAAAGAGTCTCCCAGGCTGCCATGATGTATTCGCTGCTCTTCTCTCTCTTAGGAGCAGGAGAGATCTTTTGTAGCCCTACGGGTGTTTTTATATAACTAATGAAAGGATCTTTTCTCGGGAAAAAAAAAAAAAAAAAGGTGGACTATGGGCCTCACCATAGCATCCGTGAACTTAACATGCTCCCACCAAGAGGCGTCATCCGCCCGTAACCTATACTCTTGGCCAATGTTTGCACCGGAGTTGTAGGCAAACCGAGTGTCAGAATATTTGAGGAGAGAGAGAGAGAGGACCTCTTGTTGAACTCATGCCGAAGTCTTTGGTGGTTGAGGACAAAGGAGACCATGGTGTTGGCCTTCTCAATGAGTGGGCTGATCCATGGCAATGCCCCTATGTCCTTGAGGAGGTTGTTTAGGCAATGAGCAATACAAAAAGACACCGTGACATGTCCATACATACCTTGGAGAATAGCTCCCGCCACCCTATTGAAAGGCTCCTCATCCGCAACAAAGCCCACTACATGCTCGGGGCCAATGATCTCCATGGTGGTAGCCCACTCCGCCGCAAGTACATCCGTGCTCTTCCCGGTGCCGGATGCATCATGAGATGAGATGAAGTATCTCTCTCCGCGGGAATATGCAACCACGCCATGAATACTCCACTTGCGGGTGTCACTCCATCCATCCACAATGAGGGAGACTCCATTCCTCTCCCACTGCCACTTTGTGTTGTCAGCTGCTTGCTCTACAATGCACTTCACCTTCTCGAGCAATGTAGTGCGCAAGCTCTCGGATGGGGGGGGGTATAGGTTGAGCCATACTCCCCAATCTTCTTAACCATGACCTTGAAGTATTATGACTTATTCAAGAAAGCAATTTACTAATGAGAAGGGGACTAGGATGATGAAAACATGAATGATGAATTGGCAATGATCGATTGCACTTACCTAGCCGCTTGAAAGGCAATGTGGTCGTGGAAGATGAAGCGGGCCACTGCCATATCCACCTCCTCCTTCAACTTGGGGTTCTAATTCTCTCCAAGTGTAGATTGTCGCCGTGGGCCACGTAATGGTTGAGAGGCCGTGGAGATGGAGGGTGCCAGTGTCGTGGATGGAGCAACATTCCGACTCGATGGTGAAGGTGATGGCATGCATGATCCCGATCCACCACATGACTCCATTGTAGAGGCTTGAGTTCCTCTCCCCATCGTCACGAGATCCACGGCCACTCGTGGTGTCCTCCTTGCCGCTTCGACCGCCTCGTAGGCACAAAACTTGTCCAGAAGTTCCAGTCTCTTCTCGCGCGTGGTATTCGTGCAAAACCTCACCTCATGCCCACTCTCATGCAAGAGGTGGGTTCGCACTTTGTTGGAGCCATCCGTTCACCGGTACGGGCAAAGCTTGCATGCCCATGGCCAAGAACCGCCTCCATGAGCAGATGGGGTGTAGTTAATCTCCTCCCACCATGTCCATCCCGTTGTCCTTCTACACAAAGCCCCGGCACGTGAGGAGGATGCCATGGTTGAAGATGGCTTGAGCCTTGAGCAATGAGAGGGAGAGAGGGAGAGAGAGAGAAATGAAATGAAATATTAACGTCTTCAGAAGGCCAAAATGACCTATGAGACCAAAAAGGTTACAACAATTGGTGGATCTGATACAATGTCTGTGTAAGAAAAGCTAAAAACAACTAAACAACTAACTGAAACTGAAACAACTATGAGGAAAAGTACGGTACTAGGAGCTCCTAATGGATAACATCTGGGAGGAAAACTCCAGCAACAAAGGTAAGCATCATACACATCACTATCCAAAGATGTCTCTCATCGGTCGATGGCGGATATCCTCAATGTCCTCCATGGTGAGTACTCTGACTGGACGTCTCCCATGCCGTGCTAGTATGGTCCTGATCCTCTGCTGTAGTCTCCGCCGGTGTCAAGATGGGCCTCTCATTGGAAGTTGGAAGACTCAAGAGGCTTGAGGGAGAGGTGAGAGAGAAATGAAATGAAATGAAATGAAATGATATATTAACGTCCTTAAAAGGCCAAAATGACCTACAAAAAGGTTACAACAATTGGTGGATCTGATACAATGTCTGTGTAAGAAAAGCTAAAACAACTAAACAACTAACTGAAACTGAAACAATAACTATGAGGAAAAGTAAGGTACTAGGAGCTCCTAATGGATAACATCTGGGGAGGAAAACTCCAGCAACAAAGGTAAGCATCATATACATCACTATCCAAAGATGTCTCTCATCGGTCGATGGTGGATATCCTCAATGTCCTCCATGGTGAGTACTCTAACCGGACGTCTCCCATGCCGTGCTAGTATGGTCCTGATCCTCTGTTGTAGTCTCTGCCGGTGTCGAGATGGGTCTCTCATCTTGGGGCGCCTGGACCGCCCCAGCTCTATAGCCCAATCAATCAGTGTACCTCTGGTGCGGCTATACTCTGGGACTAGCTGCAATGCCTGCTGGCCTAACTACTCAATCTCTGGTCGAAAGAAGTCTGTAATCTGCCTCTGTAGGTGTCTCTCCCTCTCTGATCCCCTCCCTTTCAAGAGACCCTCTCTATGTCTACACAGCTCCAGCAAGTATAATCCGAGGCATCTCTGATCCTGGTATCTCATGACTCTGGAAAGTGGTCTGAACCCCTCTCTGAACAGGCAGTGAAAACGACCTCGTATCTCATAATATACTGGACAATGACATATGTAAGACATATGTAATGTAACTCTGTCTCTGGCTCCATCTGGCACAACTGACAAATCCTGGCCTCAGCTGGTACTCTGAATCTGCCAGTCTCAATCTCTAGCTGGTGTGAGGATGTGCGCATCTGACCAATAGCACACCGTACCCCATGAGAAAGATGAGTATCCATGTAGCTGGGTCTAATCACAAACCCATCCTCTGTGAGCTGGAGAAGATGATCTCTATAGAAAGCCATCTTCGTACCAAGCTCGTGTGTCGGCTATATTCATGTCCTCCTAGTGTCCAGCTGAGTCAAGTCCTACCTGATAAGTGGTAATCTCTGCCCGTGTGAGAGAGAGGGAGGGTGCATCTAGGGAGTACTGAAATGGAGGTAGCCTGTCCATACTAAAGCCATGCAGTTGGAACCAAGCTGTCATCTGTGCATACCAACATGATCCGTCTCCCTGTGATGCCAACTGTCGTGAAGAATCCAGGGCTAAGCGAGCATATATGTCTCTAGGGAGAGCCCAAGTGCTATGTATAAAGGAGACTGATCGAGTGAGTGCCTCTACTACCAATGGGGGGGCAGCCATCTCTGCACAGATAATATCATGTGGTACGGAGGCCTTGGCCCTAATCATCCGGGAAATCATAGAAACCCCATACATCTCCATCCATCAGTGCTACCAGCTCGGCTATGGTGATCCACTGAGGGTCCCCATATCTCCACTCCATACAGCATGGCTGAAGTGACCAAAGTGTCAAAGAGCCAGAGCTTTATTCGAGGTTCCTCAAACTGAACTTGCGAACACATCCTCGCTAGTCTCCCCAATGCTGCATAAGCTCTGGTCAATCTGGTCTCCGCTGCTCTCCTCAAGGAAAATAGTGGGCCACTAAAAACCACACCAAGGTAAGTATATGCATCTGTATACTCCACTGTCTCCTGACCATATGTAAAGGTGGTACTGACCTCCTAACCCACTGAGCTGTGGTGTTAAACACCATCACCTTGGTTTTACCAAGGTTAACAGACAATCCACTGTCCTGTACAAACGTGTGCAATGCATCCAAATGATGCTGCATCCTCTCTGGAGAATCTGAGATCAGCACAATATCATCAGCATACAATAACAGCGGAATCCATGTCCCTGCTAGCTGTGCTCCTCTGTCACCCTCCCGCTCTACATAGTCCGAAACCTCATCCACATACATCCCAAATAAGGTGGGAGAAAGGGGGCAGCCCTGCTTCACCCCAATAGTGGAGCGAACCATCTCAGATATACCCTGAGTAGTACGTACCTGCCCCACAACTGTCCTGTATAAAGCCATGATTCCCCAAATCAGCTCTGTGGGCACTCCCATCTCCTATAGTCTGCGCATCAGTCTGGCTCTCGGTACTGTGTCAAAAGCTTTGCGGAAATCCACAAAGCAACAATAAATCCTCCTGCCATATAATCTGCCCTCCTCAATAATAGCTCTGAGTGTCAAGATATGGTCAAGAGTGGAGAAACCTCTCCTGAACCCTGCCTGCCCTGATGCACGTATGCCCTCTCTCTCTGCCCATCTACTCAACTCCTACTCAAGAATAGATGCATTTAATCTAGCCAATGTGTGACCAATCATGATGGTATGATAATTCCCAGGAAGCATGGGATCCCCTGACTTGAAGATAGGCACAATCATGGACATATTCCAAGTCTCAGGAAAACCCTCACACATGGCTCGGTTAAACATCATAGCAATAAGCTCTGCAAGCATATCTTTGGCATGAATAAAGTGCTCTGCTACCAAACCATCATGATCATATGCTCTCCCAGTCCTCATCCTGTCAATAGCTTTCCTTACCATCTCAGCAGTAAAGAAAGCACATGTTTCTGGGCATGGCTCCGATGGGTCTAGCAGGGGCTTGTGTGAGAGGCTTGGAACTTGGAAGTTGGAAGTTAGAAGAAGCTTGAGGGAGAGAGACTAGAGAGAGTAGATACACTCATAGAGTGTGGCTTGAGGCTTGAAAGTTGAGAGAGTTGCTTGAAGCCTTGAAGCCTTGAAAGTTGAAGGGGTGTGTGTGTGCTTGTAGCCTTGTAGCCTTGTTCTTATATAGATATTAGATAGGCAAGAGAGAGAGAGGCCGCCAAGGCCCAAGCCTCAAGGCATAGTCACAAGGGACGGGGGATGGCCATAAGTAGGGAACGGGGACGGGGGAGGGAACGGCACTCAAAAAATACTATTTTTTAAAGTTTTTCTACTCTACACTTATTCTACTTTGGAAGTACATCAAAATGAGCACAAATTTACACTAAAATGGTAAGCTTTTGAGTCATATTAACAAAATACGCCAATCAAAGAGTGAAGGCGTTGACGGTTGATTGTATTAATAATTAAGTAGATACAAAATGAGTCAGGACTAAGCCTTAAGGAGGCATAATACATGGACGGACTCAAATGAGTCAATGACAAAAAGTGCTAAAGCCTAGAGGCTAGAGGCTAGCTGCTAGAGCTAAGTAGTAAGGCCCATGAATCATGATCCATGAATGATCATCGCTCGCCTCATGGTCATGGATAGCTTGTGCCAAAGGAGCATCAAGCTCATCCTCACTGGCATGCTGCTCCTGCACCACATCCTCTTGTCCCTCTTCTTGTTGACTCATCTCCCACTCGGTGAAGGGATCTGCCTTCTTGGTCACGCTCTTGCAAAGCATTCGCAAGTTTGTACTGACGAAGACAAGGTCATCGGCACGCTCTACCCCGAGAGTCGGTTCCTCTTCCTAGAGGCAATGTGGCTATAGGTGCTCCAAAGTTGCTCCAAGCAAGAGGAGCTGACGGCCTGGCTAAGTATGCGGATGGTAAGCTGCTGTAGCTCTGGTCCATCCGAACCAAAGGAGCCATGAAATGACCTGTACACCTAACTGATGCATCAGGCACAAACGGTCCAAGATGATCCTCCATCCAGCACTCACCTCCCGGTCGCTCTCCTACTTGTTGACTTGGAATTCTGGGTCCACCACATAAGCTGTTGCATGCAATGGAGAGTAGTAGGATTTCACCTTCCTAGACACAAGGCATGGATCTCCTCGTATCTGTCATCGTCAGGCACGAAGTCTTTCAACTTCTCTATCATACGATCCATGGCCTCGTAGACCTTGCCTATGCATGGTTGCATAGCGTCTACAATCCTCAATAGGTGGACTATGGGCCTCACCATAGCATTCATGGTCTTCACACGCTCCCAAGGCCAAGCCTTAAGGCATCCCCAAACGGCCACCCAAACAGCCATAAACGGCCAAAAAAAGGGGCAAAAAAACAATCGGGACAACGCGCAACGACTCCCTGCCATCCCCCCACAGTGTCCCCTCTCTTGCAGCCGTCCCCGTCCCCGTCCCTTGTGAGGGACGCCTCCAGGGGGACGTCCGACCGTCCCCTGCCGTCCTTGTTTCTGATCCATCCCGACTTGTCGTCCCGGTGTTCCAAGCATCCGTCCCTTTCGTCCCCTGTGACTATGCCTCAAGGGCCAAGGCCCAAGGCCCAAGCCTCAAAGGCCAAGCCTCAAGGCATCCCCAAACGGCCACCCAAACAGGCATAAACGGCTAGAAACGGCAAAGGCATCCCCAAAACAGCCATAAACGGCCAAAAAAACAAGCAAAAAAACATTCGAGATGGCGCACAACGGCTCCCTGTCGTCCCCCCACAGTGCCGTCCCCCACAGCGTCCCCTCTCCTGCAGCCGTCCCCGTCCCTTGTGAGGGACGCCTCCAAGGGGACGTTCAACCGTCCCGTGCCGTCCCCGTTTCTGATCCGTCCCGACTTGGCGTCCTGGCGTTCCAAGCATCCGTCCCTTCCGTCCCCTGTGAGACTATGGTGTATTTGCTTTATTAGAATGATGTAAAACTGTAAATAAAGACTGGTTGTTGGCCTGCACTTCTTCACCTTGGCTGAGCACTTTCCCTTGGCTGTCCTAGACCTTGGAATGCAGCAACCCTTTGTGAATAATGAGATGAAAAGACTGAATTCTATCTTGGGTATTTGTACCCCTTTCATATGCTGGTCAGCCTATTCTATTTTCCCTCCACAAGCTAGTGAAATTAGCAAATAAATGCAGCAGCCCCTACGCAGGCTGTTGGGCAGCACCCAGGCCTAACTGCTTGGCTGCGCTAGGCTGGCCCATGGGCCCTGTCGCCTAACTGGCCAAGCCCCTTTGGGCTGGCCGACAGCTTGCCCAGCCCTTCTATGGGCTGTTGGGCAAGGCTTGGGGCATTCCAGGCCCCTTGGGTGGCACAGAGCCTGCCCCATGCCCACTGCAAGAGCCTAAGACTCTCTTCTGGGGTAGCCCTATGGGCTGGAGCCCATCCTACATGCAATCCCACATACTTCTATAGACGCCTGGTGTCCGGTTGCAAACCCAACACGCAGATCATCTGACATCGTTCCAAAGGGAGACTCACACTATGGACTGACACTGCTTCATCTACAGGACAATGCACACTTGCTGACTCGTCCTAGACTGGACTCACAAGGGACCAATTTCCACTCCAGGTCGTGCACCTTCTTATTCAGATGTGTCTACGTAGCATCCAAGTGCGGGATGCACGTGACATCCCCTTCTACTTAACTTGACGGAAGCTACATAGCCTCCAAACAGTCCGTCAATAAAGCCGGATAGTCTTCGAAGAATTCTTTATCTTGAAACTTCATGAGGAACTGTCTTTGTCTTCAGCTTGAGCCATGCTTGAAGCAGTGCAAAAGGATCTATTCTGGACCCATTACCTCAGCTTCATGAACTATGTCTGGTTCCGCTTCGTCTTTCACTTCTAAAGGAATCGGACCTGCATATGGTTTTAGCCAACTAACACGGAACACATCATGCATAGGCTAGCTCGGAGGTAGCTTCAACTTCATTGAAACCTCGTTAATCTTTCTCTAGATAGGAAACGGTCCGAAGCTCCTGAACAATAACTTTGGACATCACTTGCTCACTTGTTTCAGTCTTTGCTTCATAATCCGAAGATAAACCCAATCTCCTTCCGAGAACTTCACATCCCTTTGGTCTTTGTTGGCCTGTCGAGTGTAGGCCTCTTGTGCTTTAGCCAACCTATCTTTAACCGATTCCAAAATCTCCTGGTAAGACTCCGTTATTCTGTTCACTTTAGGTACTGAAGATGAGATTCTGGTAAATAGCGACTGGAATGGTCTTCCAAGCATTGCTTCATATAAAGTCATGCTAGTAGCTAAAGAAAATGAATCATTCAAAATTGCTTGAACTAAAGGCAAATATGATTCTCACTTACCTTGCTAATCGTGGACATAACACTTGAGCATATCAAAGACCAACTGGTTATAGATCTCTATCTGGCCATCAGTATGTGGATGAAATGCATTGGAAAAATTCAGTTTAATACCAAAATTATTAAACAATGCTCTCTAGAAATGACTGGTAAACTTGGCATCTCAATCTAACATCTGACAATATGATCCTAGGAATCCCGCCAATTGGGTACCAATGCTGAATGAACAAATGGACAATGTCTTCGGCGGTTACATTAGCCCTGCATGGAATAAGCATAATAAATTTGCTAAATCTATCAACAATAGTTAAGCACTGAGTATTACGCTTAACCGAACTAGGAGGCAGATTTGTGACAAAGTCCATGGAGATATCCTGGAAAGGTCTCTCGGGAATTGGTAAAGACTGTAACAACCCTATCTTCTTTCCACGAGGAGCTTTCACTTTCTGACAAACGTTATAAACCCTATCTTCTTCCCACGAGGAGAAGAGCTGCCCTGAACGACTTCATGACACAAAGTCAGCCTTTGTAGAAAAGCCAACCATCGCATATTAAAAAGCAACATGGTCTTGTGGCATCCAATGCCTGTTCCCATTGTGTGTAGTGAATTCATCGGAATCCGCATACGTGTGCTTCATATCATCTAGTCCCGTACCAACAAGATCGAGTCTAGTGGTCTGAATCAATGTCATTGTTCCCTTCCTGCTCAAAGCATCAGCCATTGGGTTGGCCTTTCCTTAAAGGTACTCAATCATACCACCAAATTACTGGAAGATTTGGCTCCAGCGGTGCTGGCGGTCACTCCACTGTGGACTTACCATTGTCTGAATCCAACGTAATGCCTGATGCTCAGTGCAAACCTCAAATTCACGACCATAAAGGAAATGCTTCCAATGTTTCAAGGCCTTAGTAACTGCTAGGAGTTCTCGATCGTAGACCGAGTAATTCTTTTGTAAAGGCAGTAACTTACGAGACATGTAAGCTACTGTAGCACACCTCCAATCGCGATGCTACTCGCATCGGTGATTACTTGGAACGGCTCGTCCTACAAGACAAGCGCTAGACAAGGCACTTTTGACAAAGCCACCTTGAGGTTCTTAAATGCCTCCAACACTCATGGAGTCATTCGGATCCACTGCCTTCTAGTCTTGACACCCTTTAGCAGATCGGTGAGATCCACCGAGAGGTCAAAGAATCTGTCTATGTGATTACCTAGAACAGCTCATCCCACGAGGACAACACTAGACAAGGAGTCTCTGTCAAGGCTACCTTGAGGTTCTTGAATGTCTCCAAAGCTCGTGGAGTCATTTGGATCCGTTGCCTTCTAGTCTTGACACCCGTAAGCAGATCTGTAAGATCCGCCCAAAGGTCAGAGAACTTGTCGATGTGGAGTTAGCGGTCCCACTCCGTTTCCATTGCCTCGAACAAGCGATATGAAAACTTGCTTAGGAATCTGAGCCTAGAAGGAGGTCAATCTTGTGATCCTCCGATCTAGATGAGGGGGAGGGGGGGAGGGGGGCTGGGTTGGGAGATTGCTCCGAAGAAAAATCTTCTGGAACTTGTTATGGAGAGCCCGGTACTTATCGAAAGTACTAACCACCGTCTGGGCAATTTGGATATAAATCACTACACATTGTGCGCCTTTCCGTATTTCTCGTTTAGCCTGCATGAGGCTTATGAGAGGAAAGTTTAAGATCCTTGGCTTACACCTAATGATTATTAGGACTTTGGACACATTTCGGGCAATCCAGAAAGTATGCCTATCCCAATCAATGCATGGCTGGAACTTGTCTGCTCCTACAAGTGGGACAACCATAAAATCTCCCACAAATTCGATGCCCTAAATAACTAGTTTAGCACCGTGAGCTTCAAACTTGATGCCCGTCGTCATGCCTATGCTAAATCCCTCTACCTTCTTGTCTATAGAAGTCAATAGGAACTGGACTCACCGAGCGACCCGTTCTATGACCACATCCTCCGTATTGCCGCTGTCAAACAAGACGACGACTCTCTAGCCACCTATATAGCTAAATGTCTTGAGCAATTCATTGCGCTTCGACATTACATTCCACCACTTATAACAAACCGAGAGAATATCTAGAATCTTTGGTGTTTCTTGATCCATTTGATCTCCTGCAAGCGTCACCCACACACGGAAGATGTGCCCTCCGTAGCACGTGAAGAAGCTGTTGCTGCCGACAGCCTCTCCGACAACCATTTCACTCTCCTTACACGAGTTACATACCCCTTTTGAACATTGTATTGCATACCGCATACATGTAAAGATTATAGCATTCTTTTTTTTCTTTTCTTTTTTTAACTGGCCTTTGGCCCAAGATCCTCCCTTAGTTACCTATTTTCACCACTCATAGGCAGCCGCCCGTAGACGCTTGTTTATCCACCCGAAGGCAATGCCGCCAAGGAAGCACCAAGGGGGGTTTTGAACCCAAGACCTCTTGGTCCTAGGCAAATACCTTCACCACTTGAGCAATCACCTCATTGGCAAGGTTATAGCATTTTTCTCACGAAACCACTGTTCGATTTTAGATGGGGGTGTTAAAAGAATGGTTCTCACCAGCATCACATATGCGCATAGTATCCCTCATGCACATTCGCACATGCATTATACATGCAACCTTAACTGCACTTCATCGGGCACCAACATCACCCCCCGCCTTTTATATTAAGGCACCTCCAGTAATTAACAACTATCCGGTACTACCTAACACATCAATACACTTCAGTAGCTTCAACCACCACTCTGTCATCTTGTTTGTTTTTTTACTTTCTTGCTCTGGTTTTGTCTCTGCGCTACAGTCATGGAGACCTTGAGATCTAACCTCTCCTGACTCCACTCCGTCAGCTCCAGAATCCGATCTGTCAGGTAGTTCTCTGCTTAACTTTCTCCATTAGTTTCAACGATTGTGTTTAAACTTTTCTACCCAGTAAAGTCTAAATTGTTGCTAACAAGAACTATTTCAAGAAAGAGAAAAAGTTGGGGTAGAGTACGAAAGCCCCGAAGCCACGACCGCAAGGAAGGGAAGCGCCAGAGCAGCAGAAGTGGCGACAGCAAACGTGCCTGATGTGTCCATGCGCTATTGGGACCGAGACCGTGATATAAGATCTCTTAGTGCAAAAAACTAGGATGCAACGGGTAGCCTTGGCGTCTCAATTCAGGCAGACGGCAAGAGACTAAGAATTGTTTATTGCTTGCGTTTTTTCGTATTTTGTTTTCAAAATACGAAAAAAATCCTTAAATTTGGTGTAGAGATGTTTTCGTATTTTGTTTTCAAAAATCCTTACATTTGGTGTAGAGATGTTTTTATTAGTTTTTATTGTTTGTAAAAAATAATTATTGTTTATAATAAAAAACCATCATTAGGGTGGAGGTTTGTTTTTGAAAACTTTTGGGGTAGATTTGTTTTGATTATTATTTATTGCATATATGTAAGTGTTTATCATTAAAATACTACATAGTGGAAGGCACCCTTTTGCCAAGGGATATTTGCAACTTGAAACTTACATGAGGATGAATTCAAAATGTTCCATATTATCTTATATCATATAGTGCATAGTGGATTTCATAAGTGTTGTGCATCCTATAGTCCTTCACGAAATTGATAATTTTAATTGAATATGATTTCGAAGTTTCACATACATATTCGTAAAGCAAGGTCCATGCAAAAAACGGTCGTAATGTATGGCAAAGAGAGGTGGCAAGCCTTTCCTTAAATTTATAAGCATAGGGGAACTTTCCCTTCCTCCATTCAAAAAACACTTTTAATGTTAAATAGATTCTTTTTCCAATGCCACGTAATGTGAAACTATTGAACAAAATAATTTTTGTGAGAATAGAGCAAAAGCTAAGGGTCACTTGGTTCAAAGGTCAAAATCCAAATTCAATCACTAGGCAGTGTAATAAGAAAAAGGGTTTCATCCAATAAGGTGAAAGCAACTCGTGGAGTATCTTCTAATAAGAAAAAAGGTTTCATCTAATAAGGTGAAAACAACTCGTGGAGTATCTTCTAGGTTGAGAGATTCAAGGGTGGAGGTGGGGGCTCACTTTATAGTGCTACATTAGAGGAGAGATTCTAGGTACATTAGTCTACACCTGATCATGGATTAGAGACACTTAATCTATTGTACTCTAAGAGGCACTCATCAAATGCAAGTACCAACTCTGATTTTTATATCATTATGCTAAGTACATATGATTAGTCTTAATCTTTTATATATGTGTGCCATTAAGCTAAGTACATGTGATTAGTCTTAATCTCTAATATGCGTGTGTCATTAAGCTTAATCTAGCATGCTAATCCTTGTGTTTAATCCACCATAGATTTCTTTAATATGGTATCAGATCCTTGATCCTCTATTCAACTTAATACTACTCTACGACTTGCATTAATCACCTCACTAATCATAATTAGTGAGTAGGTCTAATCTTTGTAGTACCCCCCTTGTGAAGAAGAGCTCAGTTCTCACTTCAGTGGCAATTATACCTCTAAATCTTTTAAGGGAAGTCTCTCCACTCAAGGGTGACCCTCTCCAACACGTCAGGTCATCAAATCTACATGAAAACGAGCTTGGAGATAGTAACCATTGTTTTGGGAAAAAGAATGATTTCTACTCATCCTCTTCAAATCAGAATGCAAGGACTACTCATCCTCTTCAAATCAGAATGCAAGGAGTCAACCCTAGGGATTTTCAAGGGTGTTGACCACGTTCATGAGGCTGGTTTTGCTCGAAATCATCTCTTAGACTTGGTTCTAGACTGTGACTGCAATGCACTATTATTTGGGAAAATCAGCCTGCTAGAATGTGTTTTCTCTCACATGTTAGTGCTTGGGGCACTCAACCCTACCAAGGGGAAGAGGTATATGTAGATTGTTTTATTAATTTTGCCTCTTAAATCTCGACATTGCATTTTCTCCAAAATTTATAATTTTTTTACTAATCTTTGATTAATCTAGTGATGATTAACTTCATTAATCCCAACAATTGACTGCTAAAAGTTATGTTTCCACACCCTAACTCACTGCTATTGAATGATAAATACTCTTTGTAAGCTAATCATAAACTTGCTTGAAGCATTTGATGCTCTAAGAAAGGTAATTTCTATACAAAGGGGAAGAAGGTGAAATTAGGGTTTGCCTCTACAATGCCTTCCTCATGTGAGTCAACCAACAAAAATTATCTCAAAGCCAAGAAGACAATCAAGAAAACAAAATCCAAAGGAATCTCTAAAACATATTATTTTGCATATACTAAGGTTTGTGGAACACTATCAATGGCAAGGAAAAGAAACCCTCAACTAGAGATGTTGAGACTATATGGTTAGCAAAAGATGAGAAGGCTCTTACCATCATAGCATAGGGGCTAAGTGACAATTATATCCATCACATTGATGGGAAAGAGACTTCATTTGAAGCTCAGAAAGAGTTAGCGAAACTCTTTGGTGCCCAAGCAAAGATTAGTCTCCTCATCAAGTTCTTTAAAGTAAAAATGAACTAGGGAGACTCTCTTCCTACACATTTAACTAAAAATGAACTAGGGAGACTCTCTTCCTACACATTTAAATTATATGAAAAGCTTAACTACCCAACTTGCAAGTGTGGATATTGAAGAATACATTAACATTGCAGTTCTACTAAAGGGCAACATTAAATGCCACTTCTATGGAAGACCAAGTCATTATGAGAAAGATTGCTACACAAAGAAGAAGATTTCTGCCAATGTTGTAGAAGAAAATGAAGAAGAAGAAAAACCTCTGAAATATGTTGAGGCCTCCCATGAGGACAACTTTGTTAATGTTGAATGGGATTTCTAGTTTTTTTACTCATCCTAAACCATTATATGTCACAAAGTTCAACTTGGATCTTACTATTTTGTAAACCATATAGCCTAAAACTAGAGAGGGTACAAGGATGGGAGCATAGGTGTTGACACTGGGAGGTGGTCAAGCTATGTAGCTTCCCTTTGACTACTGCCATGGATGAGGGTCATCAATCTGAGGGAGGGACTATTGGATAAATTGATTTTAGTGGGAATAGAGAAAAAGCTAAGGGTCACTTGGTTCAAAGGTCAAAATCCAATATCACTAGGCAATAATAAGAAAAGGATTTCATCCAATAAGGTGAAATCAACTCGTGGAGCATCTTCTAGGTTGAGAGATTCAAGGGCCTAATTATAGGAGATGATGGCTCACTTTATGGTGCTAAATCAGAGAAGAGATTCTAGGTACATTAGTCCACGCCTAATCATGGATTAGAGACACTTAATCTATTATACTTTTGCCTATTTAAGTGGCACTCATCTAATGCAAGTATCAACTCTCATTTTTATATCATTATGCTAAGTACATGTGATTAGTCTTAATCTCCTATATATGTGTTCCATTAAGCTTAATCCATCATAGAATCTCATAGATTTCTCTAATAGAACCATCGTACTTACCTTGTACTTGCAGGCTAGTTATTATATCTCATTACTTTTGATACCTTTCAATCTTTAAAACACCCACGTCAATATTAAAGTTATTAGGCTTGCTATTATGTTAGGTTGTTCTTTCACACTATTACAACCGCTTATAATCTAATACAAATTTTCTTTAATATATTTTAATTTAACTTTATAATTTGTTAAGTGGTTTTACCATAATACTTTTATTTATAATATTATTTAATTAAACTTTATAGTTTTATTTTATTTTTTTATCTACTTCATTAAATTTACTTACAAAACTAATATATACTTAATAAATAACTGTGTGGGGAGGCAAAAATCGTGACCAGATAAACCAAACAACTTGGTCTTCCTTCAAGACAAGTAGTTTTAATGGAAAGTGCCCTTTGTGACATATGGAACCTCAATTGTCACCAGCCAAGGAAGCAAATTATTCGTTCTTCAAGATAAGTAGTTTTAATGAAAATCCAACGGAAAGGGCCCTTTGTGACCTATTACACCTCAAGTGTAACTAACCAAGGAAGAGAACTATCTTTATAGTAAAAGAGTTGGGGATGTGTTATATCAAGCTCAATTAGTGTTGCGGACACCTGGGTGATGCCTTCCACACTTATGCCACTAGCATGGTTGGTGAGATTATGGTTGATATGCCGCCAGTGATGACGACATGCTATGTGGCACTGTGGAGTACAAGAGTTATGGCATAGTTATAGTGCTAGCTCATGTAGTTGGGTTCACACTATGGACCAACCATTGTATGTCATAGTAGGAGGGTACTTTCCCTTATAGTATGTACTCCTATCTCTTTATGTTAATGGTGGTAGAGAAGAGAAGAAGATAGAAGAAAACTCAGACATCCATCTCTCTCTTATGTCTTGCTTTCTCTTGTGTGTGTGTGTGTTTGCTTGCAAGGAACTCAAGCTCTCTCTCTCTCTCTCTCCCCCCTGCATTCTCTTTATGGCATCAGAGCTCCGGTTCATGTGAGAGCTAAGGAGGCAAGCAAGAAGCAAGAACAAGGCAAGCAAGGAAGCAGTACATGGGTAAGGGTATTTTCATCTCTTTCCCTATATATGCCCAATTTTTGGTTCGATATAAAGTTACAATAAAATTTTGGCTACATGACAGTTTGTGCAAAGAATCTAATTGTTGGCAGGTGTTGCCAAATGCATGTGTATGTGACTAGTTCACATATAGTGGCATTATAACAGGTTTATAGTATAGTTTGTAGAAGGTAGAAAATTTACAAGTGCATAAGCTTTTTTTGCAAGCATTGTTTGGGAAGTTACTACAAGTAAAGATGTTTGACAGTCTGTCATAGATTGTGAGTGAGAAGCTAGACATGAATAACTTCGAGGTATAGAAGTTCATGATGACCGATTTCCTTATGGGAAAAGGATATTAGGAGATCATCTCACAGGTGATGAAAAGGAGCCAAAGATTGCTGAAGAAAATTTGATCCCTCAGCAAGTGTAGCCATATAAAGCATGGTATGAAAAAAGCTAAAAAGGTGTTGTATTGGTTGTCCATCAGTGTGACAAATTCTATGATTGTGCATATACATGATGCATAAACTCCTAAGGAGGCTTATAACACCTTGGTGAAGATATACAATACAAACACCCAAGCTCGAAAGATGCAACTAAAGTAGGAGCTGCATAATGTGACCAGAGGAAAGCTAAGTATAAATGATTACTCTCATCAGTGAAGGTTAAAGAGCTTGCAGATATGGTGTCCGTGAACTTGAATGATCTTGGAAAAGAATACAGCTAGTTTTAGACCTCCATTAGAGTTCGAGAGAACTTTCCTAATTTTCTTGCTCTTCTCGTCCGTGAGGAGATAAATATTGGGGGAGGTTCAAACAAAAATCATGGATAGCAAAACAATACTAGGATCCATATGTATAAACAAGTGGAAGAGGACACTCAAGAGGCAAGGGGAGCCAGAGGGGCCGAGGTGGTTGGCAAAGAAATTAGAGTGCAAATAGCATAGAGTGTTATTATTGTGGGGGTAAACCAAGGCACATGGCAAAGGACTAATATAATAAGAAGAATGATATTAAAAGTGAAAAGTTACAGTAAGGGAACTATAAACAAGGTGGTGATAATAGAAGTGAGCAACTGTTTATGATGCAGCACATGCTCAGTTCCACAACAAGAGATATGTCAAGGTTTGGAGATCTTTGATATTTGGATTCTAGTGTCTCTAACCATATGACCACCTATGGTAATGATAGTAGTGAGCAGCTATTTATGATGCAACATATGCTCAGTTCCACAATAAGAAATGTGCCAAGATTTGGAGATGTTTGGTATATGGATTTTGGTGCCACTAACCATATGACCAGTCATGGGTGGTGAGTAGTTTAGAGACATGAAAAAAATGGAAAAACTAGGTTATGTAGAAACATGTGATGATACTGTGCATCCCATTGCGCATGTTAGTAAAGTGCCATTATCTATGCAGTATGGCAAAATAAAGTGCATGGCATATTTACTTCATGTTCTAAACATTACAAAGAACGTGGTATTTTATCTGCGGTTACCTAAAGCCTTGTATGGCTTGAATTAGGCACCTAGAGCATGGTCAAACAAAGAGAACTACGTTCAAATTGTGGATACACCTTCTCCAGTTTGCTTATGATAATACACCTCACTTAGCTAGTAATAGAGCACCATTTGAGATTATCCATATGGAAAGGCCTTGCCTATTCCTACCATGTGCCTTCTCAATAGAATAGAGGCTGTTGTGATGAGTTTACTGGAGACTTTGAGAGCATATTTTAGCAAGTACACTAAACAATACAAAAATCTCAAGCTACCTAGACACAAGAAAATAAGAAATATAAAGAGATGATGTTTAAAGAATGTGAATGTGTTCTCTTAAAGATTGAAAAGAGATGACTCAATAGTTTTGAGAATACCTAGTGGTAAATTGAAACCAAGGTTCTACAAAAACATTTAAGGTCACCAAAAAGATTACTGATCTTGCATATTGATTAGAGTTACCATTGTATTGGAGAATTCACAATTCTTCCCACATTATATTATTAAGGCCATTGAGAGGACCACTTCCATCACATCTTACGAAAGATGAGCCACCTTTAATTATTTACCAAGAAGAAGTACTTTAACCTATGACACAATCATTGATCACCAACATGCTGCCACACACACAGAAATGTTTACACCAAGTATCTTTTGACTTTCAAGAACCATCTTATAGAAGATGCTCTGAGTGATTTGTTTTCACTTGTCCAAACCTCATCCGCTCATATAAGCAAACATGCAATTGAGGTCAATCAAACTCAAGCAAAAAGGGATGTTAGCTAGCTATTCCTTCTATGGTAGATTAGGAATGCCAAAGATACCATTGCATTGACACTATTGCACCATGATTGCACTTGGTATCATGGGTGTGATCCCATGTTAAATACTAATGGACTAGTGTTACTGGTGTATGCATATTTGGGGCCATGTTAGTGCTATTGTTATTTATGTTTTATTTTCACATGTTGGTGCAAGTAAGCCACTCATACCTTATTACGCACCTAGTAAAGCACAACAAGCACATCACAAGCATGCTTCACAGTTTTACATGAGCAAATATGAGGAATAATTTTCCTTTTCACTAAAAGTTCCACTAATGCATATGTATGTACCATGCCACCTAGCTTGTTCCGCTATGGGAGGTGCAGATGCGGATACCATAGTTACATTAGAACTCATATCACCATACAAAGCACATGTATTATGTTGTTCTACTGGAAAGATCGAGAGTGCCTCAATACGAATAACAATATTCCAAAGCCCTTTAGCGGACAACCACTACATGGTGCATTATTATATAGGACCACAAAGGGTAGTTGTTCCCGTTAAGCTTATCCTTTGCAAAAAGTATACCATATACATCATGTGTGTGACATTCTACCTGCAAATAACTAATAACAAATGATACCAAATGCAAATATCCCAACTACCTATAAATACTGTCAATGCTTGAGTGCAACCGAAATGGCTGCTAGTAGATCACTGATGATGATGGAAAATTGCAGGATATAGAGTGTGGCAATGGTACTTAGTAGGAATACAAAAATCGATGATAATATGTTGACGATGCTATTGAAGCTATTAAAGATGATGCATTTTTCATATTGTCGTACGTCGAGTTCAGATTGTTCAAATATCCAATCCTGATCATTAGTCTCGATTATCCAATCTCAATCATCCAATCTTGATGATCATCAAGTAATAATCATCCCATTAGGGAAAACCAGAACTCATTTTGGGACCCTCTAAGAAATTCTTCATTTTCCTATTTATTTGATCTCAAGAATGTATAAAAAGAAAAAACATGATCTAAAAGAAACATTATAATATCCCCATGTACTGTAAAGGTGAATCTATTATATGACACTAACTACGTTACACATCATATTAACGAGCACTAACTATTGTAAACACTATACTGAAGGTTTTTTCTATTTAATATTAAACATTGAATTCACCACATCTATAAAATTTGGAGGGTAATAAACAAGTTTTACGTTATTAGTCGTAATTTGGCATGATAAAAGGTCTCATTTGTACCAGCAAACAACCAAAAAAATGGAAGGAAGTGAACTTTCAAACTGGAAGAGGCTTTATCATTTTTATATAGATCTTGAAGCAAATTAGGCTCCAGTTCAAAAAAGGAAAAAGGGTCCTCGCATTGGTGCTATGGAGAGAGAGAGAACATGAGGCCATTTTAGGATTGCACCATATTGATCTATGGTGTGAGTGCTGAATTTATCCCAAATGCCCAATCACAAACTCCACTCCCTCTTTTTTCAGTCCAACATCACTCTTAACATTTGTAAGGGATGGTTACAAAGGTTTGCTTGGATATATATTAGGTCACTCGATAGTTGCAGATGTGTACAAACACTTATATCAACATGAAGCAATAGATAAATCTGAAAAGATTGCTGAGTATTCGAAGGGGGTTCAAAGTTGAAGGAACTACTTGCAAGTGAGGCTGACGAATTGCAAAAGACAAAAGAGAAACTTAGAAAAGCAAGAAGCAAAGAAACTCTATTAGGCAAAAGATAAAGAAAGAAGAAAGTTCGCAATCTTGCAGAATTAAAAGCAAACAGTGAAGAATGCAAGCATAACGTGTGACATGCAAGGTAAGAATTATTACTAAAAAAAATTAATTGTTATTCAATGCAATTTTGAATAAGTAATAGTATAGAAAGATATTGTTTTGTTAGTTATTGAGAACACAATTTATTAATTAGGAAAATTTTGGAACCAAATAAAGAAAACGTGAATCCTAATAACATTCCAATCAAACACATGAAAGGATTGGTAACTTAGTATTGCAAAGGACATGATTGAAGAGAAAAAGTTTAAAAAGGTGAAAATAAATATTGTGCAACAATTTGTTGATAACAACAAAGTTGGTGTTTATGCAATTCAAGAAGCATTAGACTCAGAGCGGTGTTGGAAGAAAAGGGTATAGTTCTATTTTCAAATCTATATCCAGAAAAATGGGAGACCAAAGAATCAGATGTGTGCTTCTACCAACACCTGTAGAAGTATGGAGACTAAGAAGCCTCTTAGGTATATTTTTTGGTGAGCACTTTTGAGCGAGCGCTTTTCGGTGTTTAGAGGTGAGAAGTTTCTCTCTCTATATTTCCTTCCCTCCTCTATCAGCTCTCTATGGTCTAACAAAAAAAAACTCATGGTGAAAGTAGAGGAGAGGAGTGGATGGATACAAGAGCACTATACACACTGCAACTCATTTACAACTATCAATGCATATCAAGTTATAACTACCATTGCAACTTGTTTACAAAGTCACCATATTATGATCTTAAACTTCCATTTTATATTCTAGCAAACTTACAAGGCCACAGCATTACATGGCAAACATCTACGACATGACACGATCATTTGTACTTCTTTACAAAGATACCATATGAAAGCATTTTAGGCCTCAACTACTATCTTCGCCTTTTCCATCTACCCTAACTTGCGAATGAAGGTGGAAAATTCAACTCTTAGAGGATCCTCCTTTGCCTCTTCAATGATGCCGAAAGCTCTCCATATCCCAATGGCTGAAGCTGATTTCACCTCTAGCATGTTCTTGTCTACAAGGTCTACCGCTTGGCATGTTTTCAGCTTCTTGTAGATCTCATTTACTTCAGACGTTGTTGTCCATGCCTCCAAAATGGCATCCGATCTAGGTTCCTTTTCTTTGATTTGCATGAAAGATTGTTTTAATGTCTCCATTATACGTTCTCTCTCTCTCTCTCTCTCTCTCTCTCTCTCTCTCATGTTGTTGAGATCTCACTCCAATTGCATCATCTACCAAATGGTGGTATGGGGTAGGGACCTCTACCAAATGGTGTAAGTGCAGGTGGAAAAATTGGCCTTGCAAAATTATGCCGTCGTTTCCATGAGGGAACAACAAATGAAGCTACAAGGGATGTATGTGGCAACACATGTTGATATTGGGGCTCCATTGGAACACCAGGTGGCCATGATGAAGCACTAGACTGTGTTGGGCTCATGGATATTAGGAGGACTGGATGATATGGTTGCCCCACGTTCATCTGTTGTTCTCATCAAACAATCTCATTGACCTCACCCCTGAAAAATTGGTTACCCAAATAATCGTGCACATTGGCAAGTGGTTGCAGACATGAACTAAGGCACATCTCATCTCTCTCCATGCTGATGCAATGTCATTGCAGTGTCCTGCATGCTCTAGACATGGACCTAGTATCAACAAAGCAATCTAGGACAACATCCCCGCGATCAATAAACGTTTCGAGTAACCACTCTGCCATAGTAGAAGCCCACAATTACCATATGTACAAATGGATGACAATGTCTAAGACATTAATTATATAATAATTTTACTACTTGAATTGTGCACATGATTACCTTGCAAAAGGCTCGCTCAATAGTATATCGAGTGGGATCCCCGTCTGTATCCAATTGGTATGGGGAGGTTTCCTCCTGCGCTTTTTCAGCTCCAAGAATATATCATTGCTAACCTCAAAACCTCCGCAATCTACAGCTACCTCGCCTCCCCGCCTATCATACTTTGGACGAATGGACGTACTCTCATTGGGGTGCATGAAGATAGCGATGACCAAAGCAGAGACCTACTTGCCACATAGTAGCAAGTACTTTAGTAAGGAAATCATTGAGCTCGACTTTCACAAAAACCAAAGACTCCTGCACTCACCTCTTCTTGGTGGCCATCTTCTGACATGAGAGAGAGATCGCGAGACACGCAAGAACAAAGTCCTTTGCAATGTGAAGCTCCAAGTTCCTGCCTCTTGCACAGCAATCCCCAGGTGCTCCGCACATAGAGTGCACACCATAGTGCCATTGGCATGTAGGAACTCTACAGTAGCAAGAACAAAAGCTAAATCCACAAGTATCTCTCGAAAAACATTCCATCCAGGAACCTCTAAAGTGCCCTTGTGGAGACACACATCTATAGGAAAATCAGCCCACACCAAGCGCATGCCTCCAAGGCTATCGAAGGCGTACATGCCTCCAAGGCTATCGAAGGCATACATGCTTCCCCACCTCGTCAGAGATCCCATGAATTGTTGCAATACTGCAAGATTCCTGGAACAACAAAGCATATAAGGAGTGCAAATGCTATAATGACAATGAATGGAGAAAGTCACTCGCATGTCTGAGAGATCGTACTTGTGTTTTCGCTTTCCCATAAGCACGAGAGGGAGGTGATCAATCTTCAAGTTAAAAACTAAGTGCAGGGGATTCACCACAATCGGACGGTAGTCTACATTTACACAACACCAAATACATATTATGAGCATTGATGAATAAATGATCTAATGAATGCTTTAACATGTTAAAGTTTACTTACTAGATCCCAAGAGGTCCGCCTCGTCATCTTTTGAACTCTCTGACCCCTGCTCTTGGGTCTCGCCATGTGAAGGGGTCACATGCTCTTTGCCCTATGCATGGGACTGCCACTCATCTTCATGCTCATCATCCTTGGAATGGCTGTCCTCAAATTCCTAATTCAAGTCATCCCCTTCCCAGTCTGGCTGCCGTGACCTTTTTTGGGATGATGGAGGTGTGGATTTCTTACCCTTTTTCTTCACTCACAGGGATCAATTCTTGCTCGGTGGCAGGCTTCTTCCCCTTTCTGGCCACTGCATTCAACCAACATTTGAACTGTAAACTCCCAAAAAAACAAGCTTCGTACCTCATACAAATTAAATATTGTGCACAAGGAAACGTACTCTGAAACTGCTTTGCCTCCTCTAGAGGAAACTCCCCCTCTGGGTAGTCTAACCACACCATGGACAAAGTATCCATGTGTCCTTGCCCCGAAGCTCGTTGGCCCACTCTACAAGGTACAATCCTGTCTCCTCCACCTTAGACAACACCCATGCATCCAAAGGGTGCTCGAGAATGTAGACCTGATTACGTACACTACTTCTCCACCACCTAATACACAACCATTAGTAGAAAGGTCTAAGAAACCAATACAAGAAGCAGGAGAGCTTCTCCACCATGGAAGGCAAAAAAAATAAGAGTTGTGGTACTTTATACCTCTACAAGAGGTGTCGTGCTGTGCATGGTAGGTGTGGTTGTTGCTGGTCATCAGGATCGAAGGTAGCATGCATTTGTCCTTTCCACCTAACAAATGCCTTCTCAAAATGAGACTTCTTCTAAGATTTCAGGGCATCCGTGATACCTACTCTAGAGTCTTATGTTGCTCTTTTGTGCATGCCAGCTACTGCAGGTGAGCCGCCTCCAGCTTCGTGTACAATTTGAGCGTGTACTTGGTCAATTGGAACCAGTACACATGACGATGGATCCACATGAAGAAGGCTCTGTTAGATGGTGGAATCTACGCATCCCTCATAGTAGCAAACTTGCCACTAGCCTACATTTCCTGCATTGTAAACAAACATTAGGTTTCTAATAACTTAAAAAAAATGTAATGCATCAAGAGAGTTGAAGATCTTACTCTTTATTTGAAACATGTGCTCGAGCAATCTTACTCTTTATTTGAAACATGTGCTCGAGCAATCTCGGCTAGCTTCGGCATAGTGAATTTGCTAGCCTTTTCACCCCACCCTTGGTACGAGATCACTTTTTTAAAGATCTCTTTCCCACAATCGAGGTTGGCAATTTGTGCCAGCTCATGTCCCCTTTTAGTGAAGAGTGCCTCCGTCTCCTTTAGGGCACCCCTATAGTTCTTGTCAAAAAATTATGCATCCATCATGTATTCTCTACTTCCTTGCTCAAGGAAGCCATTGATCTTGGCCTGGAACTTAGAATCGAATTTTGATTGCAATGCGTTTATGTTTATTTAAGAAACATACTTCAAAATGAAAACATTACTAAATATATTTTGAAATCAAAACATACTGCAATGCGCGCACACCTTCAAAACTAATTATGACAAGAGTGCCATGGGAAGCTTCAACCACTTGGATCTGTTGGGTCCCCGATGAGTAAGCGCTTTTTGGGCCCATGCACGATCAACATCACTAAACTTTGACAACAACG